>NC_064921.1:587666339-587974839 GCF_023897955.1 Schistocerca gregaria
AATGAAACAGTCATAATTAAGAGCCATATTGTATAATTTGTGGTTTTTGAGATTCACAAGCGATATGTAACGATAATGTGGAGTTTAATAACAGCATAATACAGTATAGTCAAGTTCAAAGGTAATTTCGCGTATTTATTTTTGACCAAAAGATTCTGTGATGAACTTAAATAGGACTTCGAGCATTTGGCGGTCGATGTTTTTGCTTTAGAACGTGCTTCAGTAACACGGTCAAAAGCATTGAGAAAGTTTTCTCTGCTAAAACGAACTCATTTCACTCGCGGACAATCATCAAATGACCAAATGCGAATGGCAGTATCCCAATTCAAGAAGATCGTATAAAAGTTTTCTTTCTCTTGCATTTCAAGAATTTTACAGGCGACCGTCGGAGTTAGCAGCTGCTTCTACACAACGAGGGTAACTTGTCTACATGTACGAAATTACGGACGCTGTCAACGCAGCTACGGAAATTGGTATTGTCCTTAAGAGACATACAAACAGAGACACTACAGGCACTAGTTAAATAACAACGAGTTTAATATTACCAGCTTAAAAACATTAATTTTTTCTTTTGAGCCATAATATTATAGTTTTAGTCTGTTATCTTATCTGCAGAAATGAATGTGTAGAAGGAACTATGCAAGACAGCGCCGCACGAATAAATGACAGAAAGGCTTTGGTGACGGCATAACATTCGGCGCAGATGAGAAGTGAGGTGCGCAAAGCAAAGTTTCATATAGTAGCTATGTCTTTCCCTGGTGGTCGTGTTTAATATCCTACATATGGTTCAAATGGCTCTGAGCACTTTACGACTTAACATCTGAGGTCATCAGTCCCCTAGAACTTAGAACTACTCAAACCTAACTAACCTAAAGACGTCACACACATCCATGCCCGAGGCAGGATTCGAACCTGCGACCGTAGCGGTCGCCCGTTTCCAGACTGAAGCGCCTAGAACCGCTCGGCCAATATCCTACATTGATGGCGTAGCTGTGTTAAGCAGAAATGAACAGGTTATCTTTACCTTGTGGTACCATGCAAAGCGTAACTTGTGTTATTTTCGTAGAGTTAGGTGCGTCATCGGATACCTCCTAATATCGTTTCGGACTTACTTTTGCCCGGCGTAGTGCAGCAACTCAACTTGGCTTGGACTCCAAAAGTCGCTGGAAGTCCCCTGCTGAAATATTGGGTCATGTTTCCTCTATAACCGTCCGTAATTGCAAATGTGTTGCCGATGCAAGATTTTCTGTAGGAAGTGACATCTCGATTATGTCCCATAAATGTTCATGTTGCGCGGTCTGGATGTCCCAATAATTTGCTCGAACTGTCCATAATCTTCCCCAAATCAAACGCGAACAATTGTGGCCGGTTAGAGAAGCATATTTTCGTACAGAAAAATTCCACCATTGGATGGCTGAAAATGGTCTCCAGGTAGCCTAAGGCAATCATTTCCAGTTGATGATCGTTTCAGTTGGACCAGAGGACCCAGTGCATTCCATATAAACACTACCCACACCATTAAGGACCCATCATCAGCTTGCACAGTGTCTTGTCGGCAACCTGGGTCCGTGACTTACTGCGGTCTGCGTCACATTCGAACCCTACCATCACTGCTTACCACTTGCAATCGGGAATCATCTGACCAGACCACGGTTTTCCAGCAGTATAGGTTCCACCCGATATGGTAACGAGCCTAGTAAAGGCGCTGCAGGCGATGTCGTAATGTTAACAAAGGCACTAGCGTCGGTCGTAGCCCATTAACGCAAAATCTCTCCACACGGCCCTAACGACTACACTCCACATAGATTTTTGCGGTTATTTCTCGCAGTGTTGTTTGTCTGTTAGCACTGAGAACTTTACGGAAACGCCGCTGCTCTCGGCCGTTTAAATGAAGGCCGTTGATCGCTGCTTTGTCCGTGGTGAGAGGTAACTTGAAATTTGGTATTCTCGCCACATTCTTGGCACTGCGCATCTCGGAATACTGAATTAGCAAACGGTTTCCGAAATGGAATGTCCCAGGCACCTAGTTACAACTATCATTCCGCGTTCAAAGTCTGTTACTTTCCGTCGTGTGGCCATGATCTCGCTGGAAACTTTTCACGTGTATTACCAGAGTACAAACGACAGCCCCGCTACTGTACTGCCCTTTTATACCTTGTGTACGCCATCTGTATATGTGCATATCGTTATCCCATGACTTTTCTCACCTGAGTGTATCAATGCCTGTAAGTACATTCGACATGCATGCGCGCGCGCTGTTCGTTACGGCTGAGGGAGAGGGGGACGAGACGATCTTTTATGACGTTTTGACTGCGATTCCGATGACGTCGATGCAAGGAGAATGTTACATCACTAGTGAAACATACTAACTAATAGCACAGTATTGCCATGCGTTCAACTCAGGCGAATTCCATCAATAACAAGGTTCAGCCCAACATTACAAGAATGACAAAATCATCTACATTTATACTCCGCGAGCCACCTTAAGGTGTGTGAGGGTACCTGGCGTACTACCGCCACTTCACCGTTTGCTGATCTAATTACGAATGGTTTGCGCGAAGAACAATTGGTGGTGGGGTTGGGTTGTTTGGGGGATGAGGCCAAACTACGAGGTCATCGGTCTCATCGGATTAGGAAAGGACGGAGAAGGAAGCCGGACGTGCCCTTACAAAGGAACCATCCCAGAATTTGCCTGGAGTGATTTACGGAAATCACAGAAAACCTACGGTTCTAGGAGCTACAGTCTGGAACCGCGCGACCGCTACGGTCGCAGGTTCGAATCCTGCCTCGGGCATGGATATGAGTGATGTCCTTAGTTAGGTTTATGTACTTCTTAGTTCTAGGGGACTCATGACCTCAGAAGTTAAGTCCCATAGTGCTCAGAGCCATTTGAACCATTTTTGAACGGAAAACCTAAATCAGGATGGCCGGACCCGGGATCGAACCGTCGTCCTCCCAAATGCGAGTCCAGTGTGCTAACGATTGTTGGTAGGCCTCCGTGTGAGGTCGGATGCGCAAGAAATACGTTGGTGGAAGTATTATATTAGTTGAGTCTTCTAGGAGCTTACGCTCTCGGAATATTGACACTAAACCAAAACGTGGTGCAGAACACATCTCTTTTAGCGTCTTCCACTGCAGCTGGCTAAGCATCTTGGTGATGCTTTCGCACTTACAAATTGAACCCAAAATAATCTAGTTACTGTTCCTTGGATTATCTCTGTCTCGTCTATGTGTCCTATGTGGTACGAATCCCAGACTCACGAGCAGTTTTTATGATATACCTCCTCGTGGGTGGACTACACTGCCTGAGGATTCTTCTAGTGAATCTCAGTTTGGCATCTACCTTACCTCCAATCAGTTTTATGTGATGGCTGCACTTTAAATACTTCTCTATACTTCACGCGTTTGACTGCTTCCACTGATTCTTCTGCAATCGTGTAAGCATACAATAATCGGTCTTTCTGCCTCTTCATGCCCAATACGTTACATTTGTTTGTATTGAGGGACAACTAACAATCCCTACTAATAGTAGATCCTCTGCAGGTCTTCCTGCATTTCGATACAATTTTCATGCGTTGCATCTTCTCTGTATTCATCAGCATTGGCTCATGAGACTTCCGACGTTGTCCACTACATCACACGACTTTTTCGTCCTTCATCGTCTCTTCTATCCTCACGCCAACCCATTTTATCCCAAGAAGCGATTTCGTCAAGATTAATTAGCAGTAGTTGGCAAATTGTAAAATAGTTCAAATTGGTTCAAATGGATCTGAGCACTATGGGACTTAACTGCTGTGGTCATTAGTCCCCTAGAACTTAGAACTACTTAAACCTAACTGACCTAAAGACATCAGATACATCCATGCCCGAGGCAGGATTGGGACCTGCGACCGAAGCGGTCGCGCGTTTCCGGACTGTAGCGCCTAGAACCGCTCGGCCACTCCGGCCGGCTGTAAAATAGTTAATTTTAGATTGTTTCATTAACTTTTGTTTCCATATGCAAGCCTGATAAGAGCGAAAAACGCTCAAAACGCATAGCAATGTATTATATTAATAAGTAAATAAATGTGCGAATTTTAGCGGCACAAGAAATATTTTGACTTTTCATGGTAAACAAATCCGCCACAGCTGTAAAATAGTTTTATTGACCGACATCCTACATGACAGAAATTGCTAATCGGGACCAGGCTTTCGGTGTCTTAGCCCCATCATCAGGTGTATCTGAAATCTAGCAGTAGTAGGATGTCATGGCCAAACAGCTAGCAGGCCCTTCTACCGTATGTGGACCGTCATATAACATCCCCAAATCGTGGATATGAAGAATCGCGACTTTCAATCGTGGCCTGGGAATGTGCCTCTTCTGCCAAGAACCCGACCGCTGTGGCCGAGCAGTTCTTGTCCCTTCAGTCCGGAACCGCGCTGCAGCTACGGTCGCAGGTTCGAATCCTGTCTCGAGCATGGCTGTGAGTGCTGTCCTTACGTTAGTTAGGTTTAAGTAGTTCTAAGTCCAGGACACTGATGACCTCAGATGTTAAGTTCCATAGTGCTTAGATCCATTTTTCTCCCAGGAATGTTACAGGGAATGCGTGCAGTCGAACACTGATATATCCCACCAGAACTACCCGTTTGGCTACGGTAAGCGGATTTAAGATTTAAGATACACCTGATGTGGGGTTAAGACCCCGAAACCGTGGTAGTATAAGACGTCGATCACTAAAAATATTTTACAACTGCGGCGGATTTGTTTACCACGGACATGTTACAGAACAGTTGTAGATGTCCCACAAACGAAAGTTTATGAAATGTGACTATTGTTGTGCCCCACTGTCAAAACCTGAAGACGACAGTATCGAAACCTTGCTTAGCTTCGTAATTAGATCGACTAAGCTGTACAACGACCTGAGCCGCCCACTTGTCTGCAGCATTGGAAGCGCGTAACCGCTACGGTCGCAGGTTCGAATCCTGCCCCGGGCATGGAAGTGTGTGATGTCCTTCGGTTAGTTACGTTTAAGTAGTTCTAAGTTCTAGTGGACTGATGACCATAGCTGTTAAGTCCCATAGTGCTCAGAGCCATTTGAACGATTTTTGGACTGATGACCACAGATGTTAAGTCCCATAGTGCTCAGAGCCATTTGAACCATTTTTTTTTTTTTGACTGGAACAGGAAATATGAAACCAAAAACAAAGCTTGGGGTCTGCTGGATAGAATATCACTTCTGTCCGCAGTGTTAAGAAATGAAAATTGCAAACAAAAAGCTCATGAGGCTTCACGTTGTTATTTTTGTATGGTGCACTTTAGATGCAGAAATAGATTAAAAAAAATGGCTCAAATTTCCGATCTCTGACGTTTATCACTGTGTCCGGGCATACGCATAATAGATCGTTTGGAAAGGACACTGTAGTTGCGTTTTTGGCAAATAACTGAAGTGACGGCAGCAGGAAGCACACAACCAGTTATGCACATAGACCGATGCTTCCTGCTGGGACGACTGGGCAGGGGCCACGGGCGGGTGCCCCGCGCACTGGCCGCCGCGCCGGTAAGCCGATGGCCGGCCGGTCCCGGCTGACCGCCTGGCTCTCCGCACCACTCCGTCTCCGGTTGCCGGACCCGAGGCACGCCCGCTGCAGCCGCCTGCACACGTCTCAGCTGCAGCGGCCAGCGCTCCCAGTGTCTGTCGCCGTCAACAAGCACTGCACCTGCACCGGCCTATCTGTGGTACTACACGGCCAACCCCTCCACCCCGGCCCCCGGCACCACTCAGCCCTTTCCGGACGAATATACACTCCTGGAAATGGAAAAAAGAACACATTGACACCGGTGTGTCAGACCCACCATACTTGCTCCGGACACTGCGAGAGGGCTGTACAAGCAATGATCACACGCACGGCATAGTGGACACACCAGGAACCGCGGTGTTGGCCGTCGAATGGCGCTACCTGCGCAGCATTTGTGCACCGCCGCCGTCAGTGTCAGCCAGTTTGCGTGGCATACGGAGCTCCATCGCAGTCTTTAACACTGGTAGCATGCCGCGACAGCGTGGACGTGAACCGTATGTGCAGCTGACGGACTTTGAGCGAGGGCGTATAGTGGGCATGCGGGAGGCCGGTTGGACGTACCGCCGAATTGCTCAACACGTGGGGCGTGAGGTCTCCACAGTACATCGATGTTGTCGCCAGTGGTAGGCGGAAGGTGCACGTGCCCGTCGACCTGGGACCGGACCGCAGCGACGCACGGATGCACGCCAAGACCGTAGGATCCAACGCATTGCCGTAGGGGACCGCACCGCCACTTCCCAGCAAATTAGGGACACTGTTGCTCCTGGGGTATCGGCGAGGACCATTCGCAACCGTCTCCATGAAGCTGGGCTACGGTCCTGCACACCGTTAGGCCGTCTTCCGCTCACGCCCCAACATCGTGCAGCCCGCCTCCAGTGGTGTCGCGACAGGCGTGAATGGAGGGACGAATGGAGACTTGTCGTCTTCAGCGATGAGAGTCGCTTTCGCCTTGGTGCCAATGATGTTCGTATGCGTGTTTGGCGCCGTGCAGGTGAGCGCCACAATCAGGACTGCATACGACTGAGGCACACAGGGCCAACACCCGGCATCATGGTGTGGGGAGCGATCTCCTACACTGGCCGTACACCTCTGGTGATCGTCGAGGGGACACTGAATAGTGCACGGTACATCCAAACCGTCATGGAACCCACCGTTCTACCATTCTTAGAACGGCAAGGGAACTTGCTGTTCCAACAGGACAATGCACGTCCGCATGTATCCCGTGCCACCCAACGTGCTCTAGAAGGTGTAAGTCAACTAGCCTGGCCAGCAAGATCTCCGGATCTGTCCCCCATTGAGCATGTTTGGGACTGGATGAAGCGTCGTCTCACGCGGTCTGCACGTCCAACACGAACGCTGGTCCAACTGAGGCGCCAGGTGGAAATGGCATGGCCAGCCGTTCCACAGGACTACATCCAGCATCTCTACGATCGTCTCCATGGGAGAATAGCAGCCTGCATTGCTGCGAAAGGTGGATATACACTGTACTAGTGTCGACATTGTGCATGCTCTGTTGCCTGTGTCTATGTGCCTGTGGTTCTGTCAGTGTGATCATGTGATGTATCTGACCCCAGGAATGTGTCAATAAAGTTTCCCCTTCCTGCGACAATGAATTCACGGTGTTCTTATTTCAATTTCCAGGAGTGTATATTATACTAGAACTGACATTTCATTTACGCGCAATTTGGGTGTATAGTCCTGAGAAATCAGTACCCAGAACAACCACCTCTGGCCCTAATAACGACCTTGATCAAACAGAGCTTGGATGGCGTGTACAGGAACAGCTGCGCATGCAGCTTCAACACTATACCACAGTTCATAAAGAGTAGTGACTGGCGTCTTGTAAAGAGCCAGTTGCTCGGCCTCCATTGACCAGACGTTTTCAATTGGTGAGAGATCTGGAGAATGTGCTGGCCAGGGCAGCAGTCGAACATTTTCTGTACCCATAAAGGCCCGTACAGGACCTGCAACATGCGGTCATGCATTATCCTGCTGAAATGTACAGTTTCGCAGGGATCGAATAAAGGGTAGAGCCATGGGTCGTAACACATCTGAAATGCAACGTCCATTGTTCAAAGTGCCGTCAATGCGAACGAGAGGTGACCGAGAAGTGTAACCAATGGCACCTCATACCATCACGCCGAGTGATACGCCAGTATGGCGATGACGAATACACGCTTCCAATACACGTTCACTGCGAAGTCGTCGAACACGGAAGCGACCATGATGATGCTGTAAACAGAACCTGGATTCATCCGAAAAAAATTAGGTTTTACCATTCGTGCACCCAGGTTCGTCGTTGAGTACACCATCGCAGGCGCTCCTGTCTCTGATGCAGTGTCAAGGATAACCGCAGCCATGGTCTCCGAGCAGATAGTTCATGCTGCTGCAGACGTCGTCGAACTGTTCGTGCAGATGGTTGTTCTCTTACAAACGTCCCCATATGTTGACTCAGGGATCGAGACGTGGCTGCACGATCCGTTACAGCCATGCGTATAAGATGCCTGCCATCTGGACTGCTAGTGATACGTGGCCATTGGGATCCAGCAAGGCGTTTCGTATAACCCTCCTGCACCCACCGATTCCGTATTCTGCTAACAGTCATTGGATCTCGACCAACGCGAGCAGCAATGTCGCGGTACGATAAACCGCATTCGCGATAGGCTACAATTCGGAACGTGATGATACGCATTTCTCCTCCGTACACGAGGCATCACAACACCGCTTCACCAGGCAACGCCTGCAGTTTGTGTATGAGAAATCGGTTGGAATATTTCATGATGGCAGCACGTTGTAGGTGTCGCCACCAGCACCAACCTTGTGTGGATGCTCTGAAAAGCTAATAATTTGCATATCACAGCATCTTCTTCCTGTCGGTTAAATTTCTCGTCTGTAGCACGTCATCTTCGTGGTGTAGCAATTTTAATGACAAGTAGTGTATTTAAATCACAGTATCAAGCAGATTATATTCCCTGTTACTGAAACACATTTAGATTACCATCATCAAAGACGCCTCGGCAAAGTGTACAATAGATATAAATAAAAGACATATAACAACCAGGATTGATACATCGACAGTGAATTCGAACCAAGATCTGTTTTGACAGCCATCTTGTTTGTACTACACTATGGTATCTTCTGTAATAAAGAATGTGTCTTTAGAAGTTTTTAAACATTGGTCAATATGATCAAGACAGCTGCAGAAATGGACGAAAGTGTATGCACTACAAGACGGCAGCAGTTTCTTATGAATACAGTGATTAATTATTACGAGAGCTATTTGGAAAGTAAGGTCCGATGGGGTGCGAAATAGAAACCACCGTGAAAACCCGATGAAGTTTTGCACACATGTGTGGGGAAGTGTCTCTAGTTTGCCCGTCGACCACGTCACTTGGCTCTTTTCAGTTCTGAGCACACAGTGAGAACGTAAAGCAGCTTAGAACAATCGTGTCTCCCGCCGATTACGAGGGCTTGGTGAGAGATTTCGCCTGATGTCATGCAGTCCACGTAACACAACTGTCATACGTTTGCTTCTGCATGACAATTCTCGGCCGCACTCTGAAGGGGCAATGAAGATGCTCTTGCAGCGTTTTCGATGGGAAGTGGTTGATCAGCCACAACAGAGCCCGTAATTGACTGTCCCTGAGTTTCGTCTCTGCTCACATGAACCGCTACCTATGAAGATAACGTTCTGGCAAAGACAACGAACTGTACACCAGCGTAGAGAATTGCCAAGAAGCACAGGCGGCTTGCTTCTACACTCCTGGAAATTGAAATAAGAACACCGTTAATTCATTGTCCCAGGAAGGGGAAACTTTATTGACACATTCCTGGGGTCAGATACATCACATGATCACACTGACAGAACCACAGGCACATAGACACAGACAACAGAGCATGCACAATGTCGGCACTAGTACAGTGTATATCCACCTTTCGCAGCAATGCAGGCTGCTATTCTCCCATGGAGACGATCGTAGAGATGCTGGATGTAGTCCTGTGGAACGGCTTGCCATGCCATTTCCACCTGGCGCCTCAGTTGGACCAGCGTTCGTGCTGGACGTGCAGACCGCGTGAGACGACGCTTCATCCAGTCCCAAACATGCTCAATGGGGGACAGATCCGGAGATCTTGCTGGCCAGGGTAGTTGACTTACACCTTCTAGAGCACGTTGGGTGGCACGGGATACATGCGGACGTGCATTGTCCTGTTGGAACAGCAAGTTCCCTTGCCGGTCTAGGAATGGTAGAACGATGGGTTCGATGACGGTTTGGATGTACCGTGCACTATTCAGTGTCCCCTCGACGATCACCAGAGGTGTACGGCCAGTGTAGGAGATCACTCCCCACACCATGATGCCGGGTGTTGGCCCTGTGTGCCTCGGTCGTATGCAGTCCTGATTGTAGCGCTCACCTGCACGGCGCCAAACACGCATACGACCATCATTGGCACCAAGGCAGAAGCGACTTTCATCGCTGAAGACGACACGTCTCCATTCGTCCCTCCATTCACGCCTGTCACGACACCACTGGAGGCGGGCTGCACGATGATGGGGCGTGAGCGGAAGACGGCCTAACGGTGTGCGGGACCGTAGCCCAGCTTCATGGAGACGGTTGCGAATGGTCCTCACCGATAGCCCAGGAGCAACAGTGTCCCTAATTTGCTGGGAAGTGGCGGTGCGGTCCCCTACGGCACTGCGTAGGATCCTACGGTCTTGGCGTGCATCCGTGCGTCGCTGCGGTCCGGTCCCAGGTCGACGGGCACGTGCACCTTCCGCCGACCACTGGCGACAACATCGATGTACTGTGGAGACCTCACGCCCCACGTGTTGAGCAATTCGGCGGTACGTCCACCCGGCCTCCCGCATGCCCACTATACGCCCTCGCTCAAAGTCCGTCAACTGCACACAGGGTTCACGTCCACGCTGTCGCGGCATGCTACCAGTGTTAAAGACTGCGATGGAGCTCCGTATGCCACGGCAAACTGGCTAACACTGACGGCGGCGGTGCACAAATGCTGCGCAACTTGCGCCATTCGACGGCCAACACCGCGGTTCCTGGTGTGTCCGCTGTGCCGTGCGTGTGATCATTGCTTGTACAGACCTTTCGCAGTGTCCGGAGCAAGTATGGTGGGTCTGACACACCGGTGTCAATGTGTTCTTTTTTCCATTTCCAGGAGTGTATGACGATGATGTTGGAAAGCTGGTAGAACGCTACGACAAATGTCTAAAGCGGAGCGGCGACTATGCAGAGAAGAAGCTGGAAGGTGTTGCTAACTGTTTCAATAAAACATTTTTAATTTTCATAGTGCTTTCCATTTTGCGAGCGATAGGACCTTACTTTCCGAACAGACCTCGTAGCTTTTTAGAACTGGTAACAAAGTAAACTCAGATGAATTATATTTCTATTTCTTCGGCCGGCCGTTGTGTTCGACCAGTTCTAGGCGCTTCAGGCCGGTACCGCGCTGCTGCTACGGTCGCAGGTTCGAATCCTGCCTCGGGCATGGATGTGTGTAATGTCCATAGGTTAGTTAGGTTTAAGTAGTTCTACGTCTAAGGGACTGATGACCTCAGATGTTAAGTCCCATAGTGCTTAGAGCCATCTAAACCATCTATTTCTTCGCAGGCAGGCCGCTGTAGATGCCAAGTCAGAAACGGGCTGCTTTAACATTTGTGGGTATTTATGTTAAATATGTCTGTATCGTCAGTTTTTCCTGATGGCGGCATCCTACCACGAAAAGTAATGCAGTATTAAATAATTTATGCAAGTTAATAAAAAATTGTGAATGGTAACAGACTCTGATAACTCAGTACTGCTGTATCAACTGTTCGGAATGTGAGTCGTCAGTGGAATCAGAACGAGATGCTATTCTTTTGTGTGTACCGTGTCACTAGGCATTGTAACCAGATTAGTTGGTAGCAGCTGTTAGTTCTAACAGCCACAATAAATCGCTCAATAGTTCTTTCACATGCGTACCTAGAAGAGTGGAGCACGTATTTGACCCTGTAGCACAGCTACTGCTCGTCTTCCCTGATAGCAGGAGTTCGCTTATGGTGCTCGTGATTGAGTGTGTCTGTTCTGGTACTTTGCGACTACTTAATGTGTCAACGACGGGGAGCTGCCGGTCGCTCTTTTCAAGTCACAAGCTCTGAGGAACGTAAATAAACAAACACAGTGTCAGTCATCAGCTTCCGGCCAATTTTTAAGAGTGGTTTCACTCGCTCATTACGCAAATGCCAGAACTGAGACTCTTCCCCCTAATATTACCAGTTATGAGACCCTCTCCTCCATCCTCAGCTCGCGAAGATGTAGATGTGAGGAGCGCCCTGTCCACTTGGGTACGAATAGAAGTTTGAAAAAGCATTCGGGAGTGGACCATCAGCAACCCTTAATTGGTCAACAAAGCTGCCGACTACCGCACAGAAGGAATCATATTTTGATTCACAGAAGCGATAGTTGCAGAAGGAGAAGGTGTTCCAGTCTGCACGACCTTTACTGCCACGGACTGGCATTGTTATTACTTTCTATTGCGGATGCTCGAGGCTCTATGTCAAAAGCTGCTAGATACATTTAGTATAGTGCACAAATTAAAATTTCGCTCATTCGCAGGCAGCTGACAGAGACAGCAGCATTTTCAGAACTTCTTTAAATTCGAGGAATATTTCCGTGGATTTTTCTTCAAACAGTACCTCAACAATAAGACCTGCCAGGGCTATTTCTGCTAGTAGCAGCGACTCGTTATATGCCAGGAATAGTGAAGAACGCTAGTAGGTAGTAGGAAGGGGGCAGCCAGGCGCTGATGGTCGGCTTCTGCGGGGCGATCTCGCCGCAAATTCCTCCGACGCCAAATTCCTGCCCGGCGCTGCGCCTTATTGCCGCAGCTATATTGCCGGAGACCTGCTGGAGCGAGCTCGATTAAACCTAGGCGTGCTGACATTTCCGTAACTCCATTTTCATGCCGCTCCGTGCGAGTCACTTTTTAGAGCGATGGTCTTCTGCTGATAATGTGTTCATCATTTACAGGGAGCGTACCAGACCGTATATATCATAAAAACGCAAAATGTAAGTTCTCTGACGTTCACATAACCGTTAGAAACATTAATGGAATTTTGTTTGTTGGGTAATAACGAACGCAAAGTGTCACCTTCATCTACGAAGTAGCTTTATTTATACTGCTTTTTAAAGTTGTCTACTTGTACGTGTTTCTTTCAAATGGGTAAACTGGAATAATGTATCGTAATAAAACTCTTTATTCGGGGTGTTTATTGCCGTCGGAAACTTAATCAGAGCTAGTGAAGGCTTACAACAAATCTCTTCTTTCACTTTCAAAAGTTAAGAAATGGTGGCCAGTTTATACGTGAGAGATTATTCACGAAAAGGGCGTGTGCAAAAATGGGAGACTAGATGAGAATGTTGAAACATGACGCAAAATGGTCTGGACGAATTATATACGGTGGAACCATCCCAGCATTTGCCTGAAACGATTTAGGGAAATCACGGAAAACCTAAATCAGGATGGCTGGAGACGGGATTGGAATTATATACGGTAATAGATGTGTTAAATAGTTGACGCCCCACAGAAATATATGAAGAAAGAATGCGGGGTATTTTACGTAAGGAATTAGCTATTCGACAAATGTGTGCTAGATTCTCTGAATACTGAAAAATTTGTCAGCAATGTTTGGATCTTCAATATGCACGTCCGCAGCTCGTGGTCGTGCGGTAGCGATCTCGCTTCCCACGCCCGGGTTCCCGGTTTCGATTCCCGGCGGGGTCAGGGATTTTCTCTGCCTCGTGATGACTGGGTGCTGTGTGATGTTCTTAGGTTAGTTAGGCTTAAGTAGTTCAAGTTCTAGGGGACTGATGACAATAGATGTTAAGTCCCATAGTGCTCAGAGCCATTTGAACCATTTTTTTCAATATGCACACCACTGAGTTTGCACGCAGATTTGTTGCTTCACGTCAGAAACGAATGAGCGTTCAGAGCAGTGGATAGAAGCCAGTGTTCCAGCAACGAAAAAGGCGGAGTCTGTTTCATCTGCCTAACGCGTTGTCGGCAGGCTTCTCTCGTATTCAAAACGGATGAATCTTATTGATTATCTGGCAATACTATAAAAGTTTTCTCTACCAAAAATGTATTTCGGCAGGACAATGTTTAGCTAGCGGCAAAAGCTGCAGAATTTGAAGTACCAGTGGTTGGACTTTTCACATTATTTACCAGACAGGGCTCCCTGTGATTTCCACCTATACTCATATCTTTAGAAATCTCTGACTGAAAAATTATTCGGATTGAATCAGTGTTTTTCAATCTTTTTGAATACGCGACCCCTTTAAAAGTAAAAATATTATGGCGACCCACAGAACCATAATAAAAGTATGTTAGCCATTTCAAAGGCAACGTATTTAATTTTCTTTCTATTGATCGAGAAGTCAAGTGCATTGTGAAAAGAGGTCTCACTGCTCTGCGGGCGGAGATATAATTATATTCTTTGCCCCGGTAGAGGCGTGGAGATTTCCGGTCACTACAATCAGTTGTCCGAGTACGCCAGTAAGTACGGACGTGATTACCGTCTTTGCGTTTCGCTCTGAGGAAGCATAAAACGGACAAGTTTCTTTTCTCGTGCCACCGCGACTCCCTGAGCAAGGCTTTGCGACCCCCCAGAGGGTAGCGACCCACAGGTTGAAAAACACTGGGTTAAATAAAGAGCTTACGGTAGTCACAGATGGATGTTTCACTTCAGGGATGGAATACACTTACTGGAAAAAGTTGTGCAGAAATCACTGATATACTGCGCCAAACATTAAGTGCATTTTTTAAATCAAACAGTATAGTGAGAGAGAGCTTTCAACCTTAATTTCGCAAATAGTCAAAAGGAGAGACTGCTTTCCTTTTCTTGCACGTAAATAATCTCTTCTTTTTACAATTACCATTGTCCCTCTTAACTTCTCTCCACTCCGAAAATCCCAAGAGCATCTATAACATATTAAATCAGAGACACTGGCTACATCATTTGGGCGTCTTCAATGCTAAACATTCCAGACCTACCATTTGGGCTTCTTCAATGCTAAACATTACAGACCTACTGCTGGGGTAAGTGCCACTGCTGGAATCTTCCTCGTGACTCACTACTCAAAGTGGCAGACCAACTGCCAGGATAAGTACCAACGTGAAGGTCTTCCTCATGACTTACTGCTCAACGCCCCAGATCAACTGATAGAATAAGTACCATTACTGGGGCCTTCTTCATGACTCACTGCTCAATGCTCAATGCTCTAGACCAACTGGTGGGATAAGTATCACTGCTGGACTGTTCCTCATATCTCACTGGTTGATGATCTAGAACAACTACTGCGATAAACACGACTGCTGGGATCTTCCTCTTGACTCACTGCTCAACGTCCCAGACCAACTGCCGCGATACGTATCACTGCTGGGCTAAATACCACTGCTAGGATCTTCCTCATGACTAACTACTCAATGCTCTAGACTAACAGCTCGGATAAATATCTCTACTGGAATCTTCCTCATGACTCAATGCTAAAATGTTCTCGACCAACTGCTGGGATGAATACCACTGCTGGGATCTTCCTCATGACTCATTGCTCATTGTCCTAGCCCAACTGCAGGGTAAGTACAACTGCTGGGATCTCCCTCATGATTCACAGCCAGATTTTGTGTATGACTAGCTGTGGCTGTCTACTAGAGTTATGTCGTTCCTAGGCAGAAACAGCAATTGACCTCCTCCTAAAGCCGTCGTAAAATACATGAAGCCATTTCCCTCCAATATGTTGAACGTAACAGGACTACTTTTCGTGAGGGTGCTTACTTTCACAGCAGCAGTGCGTACGTGACAGATTATCTTTGCAAGTTTCTCGAAAATCTGCTTCGGGTTATTAGTTTCACAAATATAACTTTTCGCTGGAATTTGATTTAGTCGTCTTTGCACATCACTTTCAGAAGTCTCTTTCGAAGCCATGAGGGACATAATGAGGCGACACAGTGTTCAAGACGCTGCACTCGTGTTTACACATAACTGAATGGAAATCCTTGTCCAACCATCCAAATTCATGTTTCCTTTGGTTCTAAATCAGTTAACGTACGTTGGAAAAGGCACGCCGATTTACTCCCACATCCTTGTCTAATCCGGACTTGTATTCCACCTTAGTGACATCACTGTCGACAGTACTATAAAATAAAAACTTCCTTCCTTCACTGAACGATGCTATACTAGGAAAACCGTGCACAGAGAGTCTCCAGAGCACATACAACATCTGAGGAAAGAATCTGTGGATGTTGACGAAGACGCCTTAACACGAGCTATTTGGCTTCGGGTGATACAGACGCTATCCACGTCTCGTGCCAACAGGGAACATCTGCGATAGTCGGCTTTTAAGTAATATTAGAGGTGACTCAACTTCGCGCTTGACGGGGCGCCAACATTTTCTCTCATGTCGGGCACCCGACGAGGGCAAAAAGAACTAAGACAAATGGACACACACTGTTTCTCTGAATCCCTCGCATTCAAGCTGTGTTAATTTTGGCACGGAGTTGAGGCAATATTTAGGCGGTGTAGTGACCTGCGGCTGTTTGGAAACTTGTGGCCGTGCGGTCGTTACCCCAGTTTCGCGCTCAAAACGCGGAAACTTTTTTACTGCCGAAATATTCTTACTTCTTCGTTCAGAAACAGAGCCAGACTGCATGAAGTCCAGTTTTCTCTTCCTCTGCTTCACGAAATTTTTTTCCAACGAACAGCTTTCTGCTGGCTAGTTAAAACGTAAACTATGAAATAGACTACTAAAATCGTCTGGTCACGCGCTACGTAATTTGGTTGTACTGGATGGTTACAAACATCACAAACGTTTACGAATAAACGCCTTTATTGTAAATAGTGATGTGGAACTAACTTCGGTAGTACTTACGGAAACTCATAACCAATATGAACAGGCAATGCAACTGCAAGTGTTCTTCTCCGTGTACGGCCTCAAATTTATTACTATAAACCTGTAATGGAGCTTGAACGTCGAAATCAATGTACCCCGTGCTCTTCGTGCGTTTAAGGTTCACAGAGTTAGTTTCAGTCAGCAACAGTGAACTCATGATGTTAATTTCTACATTTCATCGATATTTTCACTCAAAACGAAATAACCAGTCTGTAAGAAGCAGTATCTCTGTATTGGAGTACATTATCATGGGCAATTTTTAACTGATTACAAAAGAAATATAAATAAAACGAGAACTGAATTAGGATCTGTTCATGATCAGGTTGCATTAATCAAACTCGAACGTAACTGAAGCAGACATTGCAATTTCCACACAGAAAAATATTCATTGTTATCATAAATGCACCAAGCAATAATAATGAGAGAAACAGTAAAGAATAAACGCAAAGACAATTGCTTTACTAGTGAACTTCATTTGTGGAAAAAAGGAATTGTGTCATATTCAGTCAGTTATCCACTGAGCGGCTATCAATAACCTTAGGAAGGACAAATGATGTTTGGTTGTTACTTCAGTGTAGTGACCGATTTTAGAATCACATGAAGGAATGATCATCACTAGAGATAGCTGTAAGCAGTTTCTAGCACTTTCTACAGTTTTTCTTGTTATGAGACAAGAGGGTGTGTTCTTGTAGTATTTCCAAATATTTTGGGTTCTACACATTTAAAGGCTGTATGTATTGTAACTGGTATGCAGCTGTAAATTTATTTGCAAGATATTAATTCTTCAGTTACCGATTTTTATGGCAAGTAAAATTCTATTTACTGTTAAAACTAGGTAGATAACTTGTGGACAGTTAAGCCATACTTCCTTGGTAATGCACCATTTTGTGCCCCGAATTGGAAGAAGGTCTTTTATCATGGAACATGTGATACTAGTAAATGAACTGAGTTTCTTTAATTTTACTTCCACTGAAAATGGAAATTTGTATTAATTTCCAATAGCTTCCATTTAAAAATGTATTTAGATTGTAACTGGTTTCTGATAATACCTTTACTTAATTTTATTAGACTTGCTGATTATTTGTGTCTACATAATAATAGATAAGATAAAAACGTCGACAATAGTTTCTCGATAGCAACCATTTTAAATTTCAATAAAATATTTGTTGCTGGGAACATGACCATGTTGTGCTACAAAACATTTTTCACGTTTGGAAAATCTTACATTTTGCGAGTAATTTTTGTGATTTCAGAAAAAAAGACTGCAGCACCCAAGAAGTGAGACTATAATTTAAAAGCGGAGTAAGACATCTATTAAACTTGTATTACAGCGCCAGTAGTAGCGAAAGTCTTAAGGGTTCCAGGGTGCAAAACTCGCCCCAACTGCGAAAGCTTCTGTAACTTGATGGGTACTAAGTCAGTGGTCCGCATGACTGCAAATGAAAATTTAGATATGGAACTGCAGGTAAGATGTTAACTTAGTTTCAGTCACTCTCGTGCTCTATAAGTCTTTCTAAGTGTTGTGCTCAGAATTCAGCATTAAAGCTATCGAGAAGGCTAACGTATTCTGCGTGCTTAAAGTTACCAAATGAAAAAAAATATAAAACATAATAGAGCTAGAGAGGTAGTTGCTCTCGCTAGGACCAGTTATGCACATGTAATTACGAAACTGACCACTAGATGCCACGAGAGGCGGACCCTCCCCCCTCCCCCCTCCCCCCTCCGCCGCGCTCTTCTTCCATTATAAAAGGAGGCATGGAGTATTTTATTGTCAATAGAGACGAAATAACAGCATTGTGGATCGGTCAGGGGAGCTTAGTGACGTTGCCGTGGACTCTAGTCATCAGATGTTACCTGGTTAACAGATTCATCAGGGACTTTCAGCATTTCTAAAGCTACCCAAGTCGACTGACCAGGCAGATCTCATGTACTGCCGGACAAGGAATGTCAAAAATGGCATATGGTGACTGTAAAAAATAGCATGAAATTAGACGTCAGAAAAACTCGTGAGCCGCGCGGTATGGCCACGCGGTTTGAGGCTTCCTGTCACGGACTGCGCGGCCCCTCCCGCCGGAGGTTCAAGTCCTGCCTGGGGCATGGGTGTGTGTGTTGTTCTTAGAATAAGTTAGTTTAAGTAGTGTGTAAGTCTAGCGACCGGCGACCTAAGCAGTTTGGTCCCTTAGAAATTCACACACATTTGAAACATTTTTGAAAAACTCATGAGTTTCAAAGTGCTACCAGCAGTCCAGCTACCATACTGACTGTGTGCAGGGAGTAGAGATGGAGATCAATGGTCTAGTAGCTCATCATAAGCCAAAACTTTAGAAATTAATGCCAAGCGACGCTTGAAGTGGAGAAAAGAGCGACGACACTGGACACTGGATGACGGAACGAGTCATATAGAGTGGTGAGTCACGTTCTGACCTGTGCCAATCCAATGTGAGAGTTTCAGTTTGGCAAATGCCTAGGTAACGTTACCTGCCATAGCGTGTATTGTCAACAGTGGTTAGGGTGGGATCCCCTTATTAAGAAATCACTAAGAGCGAAACGATATGAACACATTTTACGGCATTGCGTGCTGCGTACAGTAGAGCGACAGTTCGGAAAAGACGATTGTTTCTATTAGGAAGATAATCGATCCTGTCATAAAGCAGCATTTGTGATGCCACAGTTTGTGGACAATAACATTCCTGAAATGGACTGTCCTGCCCAGCGTCCCGTCTTTGATCCAATGTAACACATTTAGGGTGAGTTAGAACGGCTGACCTGTAAATTGCTCCCAGTCTAATTTGCGGGCAGCAGATGTTGCGTCCTGAAAAGGTAGATGAATGGTCCAGTAATTGGCCCTGTAACTCCGCAACTTTCTCGGAAGGTAGCAGAGCCGAGGGCTCCTACATCGTGTTTTGCTTCACAATAACTACTGATGAAGACGACTGGTGTTGCTCTAACAAGGACTGTAATGCCAAACTTTTTGCAGGCGAAAATTATAATTTCTCGAGTCCTCTACTTTATCCCTTTCAGTCTTACGTGCTTCTAAGCGAACGTCATCCGGAGCTCTATATTAATAATCGTTCCTTCTTACAATCTTTGGTCTGAAGTATTCCTCGGCAATACACTCATTCCTGGTTTGAAGAGCGCAAAATCACCGTTCGTTCTCTTAATGATATACGAGTAAATTACACTTCCATATCGAACATAAAAGGACACAAAGACACAAGGCGCACAGACTGACCAATATGGAAGTTAATCGTATTGAGGGTGATTGTTCACGTGATCATACAATGGCAGGTAGACCGTGAGTCATAAGGTGCGTTTCTGGAAGACGAGGACTCCCGGCGTCCAGGTAGGCCGTCACTTGGAGAGCAGCAGGTTTTCCGGAATAATGACCCCAAATTTCACATATTTTTGAATGGGCGCAAATTTCGCTTGGTGCAGTTTTCTAATATAGCCGTTAGAACATGAGCTAAACGACGATTTCGCTCCAGGCGTCAGCGTGTAGCATCACTACCTTCTCTGGTTTCGGCTGTTGAGGAAGACTGGGCTGCCATTCGTCCACTCCCACACACATTAAGACATCTTACTGAAAGTCTCTCTTAAAGAGTTCGTCAGTCATAAAGGGGAAGGGTGGACAAACAACATACTAATGTCCACTAAAAGCTGCCCGGTTACATTTGATCAGATAGTGTAAAATGACTTTTAAAATGACAGCTGTCGTAGTTCTTTGTCTGATTTTGTCCGTTATAAATGGTGATTTGAAAGCATGTGACTGGGAAAACAATAGGTTTTTTTTTTAAATAACTTCCTGCTACCAGTCACCATTTTCATTTATTTATGTTTTATACGACGCGTTTCGGGAAATGATTCCCATTTTCAAGTGTGTATTTCTTTGCACTATGCCATTTATTCGTAATGTTTTCGATGTCTGAGGTTCTACTTTGTTTTGTTGACTTTAAGTTTAACATGTGTGAGACTTCGCACAAGTGTACCAGAAGGAAACTTACTAACCTAAAGTCAACAAAACAACACAGAACGTGGGGTTCGGAGGCTTTTCTGCTCTGTAATGTAGGGTAAATAGAGGGTCTGTGGCATCTCTGCCGAAAGAGCACATCGAAAACATTACGAAAAACTGGTATAATACAAAGAAATACACACTTCAAAATGGGAATCATTTCCCGAAACGCGTCGTGTAAAACACAAATAAAAGAAAATGGTGACTGGTAGCAGAAAGTTATTTATAAACCAACCCCTCTGTTCTTTAATGCCAATTGTATTATTACATTAGGTATTATCATGGAAAGTGTATGAAAACTGAAATATCAAGTCGCCCTTCGAAAAGGTTGTCTGTATCAGTACTTCGAATGCATGGCTCACTCTCGCTGAGTCTCTAATGCAGTCCATATCAATGTAAACATCGAAATATAGGTAAACATGTATTTGTGACGCCTTCCTTGCTTCGCTTGCCCCGACTCGGTCCGCACCACACTGCTACCACCTCGCATTAGGGCAGACGCTGCTGGATTTTACTGGCAATTCTTCGCATTTTTTTGTCCTCGTTAACCATACTGCTAAACTTGAATACCGCCCTAGATTCGTTTTGGACCTCTCCATCGACTGGGAACTTAAAAATCGACGTTTTGTGTTGACAATGACCGTTGCATGAAATATGTGATGCGTATTATTTGTTTGGAACGACTACAAAACAAACTTGCTGTTATCTGCTGAAACACCACAAAAAATTCTCCGGAAGAGTCCTCAGAACAGCCACACCTCCGTGGTTACAAAGCTTAGAATTTATGACAAGTTCGTACTGAAACCTTCTGGCAGATTGAAACTGTTTCTCGGACTGGGAGTTGAGCTCAGAATAGTGCCTTTTGCGGGCAGTGGTCTTACTGACTGAGCTATCCAAGCACGAATCCTGAGGGGAAAACAGCGTATAGGCCTTTACGAAAGGGAAACAGGAAGTGAAAATTACAAGGCGTCATAACGGGCATCGTTTGCATACAGTGTCTAGTACTCCGAGCGCTATATTGCCCGTGTTTACACCGACGGAATCCAGGAGCAGCCTCTCACAGTTTAATGGCACTCTCTCTCCTGTGTAACCATCTACTGACACTCACAAGTGCGGTGAATGGGTGAGTGCTGTGTTTCATAGCGCCGACTGGCGGCTCGTAAAGGCAGCGCGCGTTTATGGCGAGGGTAGGCGAGAGCCCGGAGACCAGTGAGCGACTCCCGGCGCTGTGTGGCGGCCTGACCGACTCGGATTTAGGGCCGCCCAGGGGCTGTAAATAATGCCGGCCGCGCAACGGGACCCCAGAGGAGAGCAGCGGAGCTGTAATTAAAATTCTAGCTCCGGCACTGGCGCTGCGCCAGCGGCAAGTGGTTGGAACACGCCGCCCCTCCCCCCGCAGCACGCGCTGCTTCCGCCTTCCGGGAGTCACAACTAATTAAGTACGCTTATCGGCCATTTAGTAGTGGACGCAGAGTTGGCAGGCTTTTTCCCTAAATGAAATCAGAGTGTTTGCGAATCTCACAGTTGGGTTTGTTATCGAAACTGACATATCTAAAGCTAGAATTGAGACATTCATATTCGAAAGGTGGTCATAAACTATGAATTACCACCTCTGAAAATACAGCCCCCCCCCCCCCCCCCACCCACACGCACACACAGACACAGACACACACACAATGATAAGGCAAAAACATTATGACCACTGCCCACCGCGACGTTGGATATCGCCTGGTGGCGTTGCAGGCACTTAACGCGGTAACAAAAGTATGTACGCGGAACTGGTAGCGACGGGGGATCACCCTAGCGAAGATTTAGCCTGCAAATGCGGAAATTCATTGAGATACTGGATTATCATTAGGCAGAGACTGTGAACAAGTATCTCGAAAACGGCGATGCTGGTCGAATGTTCACGTGCTACTGTCGTGAGCATCTACTGAAAGACGTAGAAAGACGCTGAAACTATCACTAGGAGCTAAATGTTTGGACGTTCACAACTCTTCACAGAATGTGGGGTTCGGAGGCTTTTGTGCTCTGTAATGTAGGATAAATAGAAGGTCTGTGGCGTCTCCGTCGAAAAAGCACAATGCTGGTGCACGCACAAGTGTTTCGGAGCGCACGGTTCATGGTATGTTGTTGAACATGGAGCTCTGCAGCAGACCACCCCTAGGTGTTCGTATGCTGACCAACTTCATGACCAATTACGGTTGCAGTTGGTACGGGACCATCGGGATTCGACCATAGATCAATGGAAACGCGTCGGCTCTTCGGGTGAATCACATTTTTTATGCACTATACTGATGGTCGCCTCCACAAACGCCTTCATCGGGATGAACTGTGGCTCGAAAGGTGCAGCGCGCCACAGACGCAGGCTGGTGGGAGCAGTATTATGCTGTGGAGACTTTCTGCTGTGCTTGCATATGACCTGTCGTGGTAATAGAAGACACGCTGACAGCTGCCAACAACGTGCATCCCTTCCTGCCAGATGTCTCCCTCGACGACGGTGTCATCTTTAGCCGCGCGGGATTAGCCGCGCGGCCTCAGGCGCTGCAGTCATGGACTGTGCGTCTGGTCCCGGCGGAGGTTCGAGTCCTATCTCGGGCATGGGTGTGTGTTCGTTTGTCCTTAGGATAATTTAGGTTAAGTAGTGTGTACGCTTAGGGACTGATGACCTTAGCAGTTAAGACCCATAAGATTTCACACACATTTGAACATTTTTTTTGTGCCATCTTTCAGCAGTGTCTCCGTGTCTCAGAGCCAGCACCGTACTACTGTGGTTTAAGAGTATAATATGGTGTGTTGGTGTCCTGCATAGAAAGATAGAAAGATGGATCCCTTATCATTTAGCTACAAAATAGCAGGTCAGCAACTGGAAGCAGTTAATTCCATTAATTATGTACGCATTAGGAGTGATTTAAAATGGAATGATCATATAAAGTTGATCGTTGGTAAAGCAGATGCGAAACTGAGAGTCATTGGAAGAATCCTAAGGAAATGGAATCCGAAAACAAAGGAAGTGGGTTACAATACGCTTATTCGCCCACTGCTTGAATACTGCTCAGCAGTGTGGGATCCGTACCAGATAGGGTTGATAGAAGAGATAGAGAAGATCCAACGGAGAGCAGCGCGCTTCGTTACAGGATCATTTAGTAATCACAAAAGCGTTACGGAGATGATAGATAAACTCCAGTGGAAGACTCTGCAGGAGAGACGCTCAGTAGCTCGGTACGGGCTTTTGTTAAAGTTTCGAGAACATACCTCTACCGAAGAGTCAAGCAGTATATTGCTCCCTCCTACGTATATCTCGCGTAGAGACCATGAGGATAAAATCAGAGAGATTAGAGCCCACACAGAAGCATACCGACAATCGTTCTTTCCACGAACAATACGAGACTGGAATAGAAGGGAGAACCGATAGAGGTACTCAAGGTACCCTCCGCCACACACCGTCAGAACTTGCTTTTAGAAAAAAAATTGTTGCATTAATGCCCCTCGCGACTTTCTCGGTCCCTAAATCTCGACCAAGTCGACTGTGAAGGAATCTACTGTGCTCTTATCGGCGGGAACATTCTGGCATTCTCCTATATTTGTTTGGGGAGGCCTTGTAAAAAGCAGACAGGACTGAAACTCGGTTCTACTCGAGTCAGTCTGCTGTCTTGATCACCGTTTCACGTCGCCCGATGCTTGCACCAGTCGTCGTGAAGGGATGGGCGCCTTCGTCCATCATCCTAACGGAGTGCACATGTCCCAGCCTTAATAGTCCGCAGCGACAAGCTAGCGTCCACACTGAAGACAAAGGGACGCGGTGGGCCGGTCGTTAACGCTGGCGAAAGTCCCGTTCGGCGCGTTTACGATTCCGCGACGCCGACGGAGACATCAGTCACGGGAGGCAGTCAGCCAGTGGAGTAGGCAGGGCGGTGGTAGGGCGCTCGCTGAAGCCGAGCTAACGGCTCCCAACCCGAGGAGGCGGTCCGCCCACGCGCTCGCCCGGTGGTAGCCGCCGCTTTCCCCAGCAGCTCCGCAGTCCGCAGCCGGCCCGGCAATACGGCAGCCCTGCCGTTGACCCCCAGGCAGCTCAGGCCCGCCTAGAAAGCTGCTTTTGTGCTGGTGATGCGGTCACTAGACGGTGCGGAACTTCAAAACTCGGTGTCCTTAAATTTTTTCCAGAGATGTCGTAAAGACATCTGATCTAATATCAGGTCTCCTACAAGATAAAAGCCATTACATGTATTTAGATCACTGTATGTCGATTTTTTAAAAAAGATAGAGATTTGCAGTAGTATTTACATATTAGTGACGTTGAGCATTAGTACTCGTAATTGCGATCTTGTCCCCGAGTATGATGTAAATGCCGTGTGACTAGGATCTCCCGTCGGGCAGACAGACCGTTGGCCGGGTGCAAGTCTTTCAATTTGACACCACTTCGGCGACTTGCGCGTCGATGGGGATGAACTGATGATGATTAGGACAACACAACATCCAGTCCCTGAGAGGAGGAAATTTCCGACCCAGCCGGGAATCGAACCCGGGCCCTTAGGATTGACAGCCTGTCGCGCTGACCACTTTTTTTATTTTTTTATTTTTTTTAATTTGTGCGCTTTATGTCGTTGCATCTGCTCGGGGCGGACGTCGTAAGACACCCCTTTAAGTTCGTTGTTGTTCTGTTAACTCAGTTTTTTTTTTTTTTTTATTACAGAGGGCACATTACCCTCTGACCGAACACGCTGAGCTACCGAGGCGGCACCACTCAGCTACCGGGTGCGGACCCGAGTATGATGAAACTGCAATGCCTTAACGAAATTAAAGGATCACTTTTTCGAAATCCCCTAACTGCCTCCCATGCCACGCACAACTTTGAAATTTGGCTCTAAGGTTTCTACAAACTTCACCTGCAACGGTGCAAAAGCGTGGCGCGCTACGACCTCACCTTCTGGCGCGGCGACGTTTCAAACAGCAAGGTGTCGTCACGAGCGAAAACTGGGCCACATTTCAGAACTTCTCTGAAGTTTAAGATGGGTTAATGACATCACATTGGCATCAAAGTTCACCACAGTTCTGCCCAAAGCCATCGTGGTCGTTACACACGACTAGAAGGTTGTCGTTATACTACATCTTACCCACAATTCACCTCTTCTTTTGGTGTCTCTGCGATGGAGGTCAGAATCGCGACACTCAACTTTGAAATCATGCGGTTCTCTTATAGGGTGCCCCAGGCAAACGTTTCATAAACGCCGCCGCTCAGAATCGACATAAAAAAGCGTCAGGGGCCTTTCATTGAAATCATCCCTTTCTCTGGGGCATTGATTCCTACACATTTCGCTGTTGAAAACGACAGTTCGCAGTTTCGTGAGCCACAGGAACATCTCCTCGACACTGCTGACACCATCGGACGTTTCAGCCCGTCTTTATGGACGTTGTGGGACTGCATCCCCATTGAACGTGATCGCACTTCTTTGAACTGCAGCGCGACCACATTTTTTTCTCTCATGTAGAGGCTGGAACCAAAAGGGACTATTCAAAACCATTCTACGAATTTTGGACGTGGTCCGAAGCAGCACGAGGTACTCGGCTTTTTCAGACCTTCCGTTTCGAGCCCTTTTTTTTTTTTTTTTTTTTTTTTTGTGAAGGAGACCAGACAGCGTGGTCATCGGTCTCATCGGATTAGGGAACGATGGAGAAGGAAGTCGGCCGTGCCCTTTGAGAGGAAGCATCCCGGCATTTGCCTGGAGTGATTTAGGGAAATCACGGAAAACCTAAATCAGGATGGCCAGACGCTGGATTGAACCGTCGTCCTCCCGAATGCGAGTCCAGTCTCTAACCACTGCGCCACCTCGCTCGTTTGTTCGAGCCCTCCTGAGGCGTGATCACGCGAAATGCAACATTAACTTACGCTTGATTAAAACGGCATAGGGTCCCTCTAACACCTCCCTCTCCCTCCCTCTCATTTCCGCAACTCCTTCGGTGCCAACCGCGGAACTTTCTTGAGCACGCTAGAAAAGTACCTTCATTATGTTCGACACTGAAACTGCCTGGTGGCTGCTCCAGCGCCTGATGACTTGGCAACTCTTCGACATTCCTTTGGACGGGGGAGGCTGGGGGGGAGGGGGTTGTTTGCTTTCAGGTGCTAGAGCAGTGTTATTATTACATAGGTCAGAAGTAGTTCATCGCTAAACGAAATTAATTATGCAGACATCCAGAAACTGTGATCAAAGACTGAATAAAAGGCTTCAACATTCCCTGGATCACGGTAGACAGAAATGCATATATGGTACCTCAGATGAAGCAGGCATGACTATGTCCTTTGCAAAATAGGCCAGGGCGTCGTCGTGGAGCGAGAGTACTCCCTTGGCTATATCAGGAGATTTTGGTAGTATTTATGATGGTGTGACGACTCACCTTTTACGAGAACACTCTGTTAGCACTACAACGTGACAGTCCATAAAACACTCGAACATCGCTTTGGACGATGATGGTTCGATTCTCACCACTTTCTGTGGTGGAGAATGCACTGCTTGCTTTGCTCCTTTGTCTCAGAATCGAAGCACCCACACCCAGCACTTTCCGTGGTGATCGGACAGCTGAAGAACCATCTAGACTGGCATGACACGGCTGTAACTTAACCACAGCTGCGTTGGTCCGGTGCGATTTTTCAAATGAGTGGCAGAATCCAGAGGGTGATCTTTGTCGCGTTGAAAATGTCGAACATGTCCGAAAGAAGACACACAACACATTTATATAAGTGATTCGCCTCGATGAGCAATGAATCCACAACCTCCAGTTGGAATGCACAACATCGTTCGACCTCCGGTGTGAATCTAAAAAATTAGCGAGGGTGGAGGACATGTACGGGGAAAGCGGACAAATGGTGATAGGTGCGAATGTGGGTCGGCTGGGGAGCGTGCCGAGATAGTCCGTGCATTTGCCATAAAAGCTCTGTCCAGATGGCGCACTGGTTAACGTAAATGCCTAGTAAGCAGGAGATCCCGGATTAGAGTCCCGGTCCAGAACATATTTTCATTCGTCGCCTCCGATTCCGCATAATTTCCCGATGCTGCTGATACCATCTGTTCCTTCTCTTTCCTTTCCTATCTCCCCCTTCACTTTCAGTTTACATAATACATAAACTAAAAATTGCCATTTCTGACTTGTGTCAGTTTTCGTGCACTGATTGTGCACTGTTTTTTATTACAAACCCCTATTTTTCTATCAGGTTACCTTCCATTCAGAAAGCTGTTGCACTCAGCGACTGTTATATTGACTTGAAAATTATAGATTGCAGCGAGCAGTCGTCCTTTTTAAACTTTATTGTGCAGGTCTAGATTCTGGCTAGAAGCTGGAGGCCGAACCGCACAACAACCCTGGGTTCGGTAAGGGGCGGCGGTGGGGTGAGTGGACTGCTGTAGCCTGTTGTGGGTTTGTCAACCACTGAGGGCTAAGGCGGGGACGAAGCCTCTCCGTCGTTTCTAGGTCCCCAGTTCCGTACAATGCAATATATTACAATGCAATACAAGTCCGTCTTCGCAACTTAATAAAAAAAACTTTTAAATATTAACAGAACACAATGAAATTTCTGAAACAAAATTGGGAATTTTCAGGGGGTCAGTAAAACATAACTGTAACTAATACTGGTTGGCCTTTTTAAATTTACATGCATTTACATGATGCACATTCGTTCCAGTTATGTAATGCAGACCACTGACGCTGCTTAAACAGATCGGATATGGCTAATATTTAAGTCTTTTACTCAGTTGTAAAGTCGAAGAGCCGTTAGTCACTAATTTGCTCAGAATATAACGTTCGTTTTGACAGTTCGCGTTACTTCGAACTGAATAACAGTGTAAAAAGTTGCTTTCATCCGATAGGCTTACTTATGGAAAACAGATTCCGAAGTCACAGTCTTCGGTAGCCGACGGTTCGACGACACCCGAGCGATAACATCCTAGAGTTGAAAGCCAACTTTTGAGGATCCTAGCTATAGGTGTGAAACTGATACCGGGACTATATAAAGTATAGATACAATTCTTGTAGTCTTAAGTATTATTTTCCCATGGCCACCGAATAGAACGAGTGCATGATTTTAGGTTTTCACTTGGATGTTTATGCAGTCTTGTTGCCTCACTTAGGCAAATAAATTATTTATACTATTAACACGTGGAACATTTCCACCTTAAGACGAAATCGTGGGAAACTGGTGGTACGAGATCGTTTCAGTACTAGAGAAAAATTAAAGAACGTGTTCGACGATTATCTGTTTAAAAATTCCTTTAGGAAAGCACGAGAGCCCAATGTTGTAGCTTCTAGAACGTCAAGTGATAAAAAACGTAGCACGTCTCCTCATAATGCCCTTCAAGGACCTACTCAGACGTTTGTAACTGTCCAGCGCAATGTCATCCGTAAAGATACAAAAACAATAATGTCCCGCGAAGTTTCATAACTACCATAGAAAAATAAACCGTGCGCTATGGCACTCTGGTAACAGCCCCCCCTCCCTCCCCCCCCCCTCCTCCCCCCCTCCCCCACAGACACACTCCCAATAAAGATATACACTAAATTTTAAAATTTGTCTAGGACAATTAATATAATTGTCTTAGAAAAAATTAAAATACTCGTAGTTCCAATCCCGCATTTAAGACCAAGGTTTCTTGGTTTCTTGGAGGTTTCCCTTGGTTGCCAGGCGAATGCCGCAACTGGAACTCCCCTTCAGAACATTACCATCCAACCACCTTACTCGCAGCCTGCTGGCACATGCATCTGAAAACAATCACCACTCTTTGATGGGCCGGATCTCAAACAACCCGCTCTGCTGGAATTCTCTACCCCGGACTAATTACTATGAATGAAAAGAAAAACAAATAAAAATAGCTCCGTTAACACACTTGCATGAAAACATGTAATGAAAAATATCCTACGTCAAGATTGCAAATTGCCTTTATTGATTACTGATTTCGGCTCATTGACGAGCCATCTTCAGATCAAGCTAAAATGTTGTTCACTGTGTGACAATCATTACACATCGTCTTATTCTTAGAGTTTAACTCACCCTAAAATAAGAAATTGGAGTTGGTACGTAAATTGACAACGTTAAACGTTACATCACGTGCCTCCCCACTGACAACGTCAAAGAATTAAAAAAAAAAATGGAAATTTGTGGTAAGGTCTTATGGGACCAAACTGCGGAGGTCATCGGTCCCTAAGCTTACACACTACTTAATCTAAATTAAACTAACTTACGCTAAGGACAACACACACACCCATGTCCGAGGGAGGACTCGAACCTCCGACAGTGGGAGCCGCACGAACCGTGACAACGTGACTCAGACTGCGCGGCTACTATGCGCGGCAAAGAATAAAACTTGTCTCACTTTCTGTAGGACCGTTGTTTAATTTGTGGTCGGGCTATGCAGATTTAGGTTTCCCGTAGTTTTCATAAATGTGTCAAGACGAATTCAGTGACGGTTCTTTCGAAAATAATGCGGTCAGTTCTCCATCCTTGTTCATCCGAGCTCGGGGGTGCTAGTGGATTCTTGGGGATGCCAGTGGATCACTCAGGTCATAGGGACATACATAAGCATACGCCGGAAATCTGTGCAGGAACCATAACGCATTCCGCAAACAACAGTACTGTTAACATTCAACAGGCCTCATCTTTCTCTCAAGCAAACGAAGAAAAAATGCTTATAAAATGTTCGACGCATTATGATGGAAATCCTCAACATAGTTGAGGACAACGCTATACATTAATAATAAGCAAAGACAGGAGAATAAACGATGCTTGCAGGGCGCTTATAATGTACGTAAACAGAATTGAAATGATGCATGAATATGAAAACAGTGCGATATTTTTTATGGTATTCTGAATAAAGCTGGAATGTACGAGTACGAAGGAGAAATGGAGTAACTGTCTAGAAGACCGAAGACCAACGAAGACGGAATGTGCCGAGTAAATCGATCGGCGTGCGTTCCGCACGTGACTAATTACTATGTGATGGTGACGGCCGTGAGCGTTCTGCCTGTACGGTGAACGCGTCGCGTTCCGGAAGGCCCGTATTTCTGGAAGCTCGCTGGGTGCCAGGTCAGCGCAGGCGACTCACGGCCGCGGAATGACGGCTGTCGCCGCTGACTCAAGCAGCCGGGCAGCTGCGCAGCACGTGCCGCGCGCCGGTCCCTTTTGTAAAGCACCCACTGTTCCTGCAGCTCATTCAGCGAAGCATGCTTTTTACTGCAGGAAACGCGGATACCTCCTGTACTGACTGCCGAAAGCGCTGTAAACCGTGTTAGATCTCGAGATTTGGCCACAGTGACAACAAAATTACCCACACGACGTAAATGGTATGTACAGGATCTATCACAATGAACAGCGAAAACTGACACAGCATACATAAAAATGAATTTATTTTACGATGGCAGTCATTAATGGCGGCGTAGGAGACTTTACAACACAATACCCTTATATTAAGCCCGCATCTCGTGGCCGTGCGGTAGCGTTCTCGCTTCCCACGCCCGGGTTCCCGGGTTCGATTCCCGGCGGGGTCACGGATTTTCTCTGCCTCGTGATGGCTGGGTGTTGTGTGATGTCCTTAGGTTAGGTAGGTTTAAGTAGTTCTAAGTTCTAGGGGACTGATGACCATAGATGTTAAGTCCCATAGTGCTCAGAGCCATTTGAACCTTATATTAAAGTGGACTGGGTGTGATTTTTTGAAATTCCCCACATTCGCGCAAAAGACGATCTCCAATATGCAGCCGAGGTGGAAAAATGTGAAGATAACGATAGGAATTGCTGGCTGACCGCATTATTTCGGGATGGCTTCGCTGCTTCGTACAACAAAATGGTTCAAATGGCTCTGAGCACTATGGGACTTAACATCTATGTTAATCAATCCCCTAGAACTTACAACTACTTAAACCTAACTAACCTAAGGGCCTCACACAACACCCAGTCATCACGAGGCAGAAAATTCGTACAACCGAATTGGTGAGACTTAAATTAAGGAAGGAAAATCAATGCCTAAAAAAGCCCGGCTAGGACACGGATAGCGATTGAAGTGGGCTATGTGTCTTTCAAAATAACCGCTCCACAGTCCACTCTTAAGCGTTTGAAGAAATCACTGCAAGTCGAGTCGCATCCCCTGAAAATAAAAAAAAAAAAGTTTCAAATGGCTCTGAGCACTATGGGACTAACATCTGAGGTCATCAATCTCCTAGAACTACTTAAACCTAACTAACCTAAGGACATCACACACATCAATGCCCGAGGCAGGATTCGAACCTGCAACCGTACAGTCGCGTGGTTCCACACTGAAGCACCTAGAACAGCTCGGCCACTCCCGCCGGCGCTCCTCGTGCATATTTTTATGTTCATATACTTCAATAAGCTGGACTTCTAATGTGATCTCTTATCAATTTGGATGATATCCGAAGGCAGTTCTTTTTAATATGAAAGAGAAATATTGACGTCCGCGGTAGCCGAGCGGTTCTAGGCACTACTGTCTGTAACCGCGCGACCGCTACGGTCGTAGGTTCGAATCCTGCCTCGGGCGTGGATGTGTGTGATGTCCTTAGGTCAGTTAGGTTTAAGTAGTTCTAAGTTCTAGGGGTGTCTTAGAAGAAAGATTAAGGAAAGGCAAACCTACGTTGCTAGCATTTGTAAACTTAGAGAAAACTTTTGACAATGTTGACTGCAATACTCTCTTTCAAATTCTGAAGGTGGCAGGGGTAAAATACAGGGAGCGAAAGGCTATTTATAATTTGTACAGAAACCAGATGGCAGTTATAAGAGTCGAGGGGCATGAAAGGGAAGCAGTGGTTGGGAAGGGAGTGGTACAGGGTTGTAGCCTCTCCGCGATGTTATTCAATCTGTATATTGAGCAAGCAGTAAAAGAATCGAAAGAAAAATTCGGAGTAGGTATTAAAATCCATGGGGAAGAAATAAAAACTTTGAGGTTCGCCGATGAAGTTGTAATTCTGTCAGAGACAGCAAAGGACTTGGAAGAGCAGTTGAATGGAATGGGCAGTGTCTTGAAAGAAGGATATAAGATGAACATCAACAAAAGCAAAACGAGGATAATGTAATGTAGTCGAATTAAGTCGGGTGATGCTGAGGGAATTAGATTAGGAAATGAGACACTTAAAGTAGTAAAGGAGTTTTGCTATCTGGGGAGCAAAATAACTGATGATGGTCGAAGTAGAGAAGATATAAAATGTAGACTGGCAATGGCAAGGAAAGCGTTTCTGAAGAAGAGAAATTTGTTAACATCTAGTATAGATTTAAGTGTCAGGAAGTTGTTTCTGAAAGTATTTGTATGGAGTGTAGCCATGTATGGAAGTGAAACATGGACAATAAATAGTTTGGACAGGAAGAGAATAGAAGCTTTCGAAATGTGGTGCTACAGAAGAATGCTGAAGATTAGATGGGTAGATCACATAACTAATGAGGAGGTATTGAATAGAATTGGGGAGAAGAGGAGTTTGTGGCACAACTTAACAAGAAGAAGGGATCGGTTGGTAGGACATATTCTGAGGCATCAAAGGCATCACAAATTTAGCATTGGAGGGCAGCGTGGAAGGTAGAGGGAGACCAAGAGATGAATACACTATGCAGATTCAGAAGGATGTAGGTTGCAGTAGGTTCTGGGAGATAAAGAAGCTTGCACAGGATAGAGTAGCATGGAGAGCTGCATCAGCCCAGTGTCAGGACTGAAGACCACAACAACAACAAGTTCTAGGGGACTGATGACCTTAGATGTTAAGTCCCATAGTGCTCAAGGTCATTAGAACCATTTTGAACTACTCGGCTTGTAGTTCTGTATTAGCCTGTTCAGGAGGCGGCTAGATGAGCACGAGCGCTCACGCTTACTCACCGTCTGAGCATTGAGCGCTCGGGGTAAAATGTGGCGCTCAGACGTCACTATGTTGTGCAGAGGAAGTGCAAACTGTGCGCTGTCTTCATAGGAATGACAATATGTTAAGTTCGCCATAGTTTTAAATACAAGTCCATATACCTAATGACACATGGTCTAAAGTGGAGATTAGCTCTTTTGAACCGCTAAAAGGCTGCATTATGGCCGGGTTAGGAACTAGAAAGCGAAGGTCGGAGACACCAGTACTAATTTACAACACATCAGGGCAGGATACCTAACTACAACTACATCTCACAGACTTGCGGTGTGACAGGCAGTTGACTGATAAGTTGTCTTGTAGACCAGTATAAATATTTTCTTCAACATAAATTTCTACAACTTCACAAGTTTGCAGCTACGATTACGCCGATGTTCGGACTCACATACGTGGGCGAACAGCTTATTTTTCACAATGAAGAGAACGAAATCTACTCACAGGAGCTCACCGAAACAATTTAGTATACAAGCTTATCTTCGAACTAACAGTGCTCAGAAAGTGATACCACACATTGACGCTGTAGTGAAAACAAAGTAAGTTGTAGTCATTCATATGTTTCACTTGTGAATAAAATAGTCAAGAAATACATGTCGATGTCAATTTAAACTTCGTCCGTGAACGACTTTCTCTGCGAGGCTGCATCAATCGTAACAAATATGATGTTTCGTATCTAGCTGGCCCAATTTATTTGCCACATCAATTAAAAATATGTAGGTTTCATTCGCTTGTAATTTCTCATCAATGCAACAGTTTTAGGAGATAAATTCGCCACGAAAAGGATTAATTAGCCACCGTGAAGCGGCACTTCTCCATATAACTATTAGCAGCCGTAGAACAGTCATTGACAACACTTTCTACCGTGTATGAAGTTGCTGCTGTACCGTGTCGGTGCAACACACCCAATTGTTTCTTTCTCCTGCTCTCCCCTCCTCATCCCCTACCTACCCGGGGTGAGCCAGCCGGCTGGTCACTGCTCACGCTTGATGGTTCAAATGTCTCTAAGCATTATTGCACTTAACATCTGCGGTTACCAGTCTCCTAGAACTTACAACTACTTAAAACTAACTAACCTAAGGACACTACACACATCCGTGCCCGAAGCAGAATTCGAAGCTGCAACCGTAGCAGAAGCGCGGTTCCGTACTGAAGCGCCTAGAACTGCTCCTCCACAGCGGCCGGCTGCCCACGCTTGAGCGCGAGCTAGCTTTCACGAGCAGGTTCGTGAAGAGGTCTGATACAGCAAAGCCTGTAGATTTTTAGAAACGTAGAGGTACCTTATGAGATCAAATTAATTACCTTTATTAAAAGACAATTCCGTTTTCCACATTGCCTGTACTACAAGCACAGTAATTTATTTCACACGATCAGTTGGTCTTGGCAATGTACCATTTTCAGGTACATGTACGTCAGCCATTTAAAAATGCAACTGCAATAGAACTATGCTCGAAAAACAACATGCACTGGAACAATGTACTCATTCGAGTCCACTTTTTTAAAAGCCGTATCACAAGCATCAAAACACTGAATATAACACTGTTTATGTAACGCGATGTTGCTTGTCTGTTATCACTGACAACACTACGCAAACGCAACTGCTCGGCCACTGCATTGTCCGTGGTGAGTGGTAATGCAAACTCCTGACACTGTGAATGTCGGAATATTGAATTCGCTAACCGTTTGCGAAATGGAATAACCCTTATGTCTAGCTCCAACGACCATTGCGCGTTCAAAGTCTTTTAACTTCCGTCGAGCGGCCGTAATAACGTCGAGAAACCTTTTCACATGAGTCACCTGAGTAGAAATGACAGCTTCGCCACTGCCCTTTTATACCTTGTATACGTGATACTACCGCCATCTGTAAAGGTGCATATAACTGTCCCACGACTTTTGTCACCTCCGTGAATGCCGTGAGTCCGTTTTTCTCCAGACATCGTAGCACTGTCCTTGTAGATACTTGCCTTACTAGAAACTAGCCCGTTTCCTTACTCTAGGTACTTGACGTGGCTGTACAATTATGAACGTCCTAGCGAACTACGCATCAGCTCTGACGGGCGCGCCGGCCAGGGTGGGCTAGCGGATCTAGGCTCTACAGTCTGGAACCGCGTGACCGCTACGGTCGCAGGTTCGAATCCTGCCTCGGGCATGGATGTGTGTGATGTCCTTAGGTCAGTTAGGTTTAAGTAGTTCTAAGTTCTAGGGGACTGATGACCTCGGAATTTAAGTCCCATAGTGCACAGAGCCATTTTTGAACCTGTCGGGCGCTAGTCAAGCATGGCCATCCAGAACCAACGATTCGGTTTTTGCATAGCAGTCGTGCGATCTACACCATACCGAGCAGCAAAATGACGGTGCAATAACCTGCAGATGGGTTTACTTGGGGTAAATTAATTGGACCGTCAATGATTGGAAAACGGTGGCCTGGACAGATGAGTTTGCAATTTTTAAGAGCTGACGGTGTTCAAGTGTGTCGCAAGACGACAGGAAGGCTATATTGTGCGGTTGCAGTAAAATGATCGTCATTTGCGTACGAAAACATGCAGTAAACTTGCTACCAATTGGGCGTTTGCTGCACGCCGCCTTCATGGTGTTGCAGTTTTAATGACCAGCGGCGTAGTGCGTAGTAGCAGACGGAAAAGCAGCCGCGAGTCGGGAGAGATCGAGATGAGGGTTGTGACGGCGCGGTCGGGCAGGTAGGCAGGGCAGCGTGCGCGTCTGCGGCGTCGGCCGGCAGTGACCGTGAGCGTTCCTCGGCGCCCTCCGCCCTCCGCCCTCCGCCATCCGCTTTTAGTCCGCGCGGCGCCAGAAATAGCTGCCGCGGTCACCGCATTCGGAGCGAGGGCGGCCGCCGCCGCCGCCTTGGCGCGTGTCCCCACCTCACACCACCCCACCCCGTCCCACGGCACGAGCGCACGCCGCGCTTCTGCTCATTCACGGCGCGGCAGCTATACGGCGGGGCGCGCCCGTTAGGGGTGTCACGCCGACACGGCACGGGAGCAACTTAAGGCAGCGCATCGTATCCTCCTCTAACGTCATCATTTTTAATCGTGGCACGAACTTAACTCGTGAAAATGAACGCCGTAATCAGTGTTATGAAAAGAGGAGAAGTAGGACAGGTAATTCTCGTATGACTTATCAACTGCTGTGCATAAGACTGGCGAACGAAATATTTTGGATGCTTTACGTCAATATTCCCTGTTAGCAATTACTTCCTTCTTTATAAATATATAGCAAATAGTTTAGCGCCCGCTGCTTCGCTCGTGTAGACTGTATGGCCTGTAGAGATTTTATTTTGCTTTTATTTAATCGAATTTTTACGTTGTTCAGGAATTACAACACCTTCTGAGCTTTCCAAGCTAATTAAGGCCATATAAGCATGGTCTTTTCCGAATGTACTTCTGACCAAAAAGCGAATCTTGTAGCTGGTGCCCAAAGTGTTTTGTTAATCATATCTTTTGCGCTCTTGTGGCGATTTTCATACCCTAACAAATATTTCCTTTGTCTAACCTAGAAGTGAAATATCAATTTTCAAAAATTTAACTTTAAAATATTTTCTTAAAAAATTTCATCCCCTATTGCACTCCCTTAGGGGTTGAATTCCCAGAAACACTGAAACACTTTTTTTATTTCTTACCGAAAAGTCAAATACCAGTTGTCACAGATGTGGCCTTAAAAATTCTTTAGTAGTTCTTTAGCAATTATAAGAACTTTCACCCTCTATTTCACCCCATTAGAGGCTGAATTTCCAAAAATGGTGAAACAGGTATTTTTTATTTTCTGACAGACATCAAATACCAGGTTTCATTGTTCTACCTTCAAAATTCCCTTAATGGCGACAAACCTTTGAAACGACTTTCGTCCACTATCCCCCCCTCCCTCCTTAGGAGCGGGATTTCGGACAATCCCTTCTTAAACGATGCCTACAGTGTAAGAGACACACTCCCTCCAAACTGCAAATTTTTATCCTTAGCGGTTTCAGCTAGGTGTTGATGAGTCAGCGAGTCAGTGCGATTATATTTCACCGCATTAGGCACTGAATTTCCAAAAAACAGTGAAATACGTATTTTTTTATTTCTAACCGAAAAGCGAAACACCAATTTTCAAAGATTTAGTTTTTAAAATGGTTTCCCAATGAAATATTTTCATAAAAGTTTCCCCCCTATTTCACTCCCTTAGCGGTTGCATTACCAAAAACAGTAACATGCGTATGTTTCATTTCTAACAAAGAGGTCAAATATAAATTTTCATAGATTTAACTTAAAAAATGCTTGCACATTGAAATACTGCCATTAAAACTTTCATCCCCCGTTCCAACCCTATAGGGGCTGAATTTACATAAGCAGTGAAACACAGATTTTTTTAAAAATTTCTAACTGAGAGGCCAAATTTAAATGTTCATAGATTTCCCTTTAAAAATGCTTTCATAATTAAATATGATCCCCTATTTCATCCCATATTTCACCCACCTAGGAGTTCAGTTTCCAAAAACACTGAAACACAAAATTTTTATTTGTAACTGAGAAATCAAATACTAGTGTTCATAGACGTAGCTTTAAAAATTCTTTAGTAGTTCTTTAATAACGATATATTTTAAAAAGCTTTCATCCACTGTTTCACCCCCTTTGGATTAAATTCCTAAAAATGCTGAAACATGTACTTCTTTATTTCTGCCCGAGAAACCAAATACCAATTTTCGCAGGTCTAACTTCAAAATTGCCTTAATAGTGACATTTTTCGTCCCCCTTACGGCTGGAATTTCGAAAAACCCCTTCTTAAATGACGCCTCCAATGTAAGATCCACACCTTTTCCAGATTTCAAGTTTCTGTCCTTAGCGGTATGGGATGGGCGATAATGAGTCAGTCACTAAGTCAGAACACTGCGTTTTATATATAGGGTTTAAATAACGAAATGTATTCCCACCAACGCATTTTGTGACTCACTCACTGTTTATTGTAGCAAATCTACATTACTAATCAGGTTGTAGTTGCAACATGCCTACCTAAAGGCTTGCAGGGGCAACAGATGTTATTTTCAGTATTTCGTAATTATTGACCGAATTTAAAAACTTAAGAGGCATAACCTCCCGTTAAAAATTTAACACAAGACAAATATTACAGTTAGAAACCGTGTGTTTGTCTTGAGGCTGCATAACTGAAGGCGCGAAAATAGTCAGACTTAAAGCATTCGTTACCTGAGAATGAGAGCACTTGGTGACGTTCCTAGAGACTTGAAACGGAACCTTTCTCTCCGATACATCTCACAAAATGATGAAATGAAAAAAATGTTTATCCCTTACTACTTGCCCGTTGTTCATCGCAGTTAAACGTCAACATGACTCATGACGTTTAGTTTATCGCTTCCTCTCTACCGACTCTATTCGCAACACAGGTTTCCACACAATATCCACACAAACCATTGACTGTACCTGCAGAGTTAGCCTATATCATTGTTCGACACATAGTTAAGGAAATGTGAGGTCATAAACATAGAAATGCGTAAAAAAACTAGCTTTTTGGAACTCAAACTACCTAGACTATATTCACCCATTGTTTCATAATGATAGTAGTTAATAAAATCCAACAAACTTTGAGCATAATTTCAAACTTTTTCTTGCTTACGTATTCAAAGTAAAATATTTAACACATTAACTCGTTTGTAAAGTACGATTTATGGGAGCTGGAGTCCTTAAATCACGGGTGCGCAACCGGCGGCTTACAGGACGTATCGGGCTCGCTGTTGCTTTCAATCCTGTCTGCGTACGTTTTTAAGACAGCTATTGTGAGATAGCGTAAGTAAAGAAACAATATTCATGATGCGGAAATAAATGTAAACATAAAATGAACGTATTCTCAAAATTGTGTGTTTTGATGCATAATTTGTTGGCGTGGCGTGTCAGGAAACGAGTGTCTGTCATATCGGTGCGTTACTCCATAGATGTTAACGTGATGGACGTAATTTTTTTTTCACTTCTTCCTCTAAGAGCGCCTCACGTGATGAGCCGGTCCCCGAGCTTAAATAAGTATGTGAACCGGGCCCACGTCTCAAAATGATTGCTCATGCCTGCTTTAAACAATCAGAGGTATGCTGGTATGGTACAAAAAGGTGAGCACACCTCTGTGTACGTCCGCTTTGCTTCACAACTACCAGGAGGAGACAAATCAGGTTTGCCTCTCTCCTCTTAAGAGACAACTGGAAATGACACGGTGGCAGAGATAAAATTGTTGCAGCGAGCACCTAATAACCGATAATAAAACACACGGAACCACGAAACTACACGGAAAGGGCATCCAGGAGAGGTGTGATACACTACAATAGTTCTGATGATGCGGTTGATAATGGAAGAAAGACTTACGGAAAATCAACACGCTTTAATAAGGTCTGTCGACACATAAAAAGTGTTCGGCAACGTGAAACATTGTAAGATGTTCAAGAGTCTCAGGAAAACAAGTGCAAGTTACAGGGAAAATGGGCGATGTACAATATGTATATAAACCGAAAGGATACAATAAGAATGGATGACCAAGCATAAAATGATAGAACTAAACAAATTGTAAGGTGAGGATGTAGTCATTCTCCCCTACTGTCCAACTTCTACATCGAAGAAACATTGACGGAAATAAGAGAAAATTTCAGAACTGAAATTAAAATTCAGGGGCAAAAGATGTGAATGATAAAATTCGCTGACAAAATTGCTGTCCTGAGTGAGTGAGTGCGAATTACAGTATTGTTCAGTTGAGTGAACTGTCCCAGCGGCACAGAATTACGATTGAGAGTACACAAAAGAACAGTGAACGCAACGTGGAGTAGAAGAAACGAGATAGTTATCACAAGAGACAGACACTTTGTCAATGTCATTGAAATTCACCAGCAGCCTTGTAACTTAAGGTGTTATTTTTATTTTATTTTGAAGGCTACCAGAAATAAAGACGGAGCCTAGTGCGGAAAGGATTTACGAGAATTGCATTTTGAGATAAATCACAGACTTTCAGAAATATATCCACAGGGACTGCGACAACTGACAGTCAGTTCTCATATGCTCATATCCGCCTGCTACAGCTCACGCTGGCCACGGCAGTGGGAGTAGAAACGTATATACAAATATAAATGTACAATTTTGAAAGAGATCCATATAATTTTTATTAATATATCTGCATGACATTGATCTCTTAAGGAAATAATGTTTCTTATCAGTCAAACTTCATGTTGTAAAATCTCATCAAAATCCTCTTGTTACTTCTTCAGGAGATAAAGCCAGTGGAGGTTAGCTTCCCTGAGTACACTGAAGTTAGTGGTTGCACGTAAGGAAAATAAAAAGAAGAAATTTAAGGTGTGCTTCAAATACAGCTCATACTACTTGCTCCTTTCCTGAGCAGAATGTATATAATACAAACTTTCAGTTTTTGCTAAGGCTGCTTGTGATTCAATCTAGTTCTTTGAATGTTCCACGTATGGTGATTATTGTATTTAGACGATCATCATTGAGAGGTAATCCAACGTTCTGAATATATCTTGCACTTCAACACCATGCATGTAAAAGAAAAGCACGAGTTCCAATTGCTTTTGTAATGTCACTCCACAGTAAAATGAGTGAAATTAACTTGTCAAGTTGTTGAGAAAAATAGGTGTAAATACCTCGAGTCTTGCAAATGGAACAAAACACAATTTGGGTTTACATTCTCTTGTTATAAAGCCAGTCGTAGTGTAATTTCTTATCTTATTTCATGAATAACGCTGTAACTTACACAACTGACGCAGAACAATAAATACTATATATTTTTTGTTTTAAATCAGATTTGTTGGAAAATTCAGTATACACAAATTCCTAATTCTTTCTTTTTTAAGTCAGTTAGTGGTGTAGTTATTATTACGGGTGGGGCTGTAGATATTGCAGCTTGATCTTCATTTGTCTACATGCCTTTTTGTCGCACAGGTCCTTTGTATACGTGCCGCGGTGGCAGGTTAACTAGACAAAGTAGTGACTGCGAAACTTAGAGGCAGGTTGCAGCAGATGAGAGGAGCAAACCCACCCGTCACACACGCTAGCTTTCCACTGCGGTGAGGGTGCGCTCAGACAATGGGCTTGCGTCTGTAAGACAGCCGCAAGTGGTTAACTTGACTGCGAAGCTTGCCAGACGGTGTGGCTTTCTGAGGCCGAGCTGCGGGGCGCCTGGCGGGGTAGGCAACACCCACAGGCACGTGGCCTGCCTGTTTGTTTCCTTCTACCAGAGGAGAGATGGTCAATCACACATCCTGCTGAGGTTCCAAGTGCTATTTTAGACATCCATATTTCCACATCAACACATTGCCTCGGAACACTGGCAACGGGTGGAACATTAGTAACGGAAAAGGAAGTTCGAATAAATAAAAAATAAACAAGCGTGCATTTGTGGCCCAGAAGAAAGCTGGCCGATGTTCTCCAGTGGTAGTCCAGCTCGTGGACTATAAACACTTTTATTCAGGTTTTCACAGGACGTGCTCACTTTAGAGTCATATAATAAAACATTAAGTGGAAAGATTTGTTTCTAAAGAGGAATAGTATAGTAACAAAAAGTAAAAACTTCAAAGCTTGGTTTTTCCAACCGCTTATTAGAGTCAGTAATATTTCAAAATTCACTGTTAACTTTCTCATGTTTTAAAGGTATTTCTGCTGATCAGTATAAACGATTCTTCGTGATATTCCACCATCCGTAAAAGCTTCTGTGTCGCAGAAACTAGAATATGACTTAAAGGAAAACGACAAGATTCAGCAAAAGCGAACAACGTGACCGATACACGATATTTTTAAATCTATGTGAAAAAACTTGCTTGTGGTTCGCTTCTTGCATTCAGTACAGAAATATATCGATGTAAATTCGGTTTTGCTATGCCAGATCTCTTATCTCTCTCTCTCTGTTTTAATCGGAATACTGTGAACTACTGTGAGTAAGATGCTTTGCGTCAGACAGTACCACGAAAGTTTTGCAGCACATGAAAATGAAATTAAATTAAAATAATGTCTCGTCGACAGTGCAGTAATTAGAAGTGAAATTTATTTGAATAATGATTTATTAAAATCAGTACTACTGGATGGAAATTTGAACCCCACTCTTTAAAATCCAAAATATAGCTATTACGACAGTGTTAGTTCGCTCGATGAATAATATTTTGAAGGTAGCGATGAGTGCAATAAGTATAAGTATATTGTTGTTTATAGTAAATACTGTTGCGTAAGTTCACTTATAATGTCATTTTGTCGCACTATGGATACAAAAAATTGCAATTGTACAGTTGTGTTTTTAAGTGACTTGGTGAACAACCCTTCAATGTTTGTAAAATGTGTCAATTATTGAAGATTTTAGTAGTCTCTGCAGGACGAAGCTCTCGCAACAGCGCCAAAATGATCAAAACGTTGTGTTTCTTACACTCATATTAAAGTTTCAGAATAACGTAGTAATGATCCAAGCATCGTACAGGATTATGTAGAAGTCGTACATGTCTTCGAAAAGAGACCTACCGAACCGTTGAGGATACTTCATTGTCCATCATGAAGCTCGAATGCGCACTGCTTCAAAAATGTCAAATTACATTTCAGGGTTGGCAGAAGAGTGTAAGAGATTACCCGTTTCCTTACAGTGATGTGTCATTAACCATTCAGAATGCCATTGTCCTATAATGGCTACTTCAATAATATGAAAAATATGTAGACAGACGATTTTCAACTTATCCTCAATAATTGTCAACGTTGCCAAATTATCGGCCTAATGTGTACCGCTTGCCCGCAAACTGAAAGTGTTAAATATATCGTAGGATTGTGACAGATACTGTATTTGGCAATTTATCAATTTAATGGCCTCCAAGGCTAAAAATGACCAAATGTGATTCAAAAAATAAATTTTTGTCAGTACCTCACTGCTCTGGTGGAACCATGATTTTTGCATTTAGCATTTTGCTTGTAATTTTGTACCTTCTACCCAGTCACTAATACCGACATAACTGTTTGCATCAGAAAGATCCAACAGCATCCGTAAAATGACGTGTATACGTCTCAAGTATGTCTCAATAGCGCCTGAAAGGTCCTAACTCCGCAACCCCCTCTCTACTGGATTTCTATCTCATGGGCATTAGGTGTTTTTCCTAGACTATCAGTGTCGAATCATTACACATGATTTTTATAGCCCTGTAAATTCTATGATAAATATGTCTCCAGCCCCTAACTGTCTCTATGATAGGTTAAAAGATTACCAAACACACTCCCAAAGCATGCAGGATGGAAAAAAATATCTACAGAAGCGAACAGCTGTAAAGAGTGTCTTCAGAAACAAATTGGGGCTAGGAACCCAAGTGATATGACATGGATGATCACTGATATCAGCTTCTTGAGAATACTTTTGTTCTGTCGTTACAACTACAAAAGTGCGTGTTTCTTTTCACAAGAACCGTTTCGCTTCATTGAGGTAAAATATCTTCAGTGGTCCTGATGAAGCTTTACCTCAATAAAGCGAAACGCGTCTGGTGAAAAAAAAACACTCATTTTTGTAGTTGCAACGACAGATCAAAATTACCATCAAAAATTGTAAAGCAACTACGGACAACATGGCCACACAAATGGAGAAACAAACATCAGCATTTGGGAAGGCAAGTGGAAGACGTAGATTTGTTGGAAAGTTTCTGGGAAAATGCAACGCATCTGCAAAGAGGATCGTATACAAGATGCTATTGTGGCCAAATCTAGAATACTGTTTCAATGCTTGTAGTGCTTATTAATTATGTATTACGACAGACCTCGAGCGAGGCGCTGGTAGTAAGTTAACAGGCCGGTATAGCCCATGAAAAAGTATAACAGATATGTTCTGGGAATTTCAATGGTAGCCCTAGAAAGAAAGATGAGATATTTTTCATGTGACCCTATGCCCAAATTTAGCGAACCTGTATTCGAAGAAGACTGTGAAACCATTATGCTGCTACCAACGTATCTCTCAGCAAGAGATCTTGATAAAAAGATATTAGAGGTTAGGGTCTGTACAGAGACATACAGACAGTCATTTTTCCCTTGTTCAATACGAGAGTGGCGCAGTAGAGAATATTAATAATACCTGTACGGTGTACTCTCCACCACGCACTGTGTAGTGACTTCCGGAGTATATATGAAGTTGTAGATAACAGGAAACGTCGTCCATCTCTGACGGATTGAAGACCAAACGTTTCGCAATAGACTTGAAAGTATTCAGGAGGTTAGACGGAGTCCAAAGCGTCCCCGGCTGTAACAACAGCAGTGTAAAGATCGCATATATGACAGAGGTGTCAGCGTTACAGCTCAGGTTTGGGTCCAGTGTCGGGTGTGTTCTCAGGGTTTGTGCCCTCAGTATGTTCCTCACGATACCCTCTACAATCCATCAAAGTCTGTCTGTATATTTTTATTTCTGCCCGTATGTGCATCGTCTCGACTGGCATGGTAGTTAAGCGTATACAAGCCTTTTCGGCGTCGTTTTACTTGGGCCGCTGATGTGTACTGGCTGAGTGGTGACGGCGGCTTGCTTGCTTTTAGCGGCTGGCTCGGCAAGCGATGCCCGACAACTTTGTGTTGGCGAAACACGCTTTAATTGGCTGTCGGCTGCGGCGGTCCGCAATGGGTTTGCCGACCAAGTCTTAACGCGTCGAGTCATGCACCTCATTACGCTCGCAAACTATAGCGTTAATGGGCCATTTTTTTCTGTACATGAGTGAACACACAGCAGAGACAGAATAATTACCTACTCCACTGGCAAAGTCTTTCCATTGTACGTGCCGCCTAACGGGATGTAATTACTATCGTAGCTGTTTTTAGTATTACGGACAAAACGTAATATCGTGCGGAAAGCGAGAACTCTGACTAGGACACAGCCGTTTGTTCCAACTCAAACTCTACGCTCTGTTTTTGTAAGTTTCTGCATAATGCGGTGATAATATTCGCGTAGCGTAGCAGTGTATTCGTTTTGCTACAGATTATTATGAATATTAAATGAAGAGAGAGGATGAAAACCAAATACGGGAGCAAAATCAGCTTTTTCCGAGCAGAATGAAGGAAATGCTGAGCGCAACATCCCCATCTAATGTATTGTAAATCTAGGCTTTAGTCATTCCCTAACTGTCGCTTCCGTCCCTTGTCTCAAATTAGTAATTTCGTACTTCCATATTCTCTTGGCACCATGACTGTGGTACCGTTGGATTTCTTATCTTACTGCAAGTGTTACTGCGGAAACTTGCTGTATGTGTGTACTGGAACACTGCGGTCGCAGGTTCGAATCCTGCCTCGGGCATGGATGTGTGTGGTGTCCTTAGGTTAGTTAGGTTTAAGTAGTTCTAAGTTCTAGGGGACTGATGACCTCAGATGTTATGTCCTATAGTGCTCAGAGCCCTTTGAACCATTTTCGTACTGGAACACGTGGGACCGTCAACCCAGACAACAGACCGTTTGTCGAATTGTAACGTAATTTAGTTATATTTTTCAATTCAAATGAGGGTAGAGGAAGCAAATCTACAATGCCCGATAGTTAGTGGAAATACTCTTGGTATAAACGAGAAATTATTGCAGTTGTTATTGCGGGAACTTGATATACAGATATGCATGTACTGGGATAAGTTGGACAGTCTCCACAGACAACAAACAGCAGTATTTTAATGTAATTTGCTTATTCATTTCAATATGAATGGAAGTTGAGGTAGCCATTCCAAAATGCCGAACTGTTAGTGGAAACACGCATGGTGCAGAAGGAGCATTATTGCAGGGGTTTCTGTGGAAACTTACTGTTTGCATATACTGGGACAAGTGGGACAGACATCCCAGTGAACAAACAGTTAGAACAATTTTAACATAATCTGCTTTTTTTTATTTCAATACGAACGAAGGTGGATGTAGCCAGTCCACAATGTCGGATTGTTGGTGGAAATATCACTGGTACACACGGGACATTATTTGAACAGAAAATGTATTGAAGGCACAGAGATGTTCGCTTATCCCAGCCTTTAGCGATGAGATGGCAACAGACTGGTTAACTACCGCTCTTGCGTACGGAACAATGAAAACTGTTTGAATTTCAACCGTATTGTAGGGGGAAAGCTATACACAGATACAATGGAAGTTGTTAACTAGCCACGAGACTTCCAGAGACTTCTTGCAAGGGGACTCGTAGGTCACAGTATTTTCCAGCTCATCGACAGCAAGCAGCTGGGCGGAAAGTCTTAGCGTCGACTCTGGGCATGTGTGATGTTTACTCTGAAGTCTGTCGACGTTATATTATCTCGAGGAGACGGCATTAATAGTACACATGGGTACTCTGAAGTCTGTCGACGTTATATTATCTCGAGGAGACGGCATTAATAGTACACATGGGTACTCTGAAGTCTGTCGACGTTATATTATCTCGAGGAGACGGCATTAATAGTACACATGGGTACTCTGAAGTCTGTCGACGTTATATTATCTATAGGAGACGGCATTAATAGTACAGAAGGGTACTCTGAAGGCTGTCGACGTTATATTATCTCGAGGAGACGGCATTAATACTACACATGGGTACTCTGAAGTCTGTCGACGTCAAATTATCACGAGGAGACAGAATTAATAGTAAACATGGGCTCTCGAAAGTCCGACTCCAAGGTAATGAAGGTCAGAGCATGCTGTTATCTAGCGTGTCGGCAGACAGTTGGACACGATGACAAAGAACGAAAACGCCACAGTAAACGAACGAGAACGAATGCGACTAATTAGACGCAATGAGTCAGAGCTAATTGAGAGAGTGAGGTGGAGCGAGATTCTCCAGCAATTTTGTAATTTGAGTGACAAGTTTTCATGGCTAAAAACGAAGTGTGCGTTTCCAGCCTTGCAGGACAGGTACACTGACCAGGTCCTTTTAGTTCTTTATGGACAGAACAGCAACTTTCCGCTCTCGTGTTCCCCTCACCTTGTGACGTCAGTCCAAACACACGGAGATGACTGTCTCTTCCGCGAACACATCGACCACGAATAATTTTGAACGGAAACGGCTTTTCCTGAGGGCCACCGCCATAACAGAATATTTAATAAAAATGATTTATAATTCAAAAATCAAATGTCTGTGAAATCTTAAGGGACTTAACTGCTAAGGTTATCAGTGGGACAGACATCCAAGTGAACAAACAGAACAATTTTAACATAATCTGGTTATTTTTTTTTCAATACGAATGAAAGTGGTTGTAGTCAGTCCACAATGTCGGATTGTTGGTGAAAATATCCCTGGTACACACGAGACATTGTTTGAACAGAAAATGTATTAAAGGCACAGAGAACTTCGCTTATCACAGCCTTTAGCGATGAGATAGCAACAGTCCATAAGCTTACACACTACTTAACCTAAATTATCCTAAGGACAAACACACACACACCCATGCCCGAGGGAGGACTCGAACCTCCACCGGGACCGATTTATAATTATTCTGATATCACTGCCTATAGTTTGATCCTTTCACAACATATGGGTGGTTCAGGACTTAGTACATAAATGATTTAGTAGCAGAGATTTGCATTTTAAGTTTATGTGGTTGCTTAATACTCATGTAAAAACGAAATGTGCGTATGACATTATTGGCTGGTAGCTTCCCTCTGTGTTGTTCGGCCGCCTGAAACAGTTTTCTTTTATTCGACGCTACATCGGCTACTTGTGCTTCGATGCTGATGAAATGATGTTGAGCACAGCACACACACCCAGTTCTGTGTGGAGATAATCCCCGATCAGGCCGGGACTCAAACCCTTGGCCCCGTGGTCGAGAGCCAACAACGCTAACCACAAGCCTCGAGCTCCTGACAATATACATCTAATCAACCCGTGACTGTGCTTATTCCATTTTTAATTTCACAGCTGTCATTCTCTGTCTTGATTTACAAAAGACCCTTTCGTTGTATTGGTTGGACGCAATGGTTACCGAGGCATCACCAGCGTGAACGTGAATCGCACTGGGGATGTCTACGGTCTACACTACAGCATCACCATCGACAATGACCGATCTCTTATTTGCAAAGAATTTAACCTGGGATTAGTCTGGCTATCAGCTGTACATCCCAACACATCTTCGCCCTCTCTCCGGAATGAATATTTCTATCTCCTGCAGTCTTCTAATTGGCGAGTGCAGCAAGTCCAAGTCGCGAATGGTATGGGTGAACATCGACTCCACATGAGCTCAAATTTCTCCAATTTTACGTTCGTGGAATATTCGGGAAGTGCACGTAGGAGGATGCAAAATGTTGGCTGACTCATCTAGGAACGTACGCTTTCGGAATTTTAACCTCGATGCTAAATTCCTCTCTTGTAGCGCTTGTTCAGAATGCGCTTAACGCTTTCGAGAATACTAAAAGATCCGGTGACGAAGAGCTTTCTTCTTCTGATCTTCTCCATTTATAAATCCTTCCTCATAAGGCACCCGGAACAGCAGTGCTCAGATAACGGTTGAACAAGGCTTTGTACGGTACCTCCTTGACAAGTGGACTATACCTGCTGAGGATTCTTCCAGCGAGTGTCAATCGTGCAACTCACTTCCCTAAGATTAGCTTTATGTCGTAGGTGCACGTGAAATTGCTCCTACGCATACTCCTAGATATGACTACTCCATACAGAGTGACTCCGTGATGACCTCAAATGGTTCAAATGGCTCTGAGCACTATGGGACTTAACATCTTCGGTCATGAGTCCCCTAGAGCTTAGAACTACTTAAACCTAACTAACCTAAGGACAACACACAACACCCAGCCATCACGAGGCACAGAAAATCCCTGACCCCGCCGGGAATCGAACCCGGGAACCCGGGAGCGGGACGTGACGACTTCACAAACTTTCAGGGATTATGCAGTGGCGTACATGTATCAATACGAAGGAAAGGGCTCTGCACTGGAAACTACAAAGTTGAAAGTTGTAAGTGAAAATTGTTCTAATACCTCCTATAGTGCATCTGTTCTTCCGTAGGTTCTTTACTTACCATATTTTTGGAGCAGGAGAAAAAAATGCTCAGTAGATACACTACTGGTCATTAAAATCGCTACTCCACGAGGATGTGCCACAGACGCGAAATGTTCAAAAAAATGGCTCTGAGCACTATGGGACTTAACATCTGTGGTCATCAGAACTTAGAACTACTTAAACCTAACTAACCTAAGGACATCACACACATCCATGCCCGAAGCAGGATTCGAACCTGCGACCGTAGCAGTCCCGCGGTTCCGGACTGAGCGCCTGAACCGGTACACCACCGCGGCCGGTCACGCGAAATGTAACCGACAGGAAAAATATGCTGTGATATGCAAATGATAAGCTTTTCAGAGCATTCACACAAGGTTGGCGCCGGTGGCGACACCTACAACGTGCTGACATGAGGAAAGTTTCCAACCGATTTCTCATAGACAAATAGCAGTTGACCGGCGTTGCCTGGTGAAACATTGTTGTGATGCCTCGTGTAAGGAGGAGAAATGCGTACCATCACGTTTCCGACTTTGATAAAGGTTGGATTGTAGCCTATCGCGATTGCGGTTTATCGTATCGCACCATTGCTGCTCGCGTTCGTCGAGATCCAATGACTGTTAGCAGAATATGGAATCGGTGGGTTCTGGAGGATAATACGGAACGCCGTGCTGGATCCCAACGGCCTCGTATCACTAGCAGTCAAGACGACAGGTATCTTATCCGCATGGCTGTAACGGATCGTGCAGCAGAGTCTCGGTCCCTGAGTCAACAGATGGGGACATTTGCAATACAACAACCATCTGCACGAACAGTTCTACGACGTTTGCAGCAGCATTGGACTATCAGTTCGGAGACCGTGGCTGCTGTTAACATTGACGCTGTTTCACAGACAGGAGCGCCTGCTATGGTGTACTCAACGACGAACCTGGGTGCACGAATGGCAAAACGTAATTTTTTCGTATGTATCCAGGTTCTGTGTACAGCATCATGTTGGTCGCATCCGTGTTTGGCGACATCGCGGTGAACGCCCATTGGAAACGTGTATTCGTCATCGCCATACTGGCGTATCACCCGGCGTGGTGGTATGGGGTGCCACTGGTTACACGTCTCGGTCACCTCTTGTTCGCACTGAATGCACTTTGAACAGTAGACGTTACATTTCAGATGTGTTACGACCCGTGGCTCTGGCTCTACATTCGATCCCTGCCAAACCCTACATTTCAGCAGGATAATGCACGACCGCTTGTTGCAGGTCCTGTAAGGGTCTTTCTGGATACAGAAAATGTTCGAGTACTGACCTTGTCAGCACATTCTCCAGATCTCTCACCATCTGAAAACGTCTGGTCAAAGGTGGCCGAGCAACTGGCTCGTCACAATATGCCAGTCACTGCTCTTGATGAACTATGGTATCGTGTTGAAGTTGCATGGGCAGCTGTACCTGTACACGCCATCCACGCTGTGTTTGACTCAATGCCCAGGCGTATCAAGTACGTTATTAGGGCCAGAGGTGGTTGTTCTGGGTACTGATTTCTCAGTATCTATACACCCAAATTAGTGTAAATGCTCTAAAATGGATACCTAAAGTGCTCATGGCTCGTAAGGTATGAATTTTAGAGCACAGGTTTACTGGACTTGTTTTCTCCTTTTGGTGCATACTACCTGCTACCAGTGTACAGAAAGGAAAGAACTTGCAGTAGAAGAGGTCGAGTGACGGAGGTACCAGAACGATTTAGCTTATGACTTTCGACGCGGTCGTTTCCTCACATTAATACATTTACCTTTCTGTATCGTCCGTGACAGATCATCACGGAATCACCCTGTATATAACAGCATCATTTGTGTGTTACGTTGTGAAGTTTCCGACCTTGTCCACTGTACAACGTTTCAGCAACATTCCCTAGGAATTTTTTAGGTGACAGGGGTGAAGGTATCAGCAGTACATCTGGAATGAGGAGGCAATGGCGAGCGGGTGACGACCGCTGGGGAGCGACGTGCAGCGGCCGGTATGTGTGGAGCAGCTGGCAGCCGACAGGCGGCGAGTGTCCGGTGCTGAGTCACCCCGTCACCCTGCTCTATAAGCGGCCGCGCGGCGTGGCGCGGAGGAACGCTCAGCCGTGACGTCACGAGATGGCGTCCTCCAGCGGCTCGGGTGGCTGTGCTGGAATCCACGGGCCGCGCCACAGGACGACGGGAATAGACCCGCGTGCCCACGCGAACGCCGGCCGCCAGCACCTGTCAAGTCTCCACCCGACACACTAAACCAGGTGGCCGCGTCACGTTGTGAAAGTATTTCTGAGGGGAAAATATTTCTGATGTGAGACTGCAATCTGTTCCAGTATATACAGGGTGTCCGAAAAGTCTTTCCCTGATTACATAAATTGATAACTCAGGCTAGAAGTAAGATACAAATATGAAACTTGTGTCGAATTGTTTACAACTATCAAACTTTTTTTTTTTTTTTTTTTTTTTTTTTTTTTTTTTTTTTTTAGGTGCGCAGTACGTAAGTAGTGGATGAGGTGCAGTGCCCAAGAAGCCATGTTAACCACTCAGGAGAAGGCACAGTGTGTCCTGTGGTACCATGAGACACGATCATCAACCACAGTAGTGCAGAGAGACTTCCAGACAACATTTGGAAGGAATCTATCTGATGTCAAGAGCATTAAAGCCTCATATGAGAGGTTCAAGAACACACGATCAGTTGCTGACCTTCCGAGGTCTGGTCGACCAAGAACCTCAGCAGACAGGGTGGAAGCTGTAAGGCAGACTTTTCTGCGAAGTCCGAAGAAATCGGGGCGCACGGTCTCACGTGAATTACAAATGCCCAAAACCTCTTTCCATGACATTTTACACAAACGTTTATTGTTTCGTGTATACAAAGTGCAAATCGTTCAGGTCTTGTTGCCCAATGACAGTACACGTCGATATGACTTTGAGGTGGAAACGCTATCACGTATTGAGGACGATGATGGTTATCTCAGACAAATTGCCTTTTCCGACGAAGCGACCTTTTTTGTCAGTGGAGTAGTGAATTGCCATAATGTGCGCATTTCGCGTTCACAACCCCCTGGTGAGATCATGGAGTGCACCAGAGGCAGTCCAAAGGGAATGTTTGGTGCGCGCTATTGCACGATCGAATTATCGGGCCATTCTTCTTCGCGGAGGCTACCATCACATCTGCAGTGTATATGGTACATGTTGCAACTGTATGCTGTTTCTCAGCTGCTCCAGTATCACCACGATGTCTTGTTTCAGCAAGACGATGGACCGCCTCATTGGGGTTTGGACGTCCGTGCCTATCTCGCTATAACCTTTCGTGGGCGTTGGATTGGTCGTGATGAGCCAACGGTTTGGCCTCCACGCTCTCCTGACATAATCCCATTAGACTTCTTTCTATGGGGTTATGTCAAGGACGAGGTCTACCGAACACGTGTACCAGATCTTAAAACCCTGCGGCAATGGATAGCCACAGTCGTTGAATCGATCCCTGCAGTGATGTTGGCTAATGTGTGGACGGAAACTGAATATCGCCTAGATGTGCTACGTGCTACCAAAGGTGCTCATGTGGAAGTTTACTGATGTGCGAAAAAATTTAGATAGTTTGTAAACAATTAGACCCCAGTTTCCTATTTGTATCTTACTTCTAGCCTGAGTTATCAATTTATGTAATCAGGGAAAGACTTTTCGGACACCCTGTACTTTATCCGATCAAAAGTATTCGGACACAGTTAATGGGCATTAATATGGGGTGTGTCCACACTTCGCCTTTGTAGCAACTTCAACAATGCTGGAGACACTTTCAATAAGGCGGCTAATTGTCTGTGGACGAATGGCAGCCCATTCATCCCATTCTTTCTCAAGAGCCGAAACCACAGGAGATAACAGTGTTAGACACTGGTGTCTTGAGCAAAGACTATATCCATTCGCACAATGACCTGCAGAGGATTGGTGAATGGTGCAGGCTCTAGCAGTTGATCCAGAACGTCAATAAATGTGACATATTGCGCATACTATAGCAAAAGAAATCGTCTATTGTAAAACTACACTTTACCGTGAAATATCTAGGAGTCACATCTCACAGTCACAGGAAGTATCTTAAGGAAATGTAACTCATCCACGAAAGAAGTGGCTTAAAAGGCGCTTTTTCGACCGATTCTTGAGTATCGTTCATCCTTATCATGTAGGACTAATAGAGGATTCAACGAAGAGCGGTGCGTTTCGTCACGGGATCGTTTAGTCGGAGAGAAGGCGGTAAAGAGATGTTCAACAAACTCCACTGCTAGACGCGACAAGAGATGCGTTGTGCACCATGGAGAGGTTTACTACTGAAATTTCGAGAGAGTACTTTCCAGGAAGAGTCGGACAACATAGCAGTTCCTCACACATACATCTTGCCACATGACCACGACCATAAAATTCGAAGAGTTTGATCTGATACAGAGGCTTACCGACAATTATTCTTCCCACGTGCCATTCGCTACTGGAACTCGGAAGGGCGGGTCAGTTAGTGTTAGCAGAAGTACCCTCCGCCACACCGTCATGTGGCTTGCGGAGTATTGATGTAGATAGTCGGCTTTATAAAGCACCACAAAGGTGTTCAATTTGGGTTCAGTCGGTACTCCAGACAAGCCATTCCGTTTATTGTCCGAAAATCATTCCCTTAAAACGTTGCTATATAACAGGCTGCATTGTCACGACGATACAAGCAACCATCGTCTCTGAACTGTTCCTCCATCGTAAAATTTGTCCAATACTTCCAAACACGGAAAACTCTATACACCGTAACAGTACCATCCCCCCCCCCCCCTCCCAGAATTTTAGATATCCCTCAGCAGGACATCCAACAACTCTATCAATTTATGTCTAGCCGAATAACCGCTTGCGTAAGGGCCAGAGATGGACCACCGTGTTATTGACTTGCTCAGTTTGTGAAGCTCTTTCGCTTGAATAAATCATCCAGTTTTTTTGGAACTGTAATCATTTGTTAGTCTGTACACGTGCATCACATCTACCGATTTCCGTACCATTCTGATAATTCCTTCCAGGGGTGTCTTTTTTTGCCTTTTGGTGTATTTGCCTTTCCATCTGTATCAGGCTCTGCGAGTAAGAGGAACTGGTAAGTTGTTTGTGACCTTTTCCCCTCCCTCAGCCAGCCGCAAGTATTCTTATAGGAGAAGCCAGAACCCAGAGCAAAAACAATCAGATTTGAAAATCATTACGATACTGTAGCATTTTTTTCGGGTACTATAAACAGAGTCTTGGGAGCACTTTATGCAAAGCAGACTCCTGTAAATAATGTGACACACATATCGCGAAGGTAACAGGAAAAATGAAAACCACGGGCCCCTGTATGTTATTCTTATGCTCTACTGCGGAAGCTGAGCTGAAAACATCCGCTTGGGCAGCGATAAAATATATCAGTGGCAGCAAACGGAATACTAGCATTAGTACCTTGAAACGACTAACAAATGTTGCGTGAACAGGGAGCTATGAAACACATTAAGGGTTGGTGTCAACTATGTAATGATCCATTCAGCAGCGCTATAACTATTAGGAATGACTGTTCCCGCGCCTACATATACGTATAACTCCAATGTTAGGGGCCCCAGGAAGAATAGTTGAAACAGCGCTGAATTTCTCCTAGTGGAATACAATTATACTGTGCTGAGGCTTGTCAATACGCATGTGATGAGGCAGAGAACGGAAGAACATAGGAACATCACTTCACGCGAAATTGCTATTCATCCGAGCGGAATGGTTGTGCGATCACGCGCTCTGTGTTAACGTGATGTAACATTCACTGCGACAGCTTAAGAGCTGTGCGGGACAGGATAAAGAGGACATGCTGGAGGAGGAACAGTCATAGTTTACAAGCAGCATTAGAAAGAAGGTAACCGATGAAAAGGACGAAATATTCGTTGATCAGCAGAACATTATGTAATTGGGCACTGTGACAGCGGTACACCGATCGCCGATAAACACTATTTCCATTGTCTGAAGTGGCATGTCTAAAAACAGCAAACGAAACAAATTCTTTTATTAATATGAAACGTGACGACGGAGTAAAAACAGGACTAGACATGGAGGGTCGGCTTACCTTACCTACTCTGAATTTCACACTTAAGTGCCTGGCAGGGGGTTCTTCGAACCACCTTCAGACTATTTCTCTAGCGTTCCGCTGTCTACCAGCGTGTGGGAAAAATCAACACTGAAAGGGTTCAGTACTAGCTCCGATTTCTTTCATTTTATTATGATCATCATTTCTTCCTATGTAGGTAGGCGACAATCAAATATTTTCGCATTAAGAGGAGGAAGTTGGGGATTGAAATTTCGTGAAGAGATTTCGCTCCAAAGAAAAACGCCTTTGTTTTGCTCATTGTCATTCGAACTTGCTTATCGTATAGGTGACACTCTCCCCCCTATTTCGCGATAATACAAAACGAGCTGCCCTTCTTTGAACTTTTTCGATGTCTACCGTCAATCCAATGTGGTAAGGACTCCTTACAGAACAGCAGTACTCTAGCAGAGGGCGAATGAGCGCAGTGTAGGTATTCTCTTTAGTAGATCTGTAATGGGAAACGTTAATTTGCTGTTGAGCGGAAAGGAAAATACCGCGAACATGTCATACTGGCACGAGAACAAACTAGAACCCCAAACGATATACTAAAATTAAAACTGAAAATGAAAGGTTCCATGCTCAAGGTCAAAATACAGAATAAATTTATGTTAAAAATGTGTTTACTGGAAATAAGAGGAAGAAGTTCAAAACCTATTATTTTACTTTTCAGTAAACAGGAAAAGTTTAAAGCTGTTTTCTTACTTGAAACAGGGAGCAGTTGTGGACAAGAGTAGAAAAGAAATGTATGGCAGACAACAGGATAATACGGACGCCAAATATCTGACACCTGTAATACTGAGCAATCCAATCGTCGACGAGATTAAATTTCAAATATGGAGAGCGAAGCTGAGCAGCGAGCGCTCTCACGATTTCTCATGCTTCGTGTTTTTCTGATATGAAATGACAAGCCCTGGATTATCAGGAACTATATGCGAAGTGATGAGGACCGGTTAAGAGGCGACAAAATTCTGTATAAGCATCTTCTCCTTAGTTAATCACTCGTCCCAGAATCAGTACAACCACATCTAACATTTTATTAATAATTCGATATTTTGAAATAAAGTACCCTATATATGACAGGTACTCAAAGCGGTGAGAAATTTGCTGTACTGTTAACGCTCCACTGTAACAGAATTCCTGTTTTAACACTGAACTCCTTTGTTCTTCCAAGGAAAGAGTTAATGATATGATGATTATACGAGGGTCAGTCAAAAAGTAATGCCTCCTATTTTTTTTCTACGTTTAATTGTCAGGAAATTTAAATGCAATTACATAGGTTGAAAACCACAACATTGAGGATCATTTTGTCATTTTTCAATGTAATCTCCGCCCATCTCTACAGTTTTGGTCCATCTTTGAACAAGGGCATGTATCCCAGCACGGTAAAAATCACAGCTCTGCTTCCTAAGCCATTGACGCACGGATGTTTTGACGGCCTCCTCATCTTCAAAATGAATCCCACGATGAGCTTCTTTTAGTGGCCCGAACAGATGGAAGTCTGATGGTGCCAGGTCAGGGCTGTATGGGGGATGAGGCAAAACTTCCCATCCAATTTTGACAATCTCGTCAGAGGTGTGACGACTGGTGTGTGGTCTTGCATTGTCATGCAAAAGAAGAACATCTGCCATTGATTTTGTTGGGCGAACTCGCTGAAGACGTGCTTTAAGTTTTTTGAGGGTTGTGACGTATTGAACAGAATTTATTGTGCATCCCTGCTCCAAAAAATCAACCAGAATCACACCCTCTGTATCCCAGAAAACTGTTGCCATAACTTTCCCTGCCGATCGCACAGTTTTGAATTTTTTCTTCCTCGGCGAGCTTGTGTGACGCCACTCCATTGACTGCCTCTTTGATTCGGGTTCAAAAAAATGCACCCATGTTTCGTCCCCGGTCACAATTTTTTTCAGAAACTCATCTCCCTCCAAACGGAAGCGCTGCAAGTGTTGGGAGGCTATTGTTTTCCTTGCCTCTTTATTCTGATCGGTTAGCATTCTTGGAACCCACCGTGCACAAACTTTTGAGTACCCCAATTGTTTAATAATCGTGATCACACTGCCTTTACTAAGAGAAATAATGCGACACACTTCATCTGCAGTCACCCGACGGTCACCACGAATGATGTCATCAACTTGCTGAATGTTGTGTGGAGTCACTGCACTCACCGGCCTGCCGCTCCGCTTTTCGTCAGTCAACGGTGTTTGCCCTTCAGCTTCCTTACAACGACGAACCCATCGTCTAACAGTGCTGACATCCACTGTCACAACACCATACACCTTCTTCAGTCTTTCATGAATGCGTATGGGCGTTTCACCTTCTGCATTCAACAATTCAATCACACAACGCTGTCTCAAACGAACATCGATGTCGGCCATCTTACAAACTTCTGCTGTGCTGCCACCTGTTGACACAGAAAGTTACTACTGCAGTGGATTGCAGAAGGTTTGAGGAATGGCGCCAAATTCAAATTTTTCACTTAACTTAATTTTTTTAAGTAGAAAAAAAATGGGAGGCATTACTTTTTGACCGACCCTCGTACATTTAGATCCTTTAAGCAACAAGAAAGAGAATATTCTAAATGTGAAGTTAAAGACTGAAGGAGCACGGCCTTGTTAGGCAGAGTGTGTAGGATCATGGGAGGGGTAACAGTACCCTTCACGTTGTCACATGCAGCCAGTTTCTTGTCAATAACTGCAAAAATGTTCAAAGAAACATTCAGTACCTGCCTTGTTAATATACTCCATTTTCGAAAGCTCTCGAATGTCGTAAAATTACACAAATAGCCATGAAAAATGGAGTCCAACTGAAATTAAAAATACTTGTTGTATTGCATTCTATGGTGTTCGACATTTTGATTTCTGTATGATGAGTTACATAAATTTTAGGTACCCAGTTTAGGAAAGATCCTTTGTACACAGTATCTTTGATGTTCCTGTATGTCCTTTTATTTTGAATCATCAGTCTTCTAATTGGTTTGAAGCGGCCTGTCGCGTATTCCTCTCCTGTACCAAGCTTTACATCGCAGAGTAGCAATTGCAACCTACGTCATCAATTATATGCTGGATGTACTCCAATCACTGTCTTCCTGTACAGGTTTTACCGTCCACACCCCTAGAACCGTGGAAGTTATTCCGCGATGTCTTAACAGATGTCCTGTCATCCCGTACCTTCTTCTTGGCAGTCTTTTTCATATATTCTGCGCAGAATCTTTTCATTCCTTACCTTATCAATCCATATAATTTTCTGCAGTCTTTTGTAGCACCACATCTCATATTCTTTAATCCTCTTCTGTTCCAGTTTTCCCCACTGTCCATATTTCACTAACACACAATGCTGTGTGCCAAACGTTCATTCTCATATAATGTCCTATGTTTGGTACTAGTGTACTTCTCATGGCCTGAAATGCCCTTTTTGCCAGTTCCAGTCAGCTTTTAGTATCCTCCTTGCTCCGTTCATCATGGGTTATCTTGCTGTCTAAGTAGCAGAATTCCTTAACTTCGTCTACTTCGTGGTCCCCAATTCTTATTCTGAGTTTATCGCTGTTTTCATTTCCGTCATTACTTCTTCGATGTATAGAAAGAAACGTGAGGCTGAAAGACTACGCCCCTCCCTTTTAATTCGAGCACTTAGTTCTTGGTCTTCCACTGTTATTGATCCGTCTTGGATCTTGTACATGTTATAGATTTTCCGTCTTTCTCTATAACTTGCCCCTGTTTTCGTCAGAAATTCGAATATATTGAACGTTTTATCCAGGTAGACAAATCCTATGAACGTATCTTGGTTTTTCTTTAGTCTTGCTTCCATTACCAAGCGCCAAGTCAGAACTGCCCCTCTGATCGTCATATAACAGATCCTCAATTTCCTTTTCCATTCTTCTGTATGTCATTCCTGTCAGCAGCTTGGATGCTTCAGCTGTTAAGCTGACTGTGCAATAATTCTCACATTTATAGACTCTTGCACTCTCGGAATTGTGTGGATGATGTTTTTTGAGAAAGTCTGATGGTATATCTCCTGTCTCACAGGTCATATACACAGTGTGAATGGTCGTTTTGTTGCCATTTCCCTCAATGATTTTAGAAATTACGATGGAAAGTTATCTATTCCTTCTGCCTTACTTGATCTTAAGTCGTCCAAAGTTCTTTTAAACTCTGATTTCACTACTGAAGCCTCCATCTCTTCCCTGTCGACTTCTGTTTCTTCCTCTATCATGCCATCAGATAAGCCGTCCCCCTCACAGAGACCTTCAGTGTGCGCTTTCCGCCTTCTCCTCTGCATTTAACAATGTTATGGCCTTTGCTTTTAATTTCACCGAAGGCTGCTTTGACCTTTTGAAATACGTATTCGATAATACAATGATGTGGCACGTTTTGTATTAATAAGCGTAAGGAAAACACGACGCTACAGAAGACACCATAACTACTGATAAGATACTGGATTTGGATTAAACGCAAAGTGATTTCATTCCTCGCCGAGCATTGTGATACGGGTTTTTGCTTGTCAGTTCAGAAGAACACTACTATAGTTCGTACAGTAAGGTCATATTTGGTTGTTCTGTTCATTCTTGTCAAAGTGATATCGACGTGACCTGAAATTCAGCAGCACCCTCTCCTCTTCCTCTCTCTTCCCGCCCTCCACCCCCTTCCTTCCCATTCAGGAAAAAAGGAGACACAGCGCATTCTTCCGCGCTGTCCATACAAAGACAGATACTGACAAGACTGCGGATAGGACATAAATAAGGAGCCACCTGAGCGCAGAAATCGCAGCTGAACTGCTACTCGTGCCACTTTATGGCCGCCGTTAAACAGAAAGTAGCAGACGCCGCTTAAAAATGTAACAGCGATGGCTTCCTTGCCACAAAAGGCGTCTCTGCTCATCACGTCATCCACCGCGGTCCTCAAATGTGTGCTCCCTATCTCTGTATAGTTGTCCGAACTGCATCACGTGTAATATTCATCATCCTGTCATCAAAGTGAATAGAAGCATCTCGTAACTCTTTTTTTCTTCTGTTTGGATTGTTTCGTCGGGGCAAAATTACTTGTCTGTGTGTGATGTACCTTTTGCATTTCTTGCTTTTATATTTTATTTCCTTTAAAGGGAAAGAGAAAAGTTGAAGCGATAGCCCAGCTTAGAGCCTGTGCCTACCGTCATGTATTTTTGTTTTTCAGATGTTAAAAAAACATAGATTTTTTCCTGTTCCTCGGTAAGAAGAAGGACTCGCTCTCTGCTAATGAACCTAATGAACGAAGGTAGATGCACGTTATTTTAGAGCGTAATCAGTGGTAGACATTTTGGGTTGAGAGAATTAGTAAAAAAGAGTCTGTATTTTTGACATGTGTAGAAGAAATAATACATTCGTATTTCGTTAGTGAAAAATTGAGTAATTATTCCAATTAGGACTGTAATATAGAAGAATTCAAGAAACCCACCTCTGTACTTCGGAGCTAATACGAAGATCCGATGACAAAAGGAATGATGGATACGGTCAAGATTTTTGTAGGTGGATACGGCTATCGGACGTAGTATTATTAATTGGTAAGCATAAATCTACGGCAAGAGAAAGACTAATTCGTCCATGCATAACTAATATGATCTAACATGAAACCATTTACAGCCATAGTCCATCTTATTGCGCTTGCCTGAGCGCCAAAAAATTAATCTCATTATTTGCATATATCTACACATTTATTACATATATAGTTTTATTATATTATACGTCCTAATCTCTTCACATCAAAGAGTTACACACACGTCCTACATTATTTGTTGGAGATATTCCAATCTCTGTCTTCCCTTACAGCTTTAGCCGACAACGAATATATCTAGTACGATGGAAATAATTCCCCGTGCTCAAGTACTTTCATCCTGTCCCTACTTCTAGTCAATGAGTTTCTTAATTTAATTTCCTCTTAGGTTCCGCGAAGAATATCTACATGTCTTATTTTATCAGTCCACTTTTTGCATCCTACTACGGTATCATGCCATCTTAAACGCTTCAATTCTGTTTTTCTCCGGTTTCCTCACACTCCATGACACAATTCCTTTCAGAGCTGTATTCCAGACGTACACTCAAGACATTTCTTCCGCAAATTAACGAGTACGTTCGATATATGTATTCTATTTCTTGAGCTAGTTTACTCCTGACATCCTTTCCCTTTCCTCCGTTAACAGATATTTTGTTTACAAGCCTGCAAAATTCCTTCGTCTTCTTCACTGTATTCATTTTGGAGGCAAAGTTTGTCGCTAATCTCGTTTCTGCTACTCCTAATTACTTTCATGTTTCTTTGGTTAACTTTCAGTTCATATTCTGTGCACGTTACGCAATTCATTCCGCTCAATATATCATGTCATTCTTCCTCATTTCAGTGAGTATAGCACTGCCATCAGCAAATCTTCTCATTGATATGCATTCTCCATTGTTTCTAGTTCTACTCTCGATACTTACTTTTATTTCCATCGTTGTTTCTTCTATGTACAAATTAACAGAAGAGGGCGAAGACTATTCTTGCGTTACATCCTTTTTAATCCGAACACATCTCTCTTGCTCTCTCATTCTTATTAACGAAGCAAATTTATTCCCATCGCAGTCTCTGGTTCCGTCGCTGCATGACAGAAAATCTTGATGTTTACAAATGAAAAGCACAAAATTGTAGATGTCCTGCAGTACACTACATAACACCCACAACATTGTACTTTTTCATTTATGCATTTTTTAAATTTAGGTTTATTGCATACTAAAAGCCTTATTGAGCAATTACTGCTACTGCATATAAATTTTTCTCTGTCGGGATGGCAACTTACAACAGTTCTCATGCTAGGAAAATACTGTAACCGAGCCTAAGAAATGCCATGAAGACAAAGCTGAAAAGTTGCCGAAACCTGTTTCTCTTTGACAGCGTATACCCATGGTAAGTATAACTGTGTTCCGGCCCGTGACTCCAATCTACTGTGCCAACAATGCCTGCGACAACTTAAAACTGAGGCTTGCTACTGGTAGAACAACGCCCTCGAAACGAAGGCACCCGTTTTCGACTCCCGGTTGGCCAAATGTTTCTAGATTTTCATGTATAATACAAATACCCTACTGGCCATTAAAATTGCTACACCAAGAAGAAATGCAGATGATAAACGGGTATTCATTGGACAAATATATTATACTAGAACTGACATGTTAATACATTTCCACGCAATTTGGGTGCATAGGTCCTGAGAAATCAGTACCCAGAGCTACCACTCTGGCCGTAATAACCGTCTTGATACGCCTGCGCATTCAGTCAAACAGAGCTTGGATGGCGTGTACAGGTACAGCTGCCCGTGCAGCTTCAACACGATACCACAGTTTAGCAAGAGTAGTGACTGGCGTATTGTGACGAGCCAGTTGCTCGGCCACCTTTGACCAGACGTTTTCAATTGGTGAGACATCTGGAGAATGTGCTGGCCAGGGCTGCAGTCGAACATTTTCTACATATAGAAAGGCCCGTACAGGACCTGTAACATGCTGTCGTGCATTATTCTGCTGAAATGTAGGGTTTCGCAGGGATCGAATGAAGGGTAGAGCCACGGGTCGTAACACATCTGAAATGTAACGTCCACTGTTCAAAGTGCCGTCAATGCGACCAAGAGGTGACCGAGACGTGTAACCAATGGCACCCCATACTATCACGCCGGGTGATACGCCAGTTTGGCGATGGCGAAAACAAGCTTCCAATGTGCGTTCACCGCGATGTCGCCAAACACGGATGCGACCATTATGATGCTGTGAACAGAACATTTTGCCACCCGTGCAGCCAGGTTCGTCGTTGAGTACACCATAGCAGGCGCTCCTGTCTGTGATGCAGCGTCAAGGGTAATCGCAGCCATGGTCTCTGAGCTGATAGTCCAAAGCTGCTGCAAGCGTCGTCGAACTGTTCGTGCAGATGGTTGTTGTCTTGCAAGTGTCCGCATCTGTTGACTCAGGGATGGAGACTCTGCTGCACGATCCGTTACAGCCATGCGGATAAGATACCTGTCATCTCGACTGCTAGTGATACGAGGCCGTTGGGATCCAGCACGGCGTTCCGTATTACCCTCCTGAACCCACCGATTCCATATTCTGCTATCAGTCATTGAATCTCGACCAACGCGAGCAGCAATGTCGTGATACGATAAACCGCAATCGCGATAGGCTACAATCCGACCTTTATCAAAGTCGGAAACGTGATGGTACGCTTTTCTCGTCCTTGCACGTGGCATCGCAACAACGTTTCACCAGACAACGCAGGTCAACTGCTGTTTGTGTATGAGAAATCGGTTATAAACTTTCCTCATGTTAGCACGTTGTAGGTCTCGCCACCGGCGCCAACCTTGTGTGAATGCTCTGAAAAGCTAATTATTTGTATGTCACAGCATCTTCTTTCTGTCGGTTAAATTTCGCGTCTGTAGCACGTCACCTTAGTGGTGTAGTAATTTTAATGGCCAGTAGTGTATATACTGTCCGGACAGAAATATGTAATGCGGAATCACTACTAGATGCCACGAGTAGTGATAGACCCGCCAGTCTAAAAGGGTGCCAAGTATTGTGTTGTCAGCAGAGTAGCAGCAAGAGCAAAATGAGTCGGTCGGGAGAGGTCTGTGACTTCAGACGTGGACTAATCACTGGATGTCACCAGAGTAACAAGTCCATCAGAGACATTTCAGCTCCTCTGCAGCTGCCCGGGTCGCCTTTTGGATGTGCTTGTGAAGTGAAAACACAAAGAAACAACCGCAGATTAACCGAGATTAGGCAGACCACATGTACTGACGGACAGTCACAGATGAGCATAGCGGATGGTGGTTGTGAAATATGGCATGAAATAACAGCGGAAGGAATCACTCGTGAGTTCCAAAGTGCTATCAGCAGTCCAGCTAGGACAATGGCTGTGTGGTACAGTTGTCAGGTAGGACCTCATAACCACAAATTTCTGTAGTCACTGTTAAGCGACACTTTAGTTGGCGTACAGAGTGACAGGACTGGACAGTGGATGACTGGAAACGAGCGGTTTTAGTGATAACCAAATTTATACCTGTGACAATCCCATGGATGGGTTTGGTTTCACGAACGCCTGGAGAACGTTACTTGTCATCATGTGTAGTGCCAGCAGTGAAATACGGAGGGGGTCGTGCTACGGTATGGGGCTGTTTCTTGTGGTTAGGGCGTGGTTCACTTGTCGTCCTTAAGGAAATGCTAAATGAGGAAGGATATGAACAGAGATGAAATAGTGAAGGGAGCAGAGGATCAAGTAGGTAAAAAGACGAGGGCTACTAGAAATCCTTCGATAACAGAAGATATACTGAATTTAATTGATGAAAGGAGAAAATATAAAAATGCAGTAAATGAAGCAGGCGAAAAGGAATACAAACGTCTCAAAAATGAGATCGACAGGAAGTGCAACCTAGAAGACAAATGTAAGGGTGTAGAGGCATCTCTCACTAGGGAATGGACAGTGTCTTGAAAGGAGGATATAAGATGAACATCAACAAAAGCAAAGCGAGGATAATGGAATGTTGTCAAATGAAGTCGGGTGATGCTGAGGAAATTAGATTAGGTAATGAGACACTTTAAGTAGCAAATGAGTTTTGCTATTTGGGGAGCAAAATAACTGAGGATGGTCGAAGTAGAGAGGATATAAAATGTAGACTGGCAATGACAAGGAAAGCGTTTCTGAAGAAGATAAATTAGTTAACATCGAGTATAAATTTAAATCTGAGGGAAGTCTTTCCTCAAATTATTTGTATGGAGTGTAGCCATATATGGAAGTGAAACATGGACGATTAATAGTTTAGAAAAGAAGAGAATAGAAATGTGGTGAAACAGAAGAATGCTGAAGTTTAGATGGGTAGATCACATAATTAATAAGGAGGTATTGAATGGAATTGGGGAGAAGAGAAATTTGTGGCACAACTTAACTAGAAGAAGGGATCGGTTGGTAGGACATGTTCTGGAGCATCAAGGGATCACCAATTTAGTATTGGAGGGCAGCGAGGAGGGTAAACATCGTAGAGGGCGACCAAGAGATGAATACACTAAGCACATTAAGAAGGATGTAGGTTGCAGTATGTACCGGGAGATGAAGAATCTTGCACAGGATGGAGTAGCATGGAGAGCTGCATCAAACCAGCCTCTGGACTGAAGACCACAACAACAACAACAACATGAGCAGCTCAGAGACGATGACTGAGTCCGCCAGCATGACAATGCACCGTGTCATAGTGCAGCATCTGGAAGGCAATGGTTAGTGGACAGTAACATTCCTGCAGAGCGTCCCGACCCGAACCTAATCGAACAGCTCTACGATTGTAGTCGGAGTCACGAAGGCGCTCGAGTTTAGGCTACGTCACTCATCCTCCGACAGCCAATGAGGATTCAGTAACGTTCAGAGCGCTCTGCTGTGAACGCTGCAGCCAGTGCGAGCGTTACACGTGATCGTTGCCAGTTGTCTAGCGTTTTATTCGATTCGCAGCGACCTGTGATCATGATGGTGGTGGTAAGAGATAAATTCCATACAAGCAAACGAGAGATATAATTTGCAGGATACACGATTTCTTCAAGCGCAAAGCACGTGCATGCTGGTAGTGCAAATATCGCCTGGGACAGGCACCATCGCAATCCCCGCCCATGCCTTGACCTGCGGGAACCGCCATCGTTCGTGAATCCGATTATAGTTAGAACATCGACTTCACTTCAAAACCCAGCGATGAGCGTCACTACCTGAGGACAGACAGACATTCGGGCACCAGACTGAAAGAGCCCCCAGCTGAGTTCAAGACATTGTAGAGATTGTAGAGACAACGGGTGGAGACACCTCCAGTAACAGGTGTCCAGAAACTAGCGCGTCCACCCGCACAAGCTCGCTCGCAGACACACACACACACACACACACACACACACAGACAACATACATACGTGTTCACGCTAGCACATTCTCTGATGTGTATACCTGTGATACTTCATTCTGTCTTTGGTCTTTGCGCGCAACTTCCTAGCGCATTTTGCTTGTTGACCACATATTTCGATAAAAAGAAACTCGCCAAGTGGAGAGAAACGGCAGTGTAAAGTTGCTAAACAGAAACAAATGGCCGCTTATAGAGCGTGACTTATTTTGAGATGTCACCAGACACGAACTCTCTTATATTTATTGTGTAGGTATATTTCTGTTTACGCTCTACCAGAAGGTATAAAGACACAGCGACGTACTCGGTTTAGGACTGTTCTCTCTCTCTCTCTCTCTCTCTCTCTCTCTCTCTCTCTCTCTATGATAAAAAGTTCAGCGCGGGCAATGTTATGAAGAGACCGCTGAAACGTTATTTTCGGCTACACATTGAGAGCTCTCGGACTGGCAGCTAAAATGGAACAAAACATAGAGCGCGCTCAGAATAAAATTTCATTCTCGACGTCGAAATAGCGTAGCAAATACATCCAACAAACTGAAACCGGTTTGTGAACGTCACATTCTATTTATGGCGCAGACGTTTCGGTGGCGTAACGAACTTTTGGTTGGCTACGAGGCCTTGCGAGAAAAATTGTTTCGCAAGAGCTTCCAATATTAAAACACAGGGCATCCGACAGGCAGAGGTTTTTCTCAGGAAGCGACAGGCATTTTAAGTGGAAGCACATTAAAAAAATTATATCATGCTTTTCAGTTCATCTGGCGCATTGTTTGTGTGGATTTTCGTATAAAAAGAACTGTAAAAAATGGAACAGATTTACTGTTTTTAGGAACTTATGAATAATTTCTCTACAACTTTGCGACGCAACAGAAGCTATCCGCTTCAGTTCTCACTCTGCTACTCATGTCAGATGGTGCAAGACATTTTTAAGGAGAAGTAAATCACGCTAACTGTAAAAAGTGCCTGATTAGAGCACTTCACTGCTGGAAAGTATTCTAGCACCACGATTATCACAGAACAAGTAACAGTCAGAGAGATCTCAAGCTTTGCCCACAAAATGAAAATATCTATTACAATGCCCTGTCCATCGATGACATGAGTTCGTTTTCACTTACATTTCATTTAGCAACCTTCAGTCATGCATCTCTGACAAGGAATGTCTTCTCAGAAATAGTGCTTGAAACGGAATAACAGTGAACTGCTGGTTGAATGTCGAGCTATCCGTTCGGAGATCTGTGCACTTCGTATTTTAACGATCACTGATGTAACCTTTACGTCTTTCGCAGTCAGCTTATTTTGTATGAAATACACCAAGCTCAGTTACAAAAATATGTAGTTTGTCTTCCTAAATGGAAAATGTTCCTAAAGGTGATGCTGGAAAGCTGGGAGATAATATGTTGACGTCTTCACATCCGTAACGATAGACAACCAGTAAATCAATCATTCCTCCCGGCGTATCCTATAATGTTACACGCATCCCTTTCGACTTGCGCCAACGTAGTTAGCCTATTCCCAACGTTATTCAGTATGCACATTAAGCAAACTCTGTACGAATAATTTGGAAATGGAACTGTAGTCAGAGGGAAGAAAAAAAATCTTTGAGTTCTACTTTTGATATTGTAATTCTGGAAGAGATGGCAAAGAATTAGCAACAGCTAATGAACGGAATGGACAGCCTCTTTAAAACTGGTTTTACGAAGATCAACAGCGAAAGAAAAACAAGGGTAATGAAGTATAGGCAATTAAATCAGTTGATGTTGGGGGAATTAAACACATCAAATTCGAATTCTGCAATATTTACTTCGTCTTCTCTGGAGAAGGATTATCGGAAGGCTGTGTTTAGTAACCTGCTTTGGCGGCACTATCTTCGATATTATCTCCATTGTCATCGCACAGAGAAGCCACTGATTGTGTCTTGTCGGTATATTACTTGATGTACAACGAGAATGTCTTTAGATTTTCTGCCTGGTTTCGAGACGAAGTTTCGCTATGGAAACTACACACATCAAAACAAGTTTTGCATGACCCCTGTTCCCAGAGCTCCTGAAAACAGACGTTTACTGTGGATATTGTATCACAGACACATTCCCTCTGACTGTTCAGAGATGTCAATAAATCAGCCCAAAGATGTACACAACCATGCATGAACAGCGCCTATTAGACGGAGGGGGCCCGACAGCCGATCAGTTCCAGTCATTCCACCAGGAAGGAGGTACACGGCTCGTGTTTTCTGTAGTTCAACCATGCCTAGACGGTTAATACCGCGGTTCTTATCGTGTCCACATTGTTACTTTGTGCCAGGAAGGGCTCTCAACAAGGGGAGTGTCAAGGTGTCTCGGAGTGAACCAAAGCGATGTTGTTCGGACATGGTGGAAATACAGAGAGACAGGAACTGTCGATGACGTGCCTCGCCCCAGAGGCTAATACTCCAGTGGATGACCGCTACCTACGGATTATGGCTCGGAGGAACCCGAACAGAAACGCCACCATGTTGAACAATGCTTTTCGTGCAGCCACAGGATGTCGTGTTACGACTCAAACTGTTCGCAATAGGCTGCATGATGCGTAAATTCACTACCGACGTTCATGGCAAGGTCCATCTTTGCAGCCACGAAACCATGCAGCGCTGTACAGATGGCCCCAACAACTTGCCGAATGGACCGCTCAGGATTGGCATCACGTCCTCTTCACCGATGAGTGCCGCATATACCTTCAACCAGACAATCGTCGGAGGCGTGTTTGGAGGCAACCCGGTCAGGCTAAACGCCTGAGACACACTCTCCAGCGAGTGCAGCAAGGTGGAGGTTCCCTGCTGCTTTTGGGTGGCATTATGCGGGGCCAACGTACGCCTCTTGTGGTCATGGAAGGCGCCGTTACGGCTGTACGATACGTGAATTCCATCCTCTGACCGATGGTGCGACCACATTGGCACCATATTGGCGAGACATTGGCCTTCATGGACGACAATTCGCGCCCCCATCGTGCACATCTTGTGAGTGACTTCCTTCAGGATAACGACTAGAGTGACCAGCATGTTCTTCGGACATGAAACCTATCGAACGTACCTGGGATAGATTGAAGAGTCTTTTTATGGACGACGTGACCCACCAACCACTCTGAGGGATCTACGCCGAATCGCCGTTGAGGAGTGGGACAATCTGGACCAACAGTGCCTTGATGAACTTGAGGACAGTATGCCACGACGAATACAAGCATGCATCAATGCAAGAGGACGTGCTACTATTAGAGGTACCGGTGTGTACATCAATCTGGACCACCACCTCTGAAGATCTCGTTGTATAGTGGTACAACATGCAATGTGTGGTTTTCATGAACAATAAAAAGGGCAGAAATGGTGTTTATGTTGATCTCTGTTCCAATTTTCTGTACAGGTTGCGGAACTCTCATAAACGAGGTGATGCATAACTTTTTTTGATGTGTGTAGTTTAGGAAATGGGACAATAGAAGTAGTAGATGAGTTTTGCTACTTGAGTAGCAAAATAAGTGAAGCTGGCTGAAGTAGAGAGCATGTAAAATGCATCTGACAATAGCAAGAAAAGCATTTCTGAAAAATATAAATTTGTTAGAATCGAATAAACTTAAGTGTTAGGAACTGTTTTATGGAGGTAGTTGGAGGGTAACATTGTACGGAAGTGAAACACTGACAAAAAATAGTTCAGAGAAGAAGAGGATAGATTTTGAAATGCGATGCTACGGAAGAATGCTGAATGCCTAAATCGCGTAATAAATGATGGGTTATCGAATCGATTCGCGGAAATAAGAAATTTGTGGGACATTCTGATGTCATCAGTCCCCTTAAACTTATCTAATCCAAGGACATCACACACATCCATGACCGAGGCAGGATTCGAACGTGCGACCGTAGCAGCAACGCGGTTCCGGATTGAAGCGCCTAGAACCGCTCGGTCACAACGACCGGCGCGGGACAGTCTGACTAAAAGTGGCGATTGGTTGTTAGATCACATTCTGAAGCATCAAGAAATCGACAATTTGGTAACGTAAGGAGGGGAGCGGTCAGCATCGTAGAGGCAGACCTAGGCATGAATATCGTAAGCAGGTTGAAGTGGATCTAAATTGCAGTAGTTATTCAGTGATGAAGGTCCTTGCATAAGATGAAAAGGAGACCGTTTCAAAACAGCCTTATGACGGAGGAGGACAACTAAGGCATGCCGCATAGGCCAGTACGTGATTCTTGTTCTATTTTAGTCGTCGCTAGCATCTAGACAGTCATGGACGTCTTGCGCTAATAATTGTAAACGGGGTGACAATAAAATGATGGCTGTGGGGCCTATCGCAGACAGATAACTCAGCAACAGTTCCAGCTAGGGGCTTCCGCTAACACGACGGAGGAAATTTCGCCGGGACGGAAGAGATAAGCAGCTGTGGCTGGCCGGCCGAATGGCTGCACTCGGCGGTTTCCGCAGCCCACGTCAGCGTGGCCGGCCCCACTGCCAGAAGCGGTGTAACGCCTGGGAGTGCGGAGCAACTCACTAGACAAAGAGCTATTAGAACATGCTGGAGACTTCTTTAAGTTTAATTTGTGTATATATATATGATTTCGACTGCTTACTAAGCCATAATTTAAGCAGAAGGAAAATGTGGATAGAAAACTACTAGGAAACTAGATCACAAAGCAAATTAACTCCTGTACGGGGGAAACAAACTGCACCAAACGACGTCCGAGAGCATAAGGAACAAAAAATTAATGTCGTATGAAAATATTACCAAATATTCGTTCCAAGGGAGGTACAGCGACATCGAAGTGGAGATGAAAAAATCTTTGACAGTGTAAACTTCAGTAACTGAATGCACACCTGAGACCGCACCAGGCAAGTGGGAATGTTCTGTCTGTAGCAGTGTTCTAGTGGAATGGCGGCAGTGAACCATTATCACCGGTTTAGCCTCGATGTGTGGTCGGTGTAAACACTCTAAGGAAAAAAAAGGAGACGCACCACGAAGGAATTATTCGAATGGAACGAAAATAGTAGATGTGACGTGCGTTTACACACCAACAGATGATGATAATTTTTTAAAAAATTGTACGATTTAATCAAGAGAAAGGGCTTCACAAACTTAGCAAGACAGTACGGTGGTCCACCTCTGGCCCTTATGCAAGCAGTTATTCGGCTTGGCATTGATTGGCAGAATTGTTGGATGTCCTCCTGAGGTAAATCGTGCCAAATTCTGTCCAACTGCCGCCTTAGATAGGCAAAATGCCGAGCTGGTTGGGAGGCCCTGCCCATAATGCTCGAAGCGTTAGCGATTTGGGAGAGATCCGGCTACTTTGCAGGCCAACATTCGGTTTGGCAATCACGAAGAACGGCAGTAGAAACTCCCGCTGTGTGCGAGCGGGCATTATCTTGCTGAAATGTATGTCCAGGATTGCTTGCCCTGAAGGGAAACAAAATGGGGCGATGCTGGGCTCTTCAATGAAGACAGTTCTACCCAATGAGACTTCATGCCGGAACGTATCTAGAGGTGGCCCAGACAGTGTTGGGATACCAACTCGACTCTCTCCCACCGTACGGCAGGACTGATGGTCGAGGTGCAATTTCACTTCACAGCAGAACCTCTCTGGTTCTCATGCGCGGCACCCTTACAACACAGCGCTACGTTGACGATATTCTACTGCCTTTCATAGAAAACCATCCTGGGCTTACAATTCAACAAGATTATGTCCTCCCGTACACGACGAGAATTTCTGCTTCTTGTCTTCGTGCTTTGGAAATCATATTTTGGCCCCTAAGGTCGCCTGATCTTTCCCCAATTGGGAACGTTTGGAGCATTACAGGCAGGTCGTTGCAACCAGCCCGGAATTTTGAGGATCTAATGTGCCAGTTGATCAGAATTTGGCACGATATCCTTCAGGAGGACATCCGACAACTCTAGCAATCAGTGCCAAACAGAAGAACTGCTTGCTTAATGGTCTGAGGTGGACCAACGCGTTAATAACTTGCTCAGTTTGTGTAGCACTTTCTCTTGAATAAATCATCCGCTTCTTCTGGAACTGTAACCATTTGCTTTTGCCTGTACATGTATAGCACTCCTGCCGATCTCCGTGCCACTCAGAAAGTTCCTTCGTTTCTTTTTTAGTTTTAGAGTGTATGATGTCGAGGTGCCGCCACACGGATGTGCGTAAACGATCTGGAGTACCGTCATATAGCAGCCACATTACCCACCGTACAACCGAAGGCACGTCTGGCGAGAGTGGAGGCACGTCACCCGGAGGACGTGCAGAGATGCCTTGACTGTGAAGCTTTGTGGGAGGATGGCACGTCCACGAAGCGGTCGCTAGTAATGTCCGCTCACACAATGAGGCTGAACCGCTGCTGATGGTTCGCTGCCATCATACTTCTAAACATCTGTTTCGGACAAAACATTTCCACTTACCTGGTGTGTTACGGCGCAAAGCAATTGTCTCGCATTACACGTGTGGAAAATGATCCCCTGAAATGTCATTGCTTGCAGGCGCAAGACTTGCTACGAAAGTCGTTAAATTTACTGACTGTGAGAAGGAAAAAAAAACAGTGTCAGCGCTAACAGAGAAGATGACGGAACGGCTAAAAAGCTGTTGACGTCATAAGTTAAGCAAGTCAGTGGTGTCTACATTGTGGAGAAAATGCCGAGAGCAGCAATGGCCAAATGCGCACAATAAATATTTCATTGATGGTATGGGATAAATGATTCAATAAGAAGCAGTTTCTGTAATATTATGGAAAAAATGAGGAAATATCATCTTTGGACTTAAAGATAGCATCGAAACTCTGAGAAAAACTGTTCCATCTATGGGTTGTTGTTTTCAAAGTTGCCAGAATAAACGAAGTGGTGACGTCCGGGCGTGAGGACTTGCTTTCTACGAAGAAATGCGGCACTAGAATTAAAGCGGCCAGTGGTTTATTGAGACGAAATGTGGATTCATACCCATTACACCGTTAAAAATTTTGTCAAAGATTTTAAACCTGTGCATGCAGGTGTGTTAAATTCTCCTATATGACTATAATTGGAAATTTCGGCATGATTACATTGTAGAACACACAATAGTGTGCTTTTCATATTTAATTATGAAACTGTTCGACCAAGAACCGACGGAAGAATTAGTCGAGTTCTCTTTTTTGTGCTGTTGACGAAACTTTCCAAGAAAATGCTTCCCCTCTATTCCCGCCATACCACATAGATCTACACCCTATAAAAGTGGTCTGGAAGTTTGCAAAGAATAACATTCCTAGTAGTAACCCTCAAGCATCTCGAGGCTGAAAAAAATGATTGTGGTTATTATGGCGATTCGAGTTATTTCGGTCTTCCAAAAGATCGTGCGGCAGGGCGTCCAACATACAAAAAGCTGCAACAGAAGGGAACTAGTAGAGCCGTAGCCATTACTGAGCAATAACATTAACACGTCATTATCGGCTATCCGCTTAATGGCAGGGAAAAAGCCCGGGCACAGATGAGAACGGCTCCGATAAAAACGGGACGCCATTTGCAGTAGCAGCCGCAGCACACACGATGACTTCCAAAACAACAGCTGAAGGCACCACTTAATAGCACGCGAAGCACCTTCCCAAAACTATAGAATAACTCTACTAGCTGCCAGTTTACGAAGCTGTGACCTACACGACGAAACAAAATATTTTACAATAAACGAAGGATTTGTAAAAGTCAACAATGAGTGAACTTATCATACGCCATATTCCAAAACGCAATTTGATTGTATTGTTCGTTATATTTTTGGAATGAACTTTCACAACACGATAGTGAACACTGAGTCAATTAGTGGTAGAAGGGCTTGTATTTGCTCCCATTTCCAATCACCTCGACATGTATATCTAGAAGGTTACAATTAAATGGTTTTTAGGAAGAATGTTGTTCACAGCATTCGAGACTTTGAATTCATAATTTGACTTAAGCCGTAACAGACGTGTGGTGTGTGCAACTAAAAAGCCGCGAGAGGGTGCACTGGTTAAGGCACGAAAATTGCCTTTAGGAGGAGCGGGAATCAACATTAGTACGCAGCTTTTCCCAAAATCCTTTGAGACAAATGCCGTCACTGTTCCTCAGGGAGACCACGGGCAATTTCTCCTCCATCGTCCAGTCGGAGTTTTTGCTCCCTCACTAGTAACTTCATCGTCGAGAGGAGGTATTACTTCCTTTCTTTTACAATTTAAAACAGTGCCAGATATTAGCTCATGGAGGCTGTTGTACGCCACTTCTCGTGCCACAAATTGGTTTTGCGAATTTAATCCTCTTACCAGAATCCTCCAGAACCACCGAAAAATACAGGAAATAGGCTCAGTATTCCCGATTTACTCTTGGAAAACTTCTGACATTAACATCGCAGCATTCCCAGTAAGCTATACCCCTATGCGACACCATAAAGGTGCCGGCCGCGGTGGTCTCGCGGTTCTAGGCGCGCAGTCCGGAACCGTGCGACTGCTACGGTCGCAGGTTCGAATCCTGCCTCGGGCATGGATGTGTGTGTTGTCCTTAGGTTAGTTAGGTTTAAGTAGTTCTAAGTTCTAGGGGACTGATGACCACAGCAGTTGAGTCCCATAGTGCTCAGAGCCATTTGAACCATTTTGAACCATAAAGGTATAACCTTGTATCGTCAACAGTAGAAGTAAGTCTTTCAACATCAGTGCAGGCAGTGTTGGTGAATCAGCGAAGCTTCCGAGAAAAGTACACCATGTGATCAAAAGTATTCGGACACCCACAAAAAAGTCCGTTTTTCATATTAAGTGCAATGTGCTGCCACCTACTGCCAGGTACTCCATATCAGCGACGTCATTAGACATCGTGAGAGAGCAGAATGGGGCGCTCCGCGGAACTCACGGACTTCGAACGTGGTCAGGTGATTCGGTGTCACTTGTGTCATACGTCTGTATGCGAGATTTCCACACTCCTAGACATTCCTAGTCCCACTGTTTTCGATGTGATACTGAAGTGGAAACGTGAAGGGACACGTAGAGCACAAAAGCGTACGAGCAGACCTCGTCTGTTGACTGACAGAGACCGCCAACAGTTGAAGAGGGTCGTAACGTGTAATAGGCAGACATCTTTGCCGACCATCACATAGGAAATCCAGACTGCATCAGGATCCACTACAAGTACTATGACAGTTATGCGGGAGATGAGAAAACTTGCATTTCATGATGTAGCGCCTGCTCATAAGACAAACATCACGCCAGCAAATTCCAAACGATGTCTCGCTTGGTGTAAGGAGTGTAAACATTGGACGACTGAACAGTGGAAAAACGTTGTGTGGAGTGACGAATCACGGTACACAATGTTGCGATCCTATGGCAGGGTGGCCGTTTGGCGAATGCCCGGTGAACGTCATCTGCCAGCGTGTGTAGTGCCAACAGTAAAATTCGGAGACGGTGGTGTTATGGTACGGTCGTGTTTTTGATGGACTGGATTGTACCCTTGTTGTTTTGCGTGGCACTATCACAGCACAGGACTACGCTTATGTTTTAAGCAGCTTCTTGCTTCCCACTGTTGAAGAGCACTGTTCATAATGCACGCCCTGTGGCGGGGTGGTTACACGACAATTACATCCATGTAATGTTTTGGAACGCCGACTTCGTGCCACACCTCACCGACCGATATCGATCACTTTCCTCAGTGCAGCACTCCGTGTAGAATGGGCTGTCATTCCCCCAAGAAACCTTCCAGCACCTGATTGAAAGAATGGCTGCGAGAGTGGAAGCCGTCATCAAGGCTAAGGGTGGGCCAAAACCATATTGAATTCCAACACGAGGGCGCCACGAACTTGTAACTCATTTTCAGCCAGGTGTCTGGATACTTTTGATCACATAGTGTATTTAACTGAAAATTTTAGGACTCTTGATCGACATGCTCATTATGGTAACGGCACCTAAGTACAACGATGACCACATCATCTTTACCAGTGGCGAGCTACACTTTGGAACGATGATGTGGCCAATATTGTACGCAGATATCGAACCCACAATAAACATCATCTGAGTTACACGTAGTAATGACGGCATTGTGGCCACCTTTGTACATAGGCACTGTTTCTTAAGTAAGCACGATCTAAGGATGGTTGACAATCTACCGAAACTGGTATGAAGAACAAGTTGTAATTTTATTTCTGTTGCGATAAAGACTATCAAAAATTTTAACAAATAATATAGGTCACTGTAGGAAGATTATGTGACGCGCTAAAATATAAACGTGACTGCCCTGTCAAATTCTACGAGTAGTCATATTTAGTGCTACCCAGTTTACTTGAAAAATTAGTGCTGAGCAGCGGTCTCACTGCCATCTTATTCAATGAACGAAGCTTCGAATTAAGCGTCCCGTAGTCATTAGAGAGGGCGTATTTGTTCAGTGGTGTAAGAAATGGTGTAAGTCTGCCGTCGTTCCGAAGTAGCCTGAGATCCAAACATTTCAAGTCACGCGACCACACTGCAGAATGCATCTGGCAATTCTCGCCGTGCTGTTAGCTTCGCCGCCGATTACGCGCCAGCAGCCTTGGTTAGAAAGAGTCCGTATCTGCAGGGTGGACCGTTTTAGTCCGCGATGGGGAATAACTCGGCAAAGAGATGAGATACAGAAACATGTTTTAGACAAAAGTTGTAGGTGGCGAAGATGGTCACGTATTACTACTAATGGCCGTGACCTTGGAAGTGATTTTCAAGGTGGTTTGGAGGTTAAAGTAATTTTTTAAAATTGGAATCCTAGTATTTGAATTAAGATTTGAGAAGAATAGCAAATTTCACACGTAAAATGAAACATTATTCAGAGTCATGACAAAGTTCAATGAAGGTCAAAAAAGCAAATGTATTTTAAGTTCTAGTGGGTTGGTTGGCTGATTTTGGGGAGGGGACCAAACGGCGAGGTCATCGGTCCAATCGGATTAGGGAAGGATGGCGAAGGAAGTCGGCTGTGCCTTTTCAAAGGAATCATCCCGGCATTTGCCGAAACGATTTAGGAGAACCACGGAAAACCTAAATCAGGATCGCCGGACGTTGAACCGTCGTCCTCCCGAATATGAGTCAAGTGCGGTAATCACTGTGCCACCTCGCTAGCAATATAGGAGGCATGCAGTAAAATAGAATGTTAGATACAAATTGGGAGGGGCATATCAACGAATGAGAGGCGAAAGGAGTCACTTAACGACTTGTAAAACAATTATCTACGTTTTACATATGTTTGCTCTCTCTTAAATGTCAAAATTACATTTATAAGTTGTGATGTATTTATTTATGCCAATAAACTCGTTAATTAAAGCTTGAAGCTCAAATCTCTCTTAGCTCTTTCCAAATAAAGGTTTCCATGAAACAGAACTCAACCTCCGAATGACTTTCGACAGTTACCTTTAAAATGATGATTATTGTCAACATACGTGACCGCTTATGCTCCTTCCAATTTGTATCTAACATTGTATTTTGCTGTATGCCTCCTCTAGTCCGAGTTAATCCCTACTAGAACTAAAAACATTTTGGCTTATTTGACCTTCAATGAACCTTGCCACGTGCCAAGACCTTGTATTGTGTACCACTTTATAGGTAAAATATCTGCTCGTTTGAAATCTTTAATCAAATATTCGGGTTCCCATTTAAAATAATCGCTTTCTTGAAAATCACGTTCAAGCTTACAGCCATTAGCAGCAATGCGTGTCCTCCTTTGCCACTTACAACTCCTATCTAAAATGTTTTTCTGTATCACATCTCCATTCCGAATTACTACGCATTATGAATTAAAATGGTTCACCGTGTATTTCCTGCGGATGGACGCCCACAGCGTACGAGCACCGTGACGTTACTATTAATCAAAAATGTAAACGAAATGTGGCTTTAATAATGTGAAAGCGCAAATCTTATTTCAGGAAAGTGCACCATAATAATATTTAGCGAAAACAAAGTGACTACGGGAGCATGCGTTTGAAATGCCAGGCTAACAATAGCATGAACTGTGAAACATTTTAGTAATATGATTCGAGAAAAGACGTGCATTCAACAGTGTAGGAAGTGAATAAGAGGCAGTACGGTCTTGGTCTTCAGAAAATCGTAGCCTCACGTTAACTACTAGGGAATATACGGGGCTTATGACTACAATAATGGTCTTTCAACAGCCTGCCATGGCCACTGGTAAACCACTGTGAGTAGAACTGTGTAAGGTGTAACTGAGTAATTTGAATGAAGCACTTACAGAATATAAGCAAGTGTTTTCGCAGCTTCTGCAACGTAATTCAGTATACCCTCAAGTTGTGCAGTCTAGAGAAAATGCAGGGACTGTAGGCCAGCAGCGTGGCGGGGATCAGCGCAAAAGTGGGTGACTTTACCGAACTGTGTTCTTGCCCTCTCGAAATTGCGTAGGTTTTTGTCTGTGATGCACCCCGCTTGAGGTTAACGTACACCATCAAGATGTCAAGGATGGTATACTATCGTATCAGCGGGGATAGTAAGCCATTAACTATGTGCGTGCGCAAACGAATAGGAATCCTACAAGGGGAGCTCGGCCGTGACCTTCCAGAGCAAACTGTTCCAGTTGCCGCCTCAGGATGTTTAGGGAAACCATGGAAAACGTAAAAACAACTGGCCGCAGAGGTGGCTGAAAAACAGTGATCTCGAGTAAGAGTCCCATGAGTCGTCGATTGCGCCACATTGATCGTCCTTAGTGAGCAGTTACAGTGGTTTCATAAGATTTACGCTGGGCTGTCGGTTTTTCGTCCTCTTTTTGCAGTCTGAGGCAGGAAAACCTGCTACCGACAATAGAGTTGCGGCCAGGGAAAGCGTGGCGAGACGGCATGGAGACCAGCGGGCCGGGAGAGGCGTGAGGTCGCCGCTCCGCCTCTGTTCGGCTGCGCCGGAGACGTCGCTCTCCCTCGCAGCCACAAGTGTCGCCCACAAAAACCCGCGGGCGCCTTGAGCCCCACGCTTCACTGCGTTGTATACACAGCGGAAGCCCAACGACGTCTGTACTCGCTGTACTTTACTGCCGGGCTTGCCGGAGAGACGATATCGCTTCCTCACAGGGATATACTGGTCGCTCTGGAGCAGTGGAAGGTGGTGTAGAACTGGTACCAAGAAGTCGCGTACACTTGACCGACAACGTAAGTGATGGCTGTTGTGTGTTTTGTCAGTGGGCCAGTCCTTTGCATAGAATTAGCATGGTAAGGTGGGTCGACGTACAGAAAGGAGCTGTCGTGTTTGCACGTGTCCATGAGCACAGCCGTGAATGAAGTTGCTCGATTGATTGGTGTATCAAAGCGAACTGCCGTCCACCTAGTCTAAAAGCAAAGACTACCACTCGCAGCCATGCAAAACGGCGAGAGAGCAGTGGCCGTAAAAGATCTTAACATACAGGAACCGGAAACGAATGTCATTTCGCCGGTTTCAAACCGAACAGGAATTGCTGTTGTCAGTGATTGCAGGTTACCTCAACTAGTTTCCGAGAGAAAATTCCGAAGGGGACTGCATGAAATGCAGTTTTTGAGTCGGATAGTTCGCAGAAGGCCATTTCTCATTATGGTACATAATGCTGTACGTTTCCAATGGGCCAAAAGACTCAGAATTGGGACGTATCAAACTGGAGGCGTGTTGTATGACACGATGAATCGAGGTTTAGCCTCTATACGAGTGATACAAGACGTTCGTTCAAGCAGCTCTCAACGGGTTCGCGCACATGCGCAGAGTATAATCTGCAGCACTTCCCGCTTCTGGCTTCTTGCAGCGTGGCTGTTTGCTGTTTATGCAGTGAGGGCAAGCAGCCAGGTCCTACCTGGAAAAATTTTTCTGGCTCTTCCAAGCTGCCAGATCCACGACTGCACAAAGCGGTTTCAGTTAGAGTGGGGGACACTACACGTGAATATGGGTTCTGCAATGTTTTGGAAGCTGTTATAGTTCACGTGCTCGACTATTTCATGTTGAAGCATCATCTTTAATTTTAAGGTATGCATTTTACTCATTTCTATAATACTACATTTACTTGCAGGCACTTGACAGGCACTTACGCGTGATTTGCAGAGTATCCACGTACATGTAGATGTAGAAGTGCAAAAGAACTTCAACTGACTGACATATGGAACTTATAGCAGCCATTTTTCAGACGTCCGCCAAATCGGAATCGGATTTCCTGTCGATTGACGAGGAGATGAAAATGATACAAAGCACAAAAAAAAAAAAACGAGGTTGTGGTGCTGCAGTATAGCTACACTCAATTTATGGGACAATTTCGTGTGCGGCGTCATGTGGCAGAGGAGTTAGTGAAAAAATGAGGAATTGTAGCCATTATAAGCATCAGACAAGGGGAATGGCAAGCTGCTTCCACTACAGCACATTCTGAACTTTTTGTGGTTTGCTGGCCATGAAATAGCAAGGTTTGGAGATTTAACATCTGTATTCGTTCTTTGCACAATCTCAGAGAAAGAACGGTTTAGAAGTCGACGTTATAAGTGGCCGTCTGCCGAGGAAAGGGCACAAATTGAGGGCAATTTTGCGGGGAAATAACATGCCTGGTGCTGCTAGTGCAATCCACGGGACAGACATTAGAATAAATACTCCTCCAAAAGATCTTCAGTCGTGTCTGAATCGGAAAAACCATTTTTACATGCAACTACAAATAGTCTGTGATTACAAACGGCGGATTCGGGACTTACTCGCCAGTTATCCAGATTCTGTCCATGAAGGGAGAGTGATCAGGACGTCAACATTTTTCTAAGCGTTTAAAGCAGAGAAAATTCAGAATAAAAGTTTTCTATTTTTGAGCACTTGAAAGTAGGTCCCTTGCAGCTGCTTGAACGAACCTACGGCGTCTACTGAAGCGACGGTCCAATGAGGCGTCTAATACCGTTTCTGGAGGGTGTATTTCTGTGACGTTTTTTGTTCCATAACTGAGTTCCACTCGTTCAGGTTATCGTGAAAATCAACAAGGAAATTTTTTCATCATTATCGGTACCAGAATGTTGCTATTTCTTCTACATCTCTGTGATGAGTAAGCTGTCGACACTCCCGTCTTTCAAAATCCACAGACCGGCACATGTACGTCCCTGGTTTGAAGAATGTTCGGGCACCCTACCGCATATCGATTGGCTCGCCACGCCACCGGATATTAATCCCACCGAAAACGCCTGAAACTATCGGGGACAGCAGGTAAAACGTAGCTATCACCAGCCCGAAGTTGGGCAGCTCTACAGGATTTAATCATTAATGAGTGGTTTCAGCAGGACATGTCATAGGAGACGAAACTTGTGGACACTCTTGCTCCCCGAACTGTGGCCGTTATCAAGGCTGGCGGTGGAGCTACACTGGGTGAGCGTGACGTCTGTTGGGAGTGGCTAGCTATTTGTCTAGTGTGCTGATGTCACCGTTCACAGAGTCCTACTCGTCACTTGCATTTTGCAGCGCTCTCTTTTTTCTTGCAGATTTTATCCTTCTTTATTAACTCCTAATTTCTTTCCTTGTTTTCGTACAAAAGACATTCTCAGCAACTTTATTTAATTACAGGTCGATTCTTTCAAAGAAAAAGACGGCAACCAGCAACTACTGATAATGCTATTTGCTCACAAAAATAGCTCCGTAGCCGGTATCGAACCGCGAGGTTCTCTTCAGATGGCTGAAATTTTTTGCTCTTTATTCGCCCTTCTCGCGAAGGATTCTTGGGATGGTGGTGCCGTACAGCTTTCTTCTACTTTGAAAGAATGTTTTGTACACAACCACAGTCTCAAAATGTCAGTTTTCGACAAAATAGCACTGGTAAACAGTGAAACAGTGACAGCTCAATATATAGTGTTTGACAGTGATGAAGAGGAGGAAAAAGAAAAAGTAAGTGAAACATAATGTAAATACACACACACACACACACACACACACACACACATACACATACACATAGAATAAACTAATTTCAGGCATAGAAATAACAAATTTCAAATCGTAATTTTGGCTTAAACAAATTATCTACTTTAAGGTGTAAGTGGTTGCAGATGACAAATTGTGAAACAAAACAGTCACTGTAGAAACACAATACATCAGAAAAACCACACCATGTGCTAAAAAGGTATGAATTCATAATGTTATGTGTTTTTTCAAATATTTGTAATTACGATTTAAAAACTAATAGTTACATGTGTACAAACAATAAAGAACATTCTTTATCTTTAACAGCCATAAAATAAAAGCCCACTGAAAATGCTGCAACTGCAGTGAAACATGTTTGGGTTGAAAAACAAAATTGTGTTTTGCTAAAGGCGGACCCTATCCAAAAACATATGCACTGTTAAAGCAAACACGGAAAAAAGAGCTTCAGCCCCAAGATGATCGAGTAAGCAGTTTTTTTTTTTTTCGTTAACGAGGAAACAGCAGCGTCTGCAGCGGCAGCTTGGAACAAAGTATGTGAGGCGCAGGAGGAGAGTCCGCAGAGCGGGGAGGCAGTGCCCTGGAAGTGGGGTAGCAGCGCCGCCTTTGATGTCCAGTGAGGCGACGTCGCTTTTGTGCGGACGCAGTGGGCTGCAGCGGAGCGGCTCTTGCGCACAGCTGTTACCAAATCGGCTTTCGCTAGCCACGGTCTCGGCCCCCGACGAGTCACTGGTCCCCCGCCACAGTGGGGGGCTGTCACTACAGTGTCGGCGCTGGCAGAGCGCACACAGTCAGTTTGTCTCCCACACTGGACTCAGCGTGCAGCCCGATAAGCAGCTGGTTAATCATACGGATGGTTACGGGGGGAATAGTTAACATTTTAGCAAATGGTAGTTTGCCTGATTCTGATAAAACATAAAACGTTTAATTTTTTTTGGTTACAGATATACAGCTGTTAGAATGCAATCCACAAAAATACTCATAAGTGTTAAACAAATGTAAACAGTTGACTTCCAAACTTATTTTCGTAAATGTCACCTCGGATTTTCATGCACCTCCGAATTATCTCGGCACCACGTGTCGCTCGCATTCGGGAGGACGACGGTTCAATCGCGTCTCCGGCCATCCTGATTTAGGTTTTCCGTGATTTCCCTAAATCGTTTCAGGCAAATGCCGGGATGGTTCCTCTGAAAGGGCACGGCCGATTTCGTTCCCAATCCTTCCCTAACCCGAGCTTGCGCTCCGTCTCTAATGACCTTGTTGTCGACGGGACGTTAAACACTAACCACCACCACCACCAACCACGTGTAGCTCTTATTAGGTCGTCTCGGTGTTCTTTTATGGGGGTAACAATATTCAGAATGCAAACGATCAATTCGTCTCTTGTGTTTACTAGTTTCTTTGTATATTTCGCATTACGGCCATCCTCATAGGCAAAAATGTCTGACGCATGATGCGTCAAGCCCGGCACCATAAAGTCACAATGCAGGCAGTTAGCATCAGGCGTCCCACATGGCTTGGCATTTGGTCCTATAGTCTTTTCGTTGTATGTCAATAACGTGTCGCCTACTGCAAATACATCACGCAGGCTGATAAACTGCAGTCGTATGTAAATGCAAAACCAATAAATCTGAAGCCAGCTACCGATAACTCTATACCGACCTGTGTGAACTATCAAAATGGGCGCAGGATAGCCATATCAAACACATTCTCGTCATTCTAGGCTCACTAGCCCGAAATATAGGGAATCCCTACCATCTTTAACCCTAAATGGGACAAATATCAACTTCTCTCCCTTACCAAAGACTGTAGAAGTAGTAATAGATGAAAATCTGAATTGGAGTGAGAACGTAACTGCAATGTGCAAGAAGACAGCACCTATCCATGCTCCAGAGAAGTGTAAAAAGCTCTTCCCTCTTGACCTGAAAAAGAAATTTGCTCAAATACTTATACTTCCAATTATTGATTACAGCGATGTTATCCTGCAAGGTCTTTCTGTGGAAAGCTCACGGTGCCCGAAACTGGTTATGAATGCCTGTATTCGTTATCTCTCTGATGTTCAATCTCTGATTATGTTTCACCATCATACGCACAGCTATCCTGGCTGGGTGCAGACAGTAGCAGAGATTCCGGTACCCTCTGGGCCCTCTACTGTCTTATCAAATTCCATCATGTCTCTCCTCGACCTTCACGTCCTTGTCTGAACAACACCGCAGATACACCCGTTCCCATCACAACAAAATCCTTTCTATCCCACTGCATCGCTCAGCCACTTTCTCGAAGTCATTCTATCGAGAAGGAACCCGACTCTGCTATAACTACCGCATTATACTCGAGAACTCAATAATATCTCAAGCTTTAGAAGACAGTTAATGACATATCTACTAAAGCAACAAAAATTATTACTATTGCCCCTATATGCACTCCTATTCCTTGTTCATCCTTCTTTCCTAGCAGATCTTCCCAGTACTCTTAGCTGGTGCAGTATCCTTAAATTTCCTTTCCTCAGAACTCATTACATCTGAAAGCATCTATTTGTACACCTACAAATTCTTTTGATATTTGCCACTATAATTTTTGTTTATCATCATAAAAAGAAATGAAAATAGCGTATCGCATCGTTGGCCGGGAGGCCCCATTTGTAGCAGTTCGGTCGCCAAGTGCAAGTCTTATTTCAGTTGACGCCACATTGGGCGACTTGCGCGCCGGTGATGGAAAATGAAATGATGATGAGGACAACACAACACCCAGTCCCCGAGCGGAGAAAATCTCCAACATGGCTAGGAATCGAAACCGGACCCGCTCGCATTGGAGGCGGCCATGTTACCACCCAACTAAGCAGGCGGGCATTATTGTCATCATCCATTGCTAATAGTGGCAGCAGCAACAGCAATACAGAAGTACTGCCAGTACTAACTTCGTTTTCTTTGGTAAATACGATGTAAAAATAGAGTACTGCATTTATGAAACCCTGGTGAAACGTAAGAGAGGGTCTGATGACCCCAATCAGATCACATTAAATGACTAAATGAAAATATAAGGAGGTAGGGTTCAAGGACCTTGATGGTTAGCAAACTTCACTATTTCTGCCAGTCCATCTTCGGGGAAATGTTAGGTTTAGATTATATGCCACCTGATGACTAGAATGTGCGGTGACTCCATCATACTGGAAGAACATACCCATCCCCGTAACCAGAAGATCCTCTTCCAGCAATGCTGGAAGCTCGGTAAGACGATGCACTAACACGGTACGATCAGTCAGCAGACTGACTTCTACACCACATTACACATTTACAGAGAGGCGTTCTCAAAAATGTCTCCACAAAGGAACGTGGATTTTCGCTGGACCATTCATTTTTGGAACACAACCTACGACCAGCTTAGAGACAGAAGTGATGACACTTTCTGCAGGACCTGACCATCATTTTGCAGGACAATGCTCAAGCACGTACAGTGCAAGCTGTTACTGATTTGTTTGACTGATGGGGCTGCTGAGTGCTATGCCATCTACTGTACTCCCCTGACCTAAGCCCTCATGCGTTCAACTCGATTTCTAAACTGAAGGAAGCACTTCACGGCATTCGCTTCAGAACTGCCACAAATTCGTCGAGCAATAGACCGCGCCTCTCGAACTGTCAACACAACTGGCACTGCTAAGAGTATCCTACGGCTTCCACATCGCTGGCAACGGGTTACACACAATGCTGGTGACTACTTTGAAGGTCAGTAAAATTTTGAAACACGTATATATTTTGTACTAGTTGTAAATAAATAGATACCACTATTAAAGTTCCAACCCTCGTATATTCCTAGAGTCATCATTTAAAGCCAGTTCTGGAAAGTTTGTTAATAGATGTTTTCAGGATAATTTACGTCTGTGTTCAAGGATCTTCCAGTTCAGATCGTTCAGTGTCTCTGTGACACTCTCGCACAGGTCAAACAAATCTGTGACCATTCGTGCTACCCTTCCCTGTGGGAGTTCAACATCCTCTGTTAGTCCTATTTGTTACGAGTCCCACACACTTGTGCGACCAGTTCTAAAATATTGCTCGAGTGATCTGTAAGCAATCTCCTACGTAGATTATTCCACTTTCCCAGTATTCTAACAACAAACCGAAGTCTACCACCTTTTTTACCCACAACTGAGCTTGTAATATCATTCCAATTCGTTTCTCAACAAAGTGTTGCATCCAGGTATTTGCATGAGTTGGCCGATTTCAACAGTGACTCATTGATATAATAGTTGAATACGTTTTTTTCGTTTTGTGAAGTGGACAATTTTAGATTTTTGAATATTTAAAGCAAGTTGCCAACCTTTGCACCACCTTAAAGTCTTATCTAGATCTGAGTGAATATTATGCAGCTTCTTGCAGACATTACTTCATCACAGATAACTGCATCATCTGCAAAAAGTCTCAGGTTACTATTAATATTGTCTGCAAGGTCATTGATAGTCAACATGAACAACAAGGGTTCCAACACACTTCCATGGGGCACACCTAAATTTACTACTACTTCTGAGGATGACTCTCTATCCAAGATAAGATGTTGCGATTCTCTATCAAAAAGTCCTCAGCCCAGTCACAAATTCCACTTTGTACACGATATGATGGTAGTTTTGACAATAACTGTAGGTATGGTACTGAGTCAACTGGTCTCTGGAATACAAGAAGTACTGCATCTATCTGACTGCCTTTATCCAAAGCCTTCAATGTGTCATGTGAGAAAAGTGCGAGGTGGGTTCCACACGATGAATGCTTTCGAAATCCATGCTGGTTGGCGCTCAGATCATTGTGTCCAAGACACCTCATTATGTTGAAACCCAGAAAGGTTCTAATATTATGCAAAAAATCCACGTAAGGAATATTAGACGGTAGTTTTGTGGATCACTTCTACTACCCTTCTTGCAGACATGCTCGACCCGTACTTTTTTCCAAGAACTGGGCATGGTTTTTGTTCGCGAGATCTACGAGTGATTACTGTTAGAAGAGGCTAACTAAGCCGCAAATTGAGTACAGAATCTGATAGGGATTCTACCGGGCGCTGGAGCTTTGTTCAGTTTTAGCGATTCCAGCTTTTTCTCAGCACCACTGACATTAATACTTATTTCATTCATTTTTTCAGTGGTAACAAGATAAAAATAGTGCAATTCTCCTGGGGTTTCCTTTGTAAAGGAACATTTGAAAAAGGGGTTAAGCGTTTCAGCTTTTGCTTTGCTACCCTGATTTCAGTTCCTGTCTCATTCGCTAGGGACTGGCCATTAACTTTGGTGCCACACGACCAGAATTTCTTTGGGTTTTGTGAAATATCATTTGACAATGTTCTGATACGGTAGTCACTGAAGGCATCGCGCATTGCTTTCTTGACGCGCTTCATTCGGCGTCTCTCTATCTACAGCTCTACGCTTTGTTTTACACCTGTTATGCAGTAATTTCTGTTTCTTTAGAAGTTTCTTTATAGTGACTGTATACCATGAAGGACCCCTCCCATTATGATCTGTTCTAGCGGGTACATATCTATCCAGTGCTTGGTCAACTATTTTTTTAAACTTGAGCCGTATTTCATATACCAGACTTGGTTGAAAATGGTCAATGTGTTCCCGAGTTACGCTTTTATGTCACCCCATTTCATCTTCACCCTCAGTCATAGGTATCCTAGGGGTTTCTTACTGTCACAGTACTGTCACTGTCCAGTGACACGTGTTCCAAGCTTGGTGCTGATACGTCACTGCTTTTGTAACCCCCCCCCCCCTCCCCTCCCCGACCCCCACTCCTAGGGGTGCAGATTTATAGGGACTATCACAAATGAGTCTATCGGCCCAGAAACTGTGGCTTCGATGTTAATCTCGGCCGTTAGAGAATATTTTTACATGTCACGGATTCTCACTCACAAAGGCAAACCTAGCGTTGATAGGGATATATTACCCCCACAACACTATCATGAAAATAATTATACAAACATTGAGTCATGTATAAGCAAAGTTTGGTTGAAATTGCTCCAGACGTTCCTGAATTATACTGCTATGCCATCCGATTTTCACACCCACCCCTACAGAAGGTAAGTGGTTCTTACCCCTTAGAAACTTTCGTGAGCGTGTACACAACAACTAAAAAGAAATGTCGTCGCAATTAGATAAACAGCATAGGAATGCAAGGAAGATGAATGAACAAACTAACAAATAAATATTCATTTTTATGTACTAGATTGATAACTGATACACTATAACAACCGTGAAAATGATAAACACAGTCCTTTCACCAGAATTACTCATGTGCATTGTCGGTGGATGCCGAATACCACTGATTTTCATCACTGATAGATCGTTCGGTGCTCTATTTCAGTCTTTCACAGTGACATATCGCAGTTAACGAGATAGAATACGTGGGGACGTGTGCTGACAGCAGTTCGTTCAGACTATCGGCAGCGGCGTCCCCAGCAAGAATATTTGCCACGGAGGAGAGCTGACTGCGAGCCTGAGGAAGGGCGCGTGCGAGGGGGGCGGAACGCCACAGCGGAGACCGGGGGATCGAAGCTGCGAGCCGGCGGCAGACGGCCGTTGCCATGGCGACGGGCACGTGCGTGGGCGGGCCGCGCTCCGCAAGGGCTCACTCCGGCACCGCCCATGGGGAGTCCCCGTCAACATACAGAGGACCCACAGAAAAGGAGACGTGACCAGCCCCGCTTAGCACCTGGCTGGAAAAATGAGGAACTATTTAAGGAGTTTCGGTGCGTCCAGTCAGGCCTGCTAATATTACGGAATTATATTAGAACAAATAAGCCCTCGATCGCAAATAATAAGTCAAAATTGACCAGGTTTCGACGCTACTATGAGCGTCGTCTTCAGAATTAAACTAACGGTTCTAAAACATAATAGGTATATAAGACATTAATAAACTAAAGCAAGTTGCTTGATCTTTGATTCAGATTTCCTCATGCAGTTTGCCAAAATGTTATTTTTCTGTTACGTCTTTCCTGTTTTCTTGTATGTCATAACTGACGTTTATTTATGTTACAAAATGTATCTCTGTTCAAAGCAGATAAATATGTAACTTCATCTTATTATTATTATTGCTTACATTATGCCTGAATCAGCTTCATTACAATTTCATGTGTCTAATTTTGAGTGTACAGTAGCTTAGTTATTTCTGCGGCTACTAGATGGCGCTCGTAGTAACACCATGTTTACTTGCCCAGACTTTCTAACGTGGGCACCTCAGTTTGTTGCAACCCGTGTTCACTCATGTACGACCAGCTCTTAGCGGCTCGCCATCTTATCTTATTTACAACTTTTCATGACGTCGCCTTTCTAGCTTAGAATTTTTAGAATGTGACTTGTAAGTACTGCTTCTCCTTCCAGTCATCTTATTATTATTATTGCTTACATTATGCCTGAATCAGCTTCATTACAATTTCATGTGTCTAATTTTGAGTGTACAGTAGCTTAGTTATCTCTGCGGCTACTACATGGCGCTCGTAGTAACACCATGTTTACTTGCCCAGACTTGCTAACGTGGGCACCTCAGTTTTGTTGCAACCCATGTTCACTCATGTACGACCAGCTCTTAGCGGCTCGCCATCTTATCTTATTTACAACTTTTCATGACGTCGCCTTTCCAGCTTAGAATTTTTAGAATGTGACTTGTAAGTACTGCTTCTCCTTCCAGTCAGTCTCCTTTAGTTTATTAATGTCTTATATACCTATTATGTTTTAGAACAGTTAGTTTCATTCTGAAGACGACGCTCATAGTAGCGTCGAAACATGGCCAATTTTGACTTAATATTTGTGAGCGAGGGCTTATTTGTTCTAATATAATTCTGACACGGCCACTGAACCTTAGCAGCTATGTTCAAAGTATTACGGAAATATCTCAGCAAAGGTTCAAAAAATATCCTTATTATGCATAACGTCATTTACGGCATTGTCGATCCATCTCTTGCTTCTATAATGTGTACATATGTCATTGTTTACATTTTTTATTAGTGTCGCAACGTAACATACGATGTCGAAATATAGGACGCTTGTAATTGCTGTAGAAAGTAGAACTGATAATGGATTCGTGGTGTTCGAAATATAGTTATGCGTTATTATTTTTTTCAATTTATTTGTGAAGAATATGTTATGGTTCAACTCCCAACGCCGATGGGTAATAAAAAAATTCATGGGCCCGTTGGGCACTGAGAACAGGCAGTACACACGTGGACTGTCTTTTTATGTTACAGACGCTGATGTTTGTTGCTTACGTTTGGCCAAAGCTGCTGTCTGTCGTACGATAGTTGAAAACGTTCTGTAAGCACCGTAAACAATCGTGTATTGTAATAACACTATGTACATGTTTTTCTAGTCCTGGAATAAAGTCGAAATAGGAACATGTTTGCATGTAAATCGTTGTCCACCCGATGATGGAGGTTTACACCTTTGAAACGAGTCGTGGAAATAAATAAAACGGTGACTGGTAACAGTAAACTTGTTGTTTCATTTAAAATCGTTATCCATTACATCCAATTCGACAAACTTACTTTCAGCCATCTACATTAAGAAATATCTACGTTTCAAGCACCACTGGAAATTCATAAATAAGAGCGATGCCCTCTTGAAACACTGATTCAGGGCTACGTGATTTACTTACCATTTTAGGGTTCCGCACCTCACTCGGTGAAAACGGAATCTTTATATGATAACTTTGTTGCCCGTCCTTCTGTCGACTATTAAAAATACTTTTTCTCAGGAAACGGTATACGTATTAAGTTGACATTTATGCCACATTGTAAGGTCTACGATCCCTCGGTGGTGCATAAAACTGAAACTTCTAAGTCAATGAAATCAAAAGATATGTCGATTTATGTCACATACTTTGATAGCAGAATATTTACTCATCAAAACATATAGGGTACTTCTTGCGGATCTGTAATCACAAAATTTGACAAAAAGAAGGTTTCACTGTGCAAATAAAGGAAAAAAATCAGGAAACTATTAATCTGTAAATATATCACACAAAACTTATTACTTTTGTCATTGTTATCCGACTTTAAAATTAAAACATTCTCCAAAATCTTGGACTCGCTCAGTTCGAAGCGGTATTCATGAATGAAGACACTTCTGTTCAAGTAATAGAGACTCGAGTCCACAATGAGCAGTGCAGACGCGTATGGAGACGCACCGGACAGAGTCATTTTGGGATTATATTTCAGCAATATAATGCCCGTCCGCACACATCGAGAGTTTTTACCGCTTGTGTTCGTGCTTCCCAAACAATGCCTCGGCCAGCAGAGTTGCCGGATTTTTCTCCAATTGAAAACTTTGGGTCATCCAACCAGCTCGGGACTTCGAAGATCTAACACGCCAGTTGGACAAAATTTGGTACAATATACGTCAGGAAGGCATCCAGCAACGCTGTCAGTCAATGCCAAGCCGAATAATTACTTGCATATGGGCCAGAGGTGGAAAGGTGCTAGTTGACGTGTTCAATTTCTGTAGCTCTTTCTCTTGAATAAATCATGCAATGTTTCTGAAATGGCAATCGTTTGTTTCCTCTGTACATGTACATCATATCTATAAATTTTCCCTTTCCTTCGGGTAATTCTTTCGTGATGCGTCGGTTTTTTTTTTGCCTTGAGTGCACTTAATTAAATTTTTACAGAATCCTCGGGGCGTGAGTCCTGCTCGCCCCTGGCCCAATTTTTTTCCATTCGGTAAGATGCTGTGAGATGCAAAGGTATCGTACCACAGCAACACATAGGGTCAGAGTATGATGACTTGAAAGTTTACTGTAGTAAATAAAACTAGACATTCTGGTCCACATGGACAGTAATTGACGCTGATATTGCTGTTGTTGCCTTTAGTCCGAAGACTAGTTTTAATACAGCTCTCCACGAAAGTGTATTTTCTGAAAGCCTTTTCATCTTCGCATAACTTCTGCAGCCTAAAGCCAACTGAACCTGTTTACAGTAGCCAAACATTGGCCTCCCACTATGATTGCTATCCCCCACTCTTCATTACCGTACTGAGGGTCCTTGAGGACTACGTATTATGTGCCCTGTCAATTGTGCCATAAATTTCTTTGCTACTCAGTTCGATTTCACACCTTCATATTACTTATTCTATCTACTCATCTAAGTTCCACTGCCCTTCTGTAAAGCTCGCATTTCAGTAGTTTTTATCCTCTTTTGTCTGATCTCTTTATGAACCACGTTTAATTTTCATAAAAGGCTACATTCCACACAAATAACCCCAGGAAACACTCCCTAACATATAAATTTATATTGCATGTTAACAATAATAATAAAAACAATAGTAATAATGACAATTTCGTGTGGCTCGACGCCCTGATACAAGTCATTCAATTGTACGATAGCTCGGCGACTTGCGTATCGCTAACCTATCCCAGCAAACTTGCCGGGGATTGGAGACTTAACGTGGAATCCGAACCACATGTTGCTCCTGACGAATGTTCAAATCGTCGAGTTATGTAGGCTAGGTTGAAATATTCCGTCTTCCGACCGGCATGAAATCACGCGATTTTCGGATTATTGTCACACTCTTTACCAACAGACCACGATGCCCGACTTGACGGTAACGAATTTCTTTTCTCAGTTAATGCTTTTCTTGTTAGTGCCAGTTTGCATTTTATATCCTCTACACTTCTGCAATCGTCAGATATTTTGCCGTCCATATAACAAAACTGGTCGGCTACTTTTAGTGTCCCATTTTCTAGTCTTCTCCTCATCCGTAACTTAGTGGTCAGCTTTGATCGTTGCTATTTGAGTGACCCGGGTTCGATTCCCGATACTGCCAAAGATATTCCCGTAATGCGAGGACTGGTGCGGGACGCACTCAACCTCATGATAACAATTCAAGAGTTAGTTGACAGAGCAGTAGAGGCTCTACGGTGTGAAAAGTCTGCAAAACAGGCGGAAAAGCGATGTGCTGGCCACATGATCTACCATACCGCATCCACATGACGCTGGAAGGCAGAGGATGGCACTGCGGCTGGTAGACACCCTTTGGGCCTTCACGGCCTGACGAAGAGATCGTTAGTACTAGTCTTATTCCTCGACATCACGTGATGTAATTCGATTGAATCCCGTCAGCTTTGTTTGATTATTGTTGACATCCATCTTTGGATCTCTCTTCAAGAGAGTATCTATTACGTTCAACTGATTTTCTAACCCTTTCGCCGTCTCTAACATAATTATGGTGTCATCGGAAAATTTTAATTTTTTAACTTCCTTCTTCCTGAGCATCAACTCTTTCCGAAATTTATCTTTGGTTTCTTTTAATGCTTCCGTAGTATACATACTGAATATCTTTGCCTGATTCCCTTCTCACCTACAGATTCTGGTGCACATCCCTCGACTCTTGTAACTGTGTTCCGGTTCTCTATAAACTGTAGATAACTTTTCGCCCCCTCTATTTTACCCCTACTATCTCAAGAATTTCAAAGAGTGCATTCCAGTCGACACTGTTACGTTCAACTGATTTTCTAACCCTTTCGCCGTCTCTAACATAATTATGGTGTCATCGGAAAATTTTAATTTTTTAACTTCCTTCTTCCTGAGCATCAACTCTTTCCGAAATTTATCTTTGGTTTCTTTTAATGCTTCCGTAGTATACATATTGAATATCTTTGCCTGATTCCCTTCTCACCTACAGATTCTGGTGCACATCCCTCGACTCTTGTAACTGTGTTCCGGTTCTCTATAAACTGTAGATAACTTTTCGCCCCCTCTATTTTACCCCTACTATCTCAAGATTTTCAAAGAGTGCATTCCAGTCGACACTGTCTAAAGCTTGCTGCAAATCTACAAAAGCTGTAAACGTAATTTTGCTTTTCGTGAGTATATGCTCTAAGTGAAGTCGCAGGGTCAGTTTGGGCCTCACGTGTTCCTACATTTCTCTGGGACCACAATCGATATTCTTCAAGGCAGCTTTCTAAGAGTCTTTCCATTTTTCTGTAAATAGTTGCGGCTGGTCCCTTCGGAGGGTCGAGTCCTCCCTCGGGCATGGGTGTGTGTTTGTCCTTAGGATAATTTAGGTTAAGTAGTGTGTAAGCTTAGGGACTGATGACCTTAGCAGTTAAGTCGCATAAGATTTCACATACATTTGAACGTTTTTGTAAATAATTTGTGTCAGTATTTTGCAGCCATTACTTATTAAACTTATGGTTCAGTAATATTCACATACGTCAACGCCTGACATATTTACAATAGGAATAATTAATTATGTAAGATCGTAGGCTTCCACCGCCGGTGTCAGGTTGGATGAGACAGCTCCGTGAAGACTACCGCAGCAAGTCGGTCGAAACATGGGCAATATTCATAATTATTTTATACAAAAGGAAATATTACATTTTTCTTGAAGTCCGGAGATATTTTGCCTGTAGGATGCATCTTACATACAATGTGGGATAGTTGTTCGTGGCTGGCTCTGCCGAAGATAACAAAAATTCTGAGGGAATGTCGTCTACTCCAGGAGATTTATTTCCACTTATGTCTTTCACAGCTCTGTCAAACTCTTCTCCCAGTATCATACCTCCCGTTTCATCTTCATTTACTTCTTTTTCTGTTTTGTATACTATTGTCCTCAAGTTTGTTTCCCTTATATAGACACTCTACGTATTACTCGAACCTTTCAGCTTTCCCTTCCTTGCTTAGTGCGGGCATGCCATATGACCTCTTAACATTCATACAGGAGGGGTCTCATTTCTCCAAAAGTCTCTTTAATTTTCCTATACACTGCAACTATCTTTCCCGTCGGGCGCTGACGACCGTAATGTTGAGTGCCCTAATGCTGCATCAACAACATATCTTTTACGTATTCAAGCACGAGTCCACGGCCTTGCAATTCTCGTCTATCCAGTCTATGACAAAAAAAAAAAAAAGAGAAATAGAAGCACCATGACGGACATTTTAGTGGCAGTGATGGTAACATCAGTTCGTTTGCTGCGAAAGCATTCGTCCACCGTTCTAAGTACGGTGATGAGTGTGGTCTGACGTATACTGCGAAAGAATTCGTCGGGCCTAGTAAGGACGGTGATGAAGTAGCGTGTTGGAGTGACCGTGGCAAGCCAAGGGCTAGAGTAGCGGGCACAGAGAAGCCCGGGGCGGCTGCAGCATGCAAATGAAAGGCCCGGCCACGGCGTGTCAAATCGGAGCGGCCCCGCTCACAGCAAAGCCCAGTCCAGTCCAGCACAACACAGCAGAACCAGGCGCGCCAATCGATTATCGCGATCCGACACGCGCTGCGCCGCGCCATCTAGCCAACAGCTATCCAGCTGAACTGCACAGAACCGGCGGCCACCTCGTCCCGGCTACACGCTCTGCAGGCTGCTGCCTCGAAGACGCCGGCAGAGAAAAGAGGAAAGCGCATCGTCACAAACATGTCGAATGGAACTCCGGATCAATCGCTATTCCAAAAAAAAAAAAAAAAAAAAAAAAAAAATGTTTGACCCTGACAGATGGCTTAATACACAGATAGCACATTAAGGCCCATTACTGCACAGTATCCGTCGTGTCGTGCGTTCTTCTGTGGTCAGTAAAAACAATTGTTTTCTCTCTCGACGAGCGTTTAATGATGCTTCGGAACCATTACTGTTAACAATACGTATAAATAAGCTACCAGATTACGCCAGAAGCTCCTTAAGGCTGTCCGTGGACGATGCTGTTATAACCATATACGTCGCAACGCTAGAAAATTTTAGCGAAATGCTGGAAGATCTGTAGAGAATCGGCGCCTGCTCCAGCGATAGCGAATTAGCCCTCAAGATAAACAACAACAAATTCCCCTGAATAAGGAAAGCTTCTCTCGACAAATCAGCACGAATTTAGAAAGCATAGCTCGTGCGAAACTCAGCCTGCCCTTATCTCACATGGTATCTTACATATCATGGCTGCAGGGCACAGGCAGATTCCATATTTCTAGATTTCCAGAAGACATTTGACACGCTGCCCCACTGTGGACTGCAGACGAAGGACCGAGCATACGGTGTAGGTTGCCACACCACACCACACACATATATGGGAAAACCAGATGGCGCTATGGTTGGACCGCTGGATGGCGCTGCCACAGGTCAAATGTATAACAATTGCGTTTTTTTTTTAAATAGCAACCCCCATTTTTATTACATATTCGTGCAGTACGTAACGAAATATAAATGTTTTAGTTGGACCACTTTTATCGCTTTGTGATAGATGGCGCTGTAATAGTCACAAACATATGGCTCACAATTTTAGACGAACAGTTGGTAACAAGTAGGTTTTTTAACTTAAAATACAGAACGTAGGTACGTTTGAACATTTTATTTCGGTTGTTCCAATGTGATACATGTACCATTGTGAACGTATCATTTCTGAGAACGCATGCTCTTACAGAGTGATTACCTGTAAATACCACAGTAATGCAATAAATGCTCAAAATGATGTTCGTCAACCTCAATGCATTTGGCAATTCGTGTAACGACATCCCTCTCAACAGCGAGTAGTTCGCCTTCCGCAATGTTGGCACAAGCATTGAAAATGCGCTGACGCATGTTGTCAAGCGTTGTCGGTGGATCACGATAGCAAATATCCTTCAACTTTCCCCACAGAAAGAAATCCGGTGACGTCAGATCCGGTGAACGTGCGGGCCGTGGTATGGTGCTTCGACGACCAATCCACCTGTCATGATATAGGCTATTCAATACCGCTTGAACCGCTCGCGAGCTATTTGCCGGACATCCATCATGTTGGAAGTACATCGTCATTCTGTCTTGCAGTGAAACATCTAGTATGAAACATCGGTAGAATATTACGTAGGAAATCAGCATACATTGCACCATTTCGATTGCCATCGATAAAATGGGGGACAATTATCCTCCCTTCCATAATGCCGCACCATACATTAACCCGTCAAGGTCGCTGATTTTCCATCAGCCATCGTGGATTTTCCGTTACCCAATAGTGCATATTATGCCGGTTTATGCTACCGCTGTTGGTGAATGACGATTCGTCGCTAAATAGAACGCGTGCAAAAAATCTGTCATCGTCCCGTAATTTCTCTTGTGCCTAGCGGCAGAACTGTACATGACGTTCAAAGTTGTCTCCATGCAATTCCTGGTGTATATAAATATGGTACATGTGCAATCGATGTTGATGTAGCATTCTCAACACCGATTTTTTGAGATTCCCGATTCTCGCGCAGTTTGTCTGCTACTGATGTGCGGATTAGCCGCGACAGCAGCTAAAACACCTACTTGGTCATCATCATTTGTTGCAGGTCGTGGCTGACGCTTCACATGTGCCTGAACACTTCCTGTTTCCTTAAATAACGTAACTATCCGGCAAAAGGTCCGGACACTTTGATGATGTTGTCCAGGATACCTAGCAGCATACATAGCACACGCTCGTTGGGCATTTTGATCACAATAGCCATACTTTAACACGATATAGACCTTTTTCGCAATTGATAAACGGTCCATTTTAACACGGGTAATGTATCACGAAGCAAAAACCGTCCGCACTGGCGGAATGTTAAGTGATATCACGTACTTGTACGTTTGTGACTATTACAGGCTAGTAGTTGTAGCATTTCACCATACCATCTTCAGGCCCCTGCATAATAAAGGAGTTTACATGTAGTGTATGTCAGGGTGTAGAAAACAAGCTCACAGAAAGTAACGGGTAATCATTACAGTGCTTATTGCTACAAATGAAAGTAGTGGCGTTAAACCAGTACTTTCATTTGTAGCTTCAAGCGCTGTTATGATTACTCGTCACTTTCTGTAAGCTTGTTTTCTACACGCTGATATACACTACATGTGTATTTTTTATTATGCAGGGGCCTGAAGATGGCGTAGTGAAATGCTGAAGCTGGTAGCCATCAAAATAAAATAAAATAACATCTTACACGGTTGTTCGTTAATTTAATTGACATTGAGAATTACTTAACCAGCCGGTGTCCCCTGTCCACGATGGACCAACAGATATCAAACACATGTTGTCGACGCAAGACGTTTCGGCCACTCTGTACCCTCTCTTTCCACCAACATGATTGAAATCAGGTAAGTATGTGCCTTCGTACTAGTGTGGATTAGCACCCTGGGACACGATAGGCTAAAAGAGGAACAGCTTTAGTCACGCGGAACGTTCAATCAGGGAGAAAGCATTTAATTTGAAAAAATATCAACAGATTCCACATTCCAAGTGGAGCAATTTAATGTGTCCCACATACAACTCGCAAGACGACGACTACGACGATATAAACAGAGAAATGTGGACTAATAGTCTACGCATCATGCTAACGCATTGCACCATACTTGTGCTGTAGGTTGCTATAGAGAAATACCGGAGCAACGGAGTGGCTATCATATTCACAGGGATTTCTTAAACGTTGGTTTCATTCGTCATTGTCTGAGGTGACGGTGTTATCTAAAACAACAGTTGATTTGTATCTGCGCACAGAGTACAGACAGCACGCTTCGCGAACGTCGTTGCCAAGTTACCGAGTGCGCCGTCACCTGGCACGTGAGCGCCGCGGTTGCGCCGGTGCTGTGGGTACAGCCTACAGGCTACTGCGAGGCCCGCCGCCTGGATTCCGGGGGCGTCAGCGCGTTGCTGCGACTGCGGCTTCGGCCCACGTGGCGGCCGCCACGGCCGCGGTCGCTGCTGCCCACGCAGCACACCGCGCCATTCATTTCGACAGCCTCGCTCCGTTTCCACCGTGACACGTGACACCTGTGTGGGCTGCACTCTCTCCGCTTACTCGCACGAGGACCGGAGCGCAGCGTCTGGAAATGTCTTCCCATTTCCTCACTGGTCGGCGTAGATGCCAGTAACATATCAGAGAGTTTCAGCCCTGAATAACCAATGCTCTTTGTGAAGAGCCCTTCACGATGGCACGAATGGCGAGATTCTCCACGCTAACTCTGCATCTGATTCGTTCCCAATCACTCAGGGTTTGAAATACAGGGTTCGACAACATGAGTTTTCTCTGTTGAGCTCGTCTGTAGGTGAGCATGTACCACTTGCAGAGACGGTTGGTGCGACTTGGCTATTGACTAAAGTAGTTGTAATTAATTTATATTGCACTGGAAGTTAGATCAGGTTAGATTATTTTTTCGTTCCATACATCCGTGCTGAGGAGATCTTCGTGGATGTGGAACAATACTAATAGTATGAATATATACAATACATCATTTGTTTCTATTAAAAAGTTCGTCAATGGAGTAGAAAGAGTTGGCCGGTAGTAAGTCTTTCAGGCTCTCTTTAAACTGACCTTTATTTATACCTAAATTTTTTATGAAACTTCCTGGCAGATTAAAACTGTGTGCCGGACCGAGACTCGAATTCGGAACCTTTGCCTTTCGCGAGCAAGTGCTCTACGAACTGAGCTATCCAAGCACGGCTCACGCCCCGTCCTCACAGCTTTACTTCTGCCAGTATCTCGTCTCCTACTGGCACAAGTAAAGCTGTGAGGACGGGGCGTGAGTCGTGCTTGGGTAGCTCAGTTGGTCAGAGAGCCGGTCGGCCTCTAATAAAAAACTGAGTGGCAGAATCAACAAACGAACTTGAACGGATGTCATTGTGACGTCCGGAACGACCAAACACAACGATCAACAACGAACAAATTGAAAAAAAAAAAAAAAACTTGGTAGAGCACTCGCCCGCGAAAGGCAAATGTCCCGAGTTCCAGTCTCGGTCCGGCACACAGTTTTAATCTGCCAGGAAGTTTCATATCAGCGCACATTCCGCTGCAGAGTGAAAATCTCATTCTGTAAATTTTTTATGTTTGCTGGCTAATTATTGAAGATGAATGTTCCTGGGTAGTGGACCCCTTTTTGAACTAAAATAAGTGCTTGTAAGTTCTTGTACAGATCATTTTTGTTCCTGGTATTGAATGTATGAACTGAGCTGTTTGTTGGAAAAAGAGATATATTATTTAGGACAAGTTTCATTAAGGAGTAAATATAGTGAGAGGCAGTAGTTAGTATAGCCAGTTCTTTGAAGAGGTTTTTACAGGACGTCCGTGAGTTTACTCCACAAATAATACGTATTACACGCTTTTGGACTCAGAAAACTTTTGTTTGACCTGAAGAGTTACCCCAAAATATACCATATGACATTATGGATTGAAAGTACGCAAAGTATGCAAGCTTTTTCAAGTGGCTGAGGTCACTGCCTTATAAACATTTTTCTGCTTGAAAAAAAAAAAAAAAAAAAAAAAAAAACGGCTCTGAGCACTATGGAACTTAACATCTGTACTCATCAGTCCCCTAGAACTTAGAACTACTTAACATTAACTAACCTAAGGACATCACACACATCCATGCCCGAGGCAGGATTCGAACCTGCGACCGTAGCAGTCGAGCGGTTCCGGACTGAGCGCCTAGAATCGCGAGACCACCGCGGCCGGCTTTCTGCTTGAGTCACAGCTTTACTTACAGTATTAGTTGGGCATGATGCGTTTCGACAGTACACTGCCATTTTCAGTTGCTCGTATGTAATTATTTCATTAATTTGTGCAATAAACTCCGCTTTAAAATACTATGCCTCCTTTAGGTCTACCAGCTGGGTTTCGCAAAGTAGGTGAATTGACACACCCAACAGAAACATTTTAACGGAGGTCTACGATATTTAACAATTAGGTAATAACATATGGGTGTCTGAAAACGGCAGCTGTGCCCGCGAAACGCATCGTTCCGAACGAACACTGAAAACAAATAAATCGCTGAAGCCAAAAAGCGTAAGTTTTTTAAGACGCTTCAACCGAAGGCAGTGCTTTTCCTCTGCCTTTTACAAAGGTAATTTGTCCTCGCTCGAAAGCGTAGTATTGTAACGAAGAAAATGGCGTAATACAATTTTTATCACTGAAATTTCGCCTTCAAAGTGATCAGAGATGGTGGCCTTCAGTTTCTGATCATTACATTACGAGAGTACCTTTCGTAAAATTTCATTCCTCGCCACATTGTTTTATGGAGTGAGGGCATCTCAGAAACAATCGTAATCCGCCCACGGAATGGGAATGTTAAGCTCGTCAGTTCCTTTTGTGTTTGTGAAGAATGGTGGGAGAGCAAGCGTCAGAGCCAACAATGGAAGCAGTTCCGGGAAAGTTATGATGAGCCTATTATTTGGCTGCAAGGGCCCCTCTGCTCATTGCCTTGCTGGAATACAGCGCCCCGCGTAACGCAAAGCGATATGTGGACACTGCAGAAATTGAAGCGCGACATCAAGTCCAGACGCCCAGGAATGTTGACGGAGAGCACCGTTCTGTTGCAGGATAATGACCGCCGAAATGTTGCCTATGTTGGGTTCCGACTGCACTGCAGTAGATTTGCTGAGAGGCCCCTGCAGATCCTTCGTACACTCGTGATCTATTCCCACCCAATTTCGATATTTATGGAGCCCTGAAGAAAGGCATTAGTAGTTATTTATTTGCTGCGACGAAGAGACGCACGCAAGAGTACCATCTCGGTTCCGTAGGCAAACGCAAATAGTTTTCCGTAGAGCACTGACAGTCTTCTCTCACCGTAGGGTAATTGTATTAACAGTTATGACTATTACTTTTGAAATAATAAACAGTTTACTTACTTTTTTCCGTCTGTCTCGTTTTCTTTCGATAGCCCCTCATAAATTTTTTTAGCTATAAATTTAAAAATTGCCTATTCAGTCTCTGTGTGTCCCGGAGACGGCAATGAGACGGAAATTACTTGATATTATTTCCTCCGTAGAGCAGTACCTTTGAAAAGGTTAATGTTAACGCAACGTGCTGCAATGATCCTTACGGCCATCAACCCGTGTATATTTATATATTTGGGACGTCCGTTCTTTTGGATCTGCGGATGCACTCTCTCACCTGAAATCTTACGGGAATCCAGCGTGGTTCGCAATGAGTAAGGTGGACAGCGGGGCGCTACGTAAATAGTGTGCTGCAACATGGGAATTTGGGTCAATGGGAAGTGTGTTCGGATAGCCCATCGATTACGGAGACCGCTCGCGTAAAGCGGAAAATTCACGTTCGTGTCCCGCTCGAGCACAAATTTCACTTTCCGCCACTGAATTCATTTCAGTGCCAAATTGCGACCGAAGTCAGAATTTATTTCATTTCATTATGTATATATACGGCTGTGGAATCAAGAACGAAGTCTGCTCTTTCGGACGTCCCCAAAAGAAAAGAGACTACACACATATAAAAAATGTTGTAGACTTAGGCGCCACTTCGTTATGCTCGTCATTCACTGATTCACTGTTGGTCAGTAGCACAGCCCGTAACTGACCTGATTCGCACTACATCCATTCTGGCGAAAGGTAACTTCAAGGTGTGCTCCCTGCGTGTCTTCGTCTGCCGCTAGCTGAATACTCTAAGAGGCTTATTTCGCAATAGCAGCTTGGGCACTGTAATATTAGAAATGTTTCTAAACAACAGTATGTCATATTCACGGTTATCTTGTCACGACGTTCGATATCCAAGCTGGACAATCTACAGCATCGCTATGTTCGAATATGCACTGCTCACTATTCCGACGTATGAATGCTCTCCTTACTGATGCAGGATAACCACATCAGAAGGCGAAAACTTGCGAATAAATTCATTTTAAAGCGAAGCTCACAGACAGGACATCCTCTAATCAATGGACTGATGAAATACTGGTCAAACACCAAAAGTGTCGAAACAGAAGAAAGTCTCTTGAATGTTGGGCCCTGTATAATAAAATACAGAAATCCAAAATCTTAACAGAATTCCTAGCCCCATTCAGCTACCGAGAAGTGAATGTACTAATCTTAGGGAAAAAACGTACAATATAAAGATTCTCCAAACTTGAAGACTGAAATCAACACTTTGCTCTATACCATTTGCCTGAATTTGACGAAGATTTATACAGATAGATCGAAGACCACTGACGGCAATATACAACTGTGCAATATACAACTCAGTAAAAAGTTGTCAGATCCTATAATCTCTTACAAAGGAGGCAACAATCTGTAATGCGAAAGGCACTGCAGATATGGGAGCAGTAAAATACGACAGTTCTTGCACACAGTAGAGTGGTGATAAAATGCGATTGTCTATGTGTATTAAAGAGCTTGATAAAACGAAAATAGAACAAAAGTGTGTCGCCTATAATTACAGACATTATTAAAGAAAACCTTACAAATAAGCAAATAGAAATAACAACAAATTTCTTTTGGGTTTCAGGGCACAGTGGCATATTTAATAATTGAATAACGGAAGTCTTAGAGAAGTGAGCAATGAACTTAGACAAAATCCTAAATGATAGACTTACTTGCAAGCAATAATGAGCTTAATCAATGAAAAAACCAGAACGTACTGGAATGATGAACCAGACATTAATCATCTACTGTACCACATACAAAACATATCAAAAATCCTTTATCACCGCATTGGTTAACGCAAAGAGTCCCCTTCCAGCATCGGCAGCAGTGTTGTTGTTAATCCAAAAAAGTGCACTAGTATTAAACGTGATGCTGAACCACTTAAAAGAGAGTGTTCTAATTACTGAATATAGAGACACTGTGTATCATGTTTCTTTATTATTATTATTATGGAATAATCACGTAATGAGCTGTTTTTAAACTGTGTCATGTATCAGTCATTTACTCAAGCCCTATTTTTTGAAAAATAATAACGGAGTGCGTTTTAGAACATCCATTAAGAAAGGTACTTTGTTGATATTATTGATGGCTGAATGGCGATGGCCAAATGCCAATAAAAAAAGGTCGTAAATAAATTAACCGTCCGGTGTAGTTCGTGTTGATGACGATGTGCGACGCAAGGGATTTCATTTGGTGTCGTAATTACAATACTGTCGATGAAGGAACACTTATCAGCGAGCTTGGGTCAACTTAATACACTACATAAAGTGGATAAACTACGGTCGACGGTCTGGCAGTGACTCACGAGTCAGGGTTAAATAATTACAATTCCTTCGCAGCCGATAGAGGCTTACTGCACTCAAGGGAACTACATGTTTACGAACCCCAACTGGGTTTTTGTTATGTCTTTGAATCCTACATAGAAAAGTGTGAAGGTAACAGTTTAAATATAGAGAGCCAGACAGTCAGACAAATGTAAAACGTGCCTAGCTTTTACAGACGTAGTACAATTTATTTGTTTCAGGCAAACCTGGCCAATGCTGCTGATTCCACCTGAATCTTCTCCAACCTATTGTGAGTTCTACGACTTAACACTGGACTGCTGCCAATATAATCCGCCAGAATCTGTTTAAAACACAATAAAATACCTCAAATGGCGTGGCCCTTGTACAACTGCCTCCAACAACTGGAGGCGTAACTGCGATTGCACACTACTTCTCCGTACTTCAAACGCAATGTTGCCGGTCCAAATGAACCACACATTACGTCTTAGGAAAATGAAAAACTATCTAAAATTTTAACCTTGATCCCTTTACCCGATGACTTCAATATCTGCATCTTAGTCTGCATGAATGCGCACGGCCATCCTCAGAGCATTTGTAGCACAAAAACTGTATAAAGTTGTTTAGCATGAGCTTTATAAAACAACCACCACTGTAATTACAGATTTATTGATTTTTTCCTCGGTAGCAGGTACTGTCATTAGATCCATTGGCTAGCCGAAAGATCCGTACTTAAAGACTTGAAAGTTGCGCAAGTCACACCAATACCAAAGAATGAAAAGGGGGTAATACGCTGAATTACAGGCCCATAACAGTAATGTCGATTTGCAGCAGGATTCTGGAACATATACTGTGTTCGAACATTATGAATTATCTCGCAGAAAACTATTTATTAACAAGCAGCCAGCACGGATTCAGAAAATATCGTTCTTGTGGAACACAACTAGCTCTTTATTCTCAAGAAGTAATGACTGTTATCAAGAGCAGATGCAAAATTGATTCCATAGTTTTAGATTTCCAAAAGGCTTTTATTTCGTTCCTCACAAGCGATTTCTAATCAAACTGCGTACCTATGGAGTCACAGTCCGTAGCAACTGAAGAAAAGTCTTCGAGTAAAACAGAAGTAATATCTGGCGTTCCAAGAGGGCGTGCTGTAGGCTCTCTGCTGCTCCTGATCTGTATAAACGATTTAGGAGATAATCTGAGCAGCCCTCTTAGACTGTTTGCAGATGATGCTGTCATTTACAGTCTTGTGAGGTCACCAGATGATCAAGGCCAATTTGGAATTATTTAGACAAGATATCTGTTTGATGCGAAAAGTAGCAATTGGCCCCAAATAATGAAAAATGTGAAGTCATCCACATGAGTAAACAATGAAATCTGCTAAATTTCCGATACACGCTAAATCACACAAATCTAAAGCCCCTCGGTTCACTTAAGTACATAGTGATTGTAACCATGAATAAGGAACGATCACATAGACAATTTTATGGGGAAAGAAAACCAAAGAGTGTGAATTATTGGCAGAAAACCTACAAAATGCAACAGGTCTGCTAAAGAGACTGCTTACACTACGCTTGACCGTCCTCTTCTGGAGGCGTGCGGTGTGGCATCCGCATCAAATAGGATTGACAGAGGACATCGAAAAAGTTCAAAAAAGGGTACCTCGTTTTGTATTATCGCGAAATAGTGGAGACAGGAATTTCTCATGAAATTTCAATAACCAACTTTGCTCTTAGAGTGTGAAAATACTTAGTTAGCCCCCACGTACATAGGGAGAAATGAGCATCATAAGAAAATAAGAGAAAATTAGAGCTCGCACGGAGAGATTTAAGTGTTCTTTCTCCCACACGCTGTTCAAGAGTGGAACGGGAGAGAAATAGCTTGAAGGTCGTTCGACGAATCTTGTGCAGGAACTTACTTGTGAATTCAGAGTAATCATACAGATGCAGATCATCTCTTAAACAGTGTACTTTAGCAGAATCTCTTTCTATTATTATGCATGCCCACGTGTTCAGAAAAACTTCCACTGATTTGGTAAACAGGGACATGCAGTCCTGTCCCGAAATTCTTCATAAAACTGTAATTAATAATCACTGAAACCTTCCCAGACAAAAAGTATGCTAACTCCTGTAAAACTTTTACCATAAACTTAGATTTCACAACATAGGACGTGCCCCTGGCCATCTAAGGACCGGGTTCTTTTCATGACTAAATCCACTCAACGCCTGGTGCTCTGCTCCACAATAAGTAACTATACTGATCTCTCATGCTGCACTTAATGTATGTATAACGACTTCTCAAACTAAAATCACGTTGGGTACTTTACTACCACAGAAGCTTGTCGCTGCAGGATCAAACATTATACTTTAGTTTCTATAATGTAGCAATGAAAATATTTTCTGATGCACTGTGTATGTGTCAAAAAATGTGGGACGCTATCAAAGCTACTTATGTTGTTATTGAGGTCTTCAGTCCGAAGACTGGTTCGATATAGCCCTCCACGCTAGTCTATCCTGTGCAAGCCTTTTCATCTCCGAATAAATACTGCAACCCACATCCGTTTGAACCTGTTCTCTAATCTTCTCTTAGTCTCCTTCTGCAACTGTTTCACCTTACACTTCCCTCCAATACTAAACTGATAGTACCTTAATGTATCAGAATGTGTCTTATTAATAGATCTCTTCCTCTATTCTGGTTGCGTCACAAAATTTCTTTCCTTCTCAATTATATTCAGCACCCTCTCATTAGTCATGCGATAGCCATCCAATCTTCAACATTCTTCTGCAGCACCATACTTCGAAAGCTTCTATTTTCTTCTAGGTTAACGTGCTTATTGCCCACGTTTCACTTCCGTACAAGGCTACAATACAGACAATACCTTCAGAAAAGAGTTCCTGGCACATAAATTTATATTCGATGTTTACAAACTTCCCTTCTTCGAAAACGTTGTTGTTCCCAGTGCCAATCTACATTTTAATCCTTTCTACTTTGGCCGTCATCAGTTATTTTGCTGCCCAAATAGCAAAACTCGTCTGCTACTTTTAGTGCCTCATTTCCTAATCTAATTGTGCCAGAATTGCCTGATTTAGTTCGACTACATTGGATTACGCTTGTTTTGCTTTTGTTATTGTTCATCTTACGTCCTCCTTTCCGAACGCTGTCCATTCCGTTCAACGGGACTTCCAAGTCCTTTGCAGCCCCTGACAGAACTATAATATGATCAGCAAACTTCAAATTTTTATATCTTCTTCCTGAACTTTAATTCCCTTTCCAAATTTCTCATTGCTTTTCTTCACAGCTTGCTCAGTGGACAGATTGAATAACATCGCGGTAGACTACAACAATATCTGATTCCCTTCTCAACAACTGCTTCCATTTCATGTCCTTCAACTCTTTATAACTGCCGTCTGGTTTCTGTACAAGTTGTACAGTAAAAACACGTTTCGTTCCCTGTATCTTACCACTGCAGCGTTTAGAAATTTAAATAGTTCATGCCTGTCAACACTGTCAAAATATTTATCGAAATCCACAAATGCTATAAACGTAAATTTGCCTTTCCTTAATCAAACAGAAGTCGTAGGGTCGGTATTGCCTCGTGTATTCCAACATTTCTCCGGAGTGAAAAGTGATGTTCCCCGAGGTCGGCCTCTACCAGTTCCCATTCTCCCGTAAATAATTCGTGCCACCATTTTGCAACCGTGACTTATTAAATTGATAACTCGGAAATATTCATACTTGTCAGCACCGCCTTTCTTTGGAATTGGAATTATTACCTTTTTCTTTAAATCAGTGAGTATTCCCGCTGTGTCATATGTATCTCTGCGCAAAAGATGGAATAGGTTGGCGATGAGTGGCTCCCCCAAGGATATCAGCAGTTGTATGAGAATGCCATGTACTCCAAGGACTTTGTTTCGATTTAGGTCTTTTAATGCTCTGTCAAATTCTTCTCACAACATCATTTCTCACAATATATCTTTATCTACTTACTCTTCCCTTTCTATAATATTGCGTTGAAGTCCATTGCTTCCTTGATAGTTAAATCTCTGCTTATGTACACCGAGCCCTCAAAACCGGTTTGAGGCAATAATAATTTGAAATTCTTGATTGACATGAAAGATGTTTTTGTAATTCATTACAGGCCTTACTGTCTGCCAAAGACTTCTCTTTCTCCTCCTCCTCCTCCTCCTCCTCCTTCTTCTTCTTCTTCTTCTTCTTCTTCTTCTTCTCCTTTTGTGGCTCTATAGCTCAATGTGAGCCTTCGCCTCTTCAACAATTTTCCACCATTTATATCAGTCCGTTGCAACAGCTCTCTAATTTCTATAACCCTTTTCCGGACATCCTCGACAACTACATTCTCCCACCTGATTTTCGGCCGATCACGCCTTCTCTGTCTTCCTGGGTTTCCTTGTAATACACTTTTGGATACTTCTGCATCACTCATCCGTTCTGTACGCCAAGCCCATCTCAACCAGGACGATTTCCCTATTTTCTGATAGGTGAGACTTTATACGTGTTGCACAGCTCATGATTGTCTTTTCCTAAATATTCCTCTTTCACAAATTGGGCCAATGATTCTTCGAAGAATCCTTCTTTCAAATGCGTCCAGAATTTCCATGTCTTATGCTGTTAGGGTTCAAGTTCCGGAGACAAATGTGACAACATGTCTTATAATTGCTTTGTACATGTATAATTTGGTGGTGCGTTGATAATGACAGTCTTGTTAGAGCTACGTAGATAAGCTTCATTGGCTGATATTAGTCTCTACTTGATTCCATGGGAAGTGTCGTTTGCGTGGTGACTGTTAAACCTATATACTTGAAATACTCAACGCTCTCAACCGTATAGTTTCCCCCACTGTTGCTGAGGCCGGTATGTTCTCCTCGCGTGCCTTTCCGGTAGCTCTGTATTTTGTTTTCTATTGGTTGGTGTTTAACACCAAGTTCTTACTAACCTGTTCAAGAGCGATGCATGTCTCTTCCATTGCGTTACGGGTTCTTGTCACTACATCTATGTCATCCACATAAGTGAGTATCTGCACCGATTTCTGGAGGATCGTCCCCTTGCTCAAATGGTCTGCACCCGCTCAAAAGATCTACATCTGTCATGACCTGCTTCAGGGAAGTATTAAAAAGAAGGTAGGGCAGTGGCTCTTCTTGCCGTACCCCACTTTCGATGTTTATGTGTCACATATCATTCTTCTCGTTCTTATGCTACTACGTGTTTCACTCACTGTCACTTTCACTAACCTTACTAATTTTCCAGGGATTCCATATTCAGTCAGGTCACGATACAGTTGCTCTCTATCAGTACTACAATACTATCACATGCACTTTAAAGTCTTTAAAGAGGTGGTGGGTGCTAATCCCGAATTCGATCATCATCTCTAGGATTTGCCTTTGAGTTTACATCTACCCTACAGTTGTTTTTCCTGGTATAAGAGAACGAGGCATAAAAGAGGAGGGTGCACAAGAAGGAACTTACTTTGGTTCAGAAAGGTGCCTAGTATTCAGCAATGCACATTTTCAATAACATGCAAACAGCCTTAAAAAGTTTAACTAATAATAAAGCACAGATTGAGAAGAGTCCAAAGAATTTATTGGTAGCCAACTCCTTCTACACCATCGACGAATTTCTTAGCGGTACCGATTGTTGCGTGTATATTATTATTAATATCACATAACGTGAATACTGCGTACAATCTAAGATATCTTTTTTTCTCGTTTTCCGTCGTTTCTTAGTTGCCTCAAAATTCATGGAAGTATGTTCCATCTTTGCATCTAATTGAAAGGCAGTTTGTTTTTTGACACACGAGTTTCGCTTCTTTTATTTACGAAGCATCTTCACAGCCGACTCTCAGTGTTGTTAGCACATATGTGTGGTCCTGGGGATGTGTTCATTCGGTGTTGCCACTACACACTGTAAATACACATATGTTGATGACGAAATGAAAAACGCAAGTGATGTGTTGTAATGAATGGTGGTGAAACAACGCCGGAAATCGGCCAGCTCGAGCATGGAGACCGAATGAACATATCTTCAGGACCACACATATTGAGTAACAAGACTGGAAATCGCGACTGAAGGCGCTTCATAAGTAAAAGAAGCGCAACATATCTCCATGAAATATGACTTCTGTACAATGTTTCTGTAGTAATGCGATCACTGTAAACAAGTACTGTAAAATGATTTTTTTTTATTTGATGATGCGAGGCTACTATAGCCTAAGAATTCTCGTATGAACCTAAGTGTACTGAACATTTAATATTTGGTGAAAAGTTTTATATCCTTTTAAATGCAGATACATTGAAGAGTTTGTTTACCGATTCCACATCCACAAGGGCAATTTCATTTGGTATCTGTGGAAGGTAAATTAGCAAATCTGTTCTTATTTTTTAAATGTACCACATCCCAGAGGATCTCCTCACTATAGATCAATTGGAACGAAAAGTACCTCCAATGTATTTTAATCTATAAAGAGAGGACTGAAAAGAGAACCCACCAAAGGAGAAAGAAAGAGTGGGTGAAAGCAAACAATGAAGGAATGGCGCCTCTAAGGAATAAGGATGAGGCAAGGAAATTCTACAGAGCAGTAAATGCAACAAGGAAATCCTTCGGTGGTAAAATAAGCCTGATAAAAGATAAGCAGGAAAAATTGTAAGTGGCAGGTAAGAGATATAGGAAAGATGGTGCCGACACTTTAGTAAAATCCTCAGTCCCCATCAAGGGCTAGGTGGCACAACAAATTACTTTGAAATTATTGAATAATGAGACACTGGAGACCTTAGAAACAGATAACATGCCCGACAAGTCCTCCTGGATGGCCAGCAGAGGTCAAATCCAGTGTACGTGTGAGGTCTGAGTAACTATGGTGACAAGAAAGAGTGGAGTTTTCTGCGGCTGCCTGTGATCCTGTAGGTGCCACATTACCTAGGCCCCGGCGGCTCGCATTAGGCGCGGTGATGGATGGCAAGGTGGGCGCGCTAGGGCGGCTGGGCCGCGGCCCGTCGACACGTGGGTCATTAAGGACCCGACTGCGGGCCGCGCCGGCCGCTGTTTGTCGCAAAACGTTCCCAGAATAGCCCCTTCTACCCGGTGTGGCTTTCCACTTTGCTGCAGTGCCGTAATGTCCGCCACCACACCCAGTCGGCCAGCGAGGTAATAACGGAGCACGAGGCTTTCAAGCTTTTATGTATGCTAATGTGCGTCTGGCTACCGTCTCGCTAAATAGAGCGGACTATGAAGTCAGACCAGAATAAGGTAGAGTCCTGATCGGACAATTATTACTCAAATAGGTACACTGATTCTATTACACTACTGGCCATTAAAATTGCTACACCACGAAGATGACGTGCTACAGACGCGAAATTTAGCCGACAGGAAAAAGATACTGTGATATGCAAATGATTAGCTTTTCAAGAGCATTCACACAAGGTTGGCGTCTGTGGCGACACCTACAACGTACTGTCATTTCTCATACACAAACAGCAGTTGACTGGCGTTGTCTGGTGAAACGTTGTTGTGATGCCTCGTACAAGGAGGAGAAATGCGTACCATCATGTTTCCGACTTTGATAAAGGTCGGATTGTAGCCTATCGCGATTGCGGTTTACCGTATCGCGACATTGCTGCTCGCTTGGTCGAGATCCAATGACTGTTAGCAGAATATGGGAATCGGTGGGTTCAGGATGGTGATACGGAACGCCGTGCTGGATCCCAACGGCCTCGTATCACTAGCAGTCGAGATGACAGGCATCTTATCCACATGGCTGTAACGGATGTTGCAGCGTCGTCTCGATCCCTGAGTCAACAGATGGGGACGTTTGCAAGACAACAACCATCTGCACGAACAGTTCGAAGACGTTTGCAGCAGCATGGACTATCAGCTCGGAGACCATGGCTGCGGTCACCCTTGACGCTGCATCACAGAGACGAGCGCCTGCGAGGATGACTCAACGACGAACCTGGGTGCACGAATGGCAAAACGTCATTTTTTTCGGATGAATCCAGGTTCTCTTCACAGCGTCATGATGGTCGCATCCGTGTTTGGTGACATCGCGGTGAACGAACATTGGAAGCGTGTATTCGTCATCGCCATACTGGCGTGTCACCCGGCGTGATGGTATGGGGTGCCATTGGTTACACGTCTCGGTCACCTCTTGTTCGCACTGACGGCACTTTGAGCAGTGGACGTTACATTTCAGATGTGTTAAGACACGTGGCTCTACATTCGATCCCTGCGAAACCCTACATTTCAGCAGGATAATGCACGACCGCATGTTGCAGGTCTTGTACGGGTATTTCTGGGTGTAGAAAATGTTCGACTGCTGCCCTGGCCAGCACATTCTCCAGATCTCTCACCGACTGAAAACGTCTGGTCAATGGAGGCCGAGCAATTGGCTGATCACAATGCTCCACTCACTACTCTTCATGAACTGTGGTATCGTGTTGAACCTGCATGGGCAGCTGTACTTCTACACGCCATCCAAACTCTGTTTATGCCCAGGCGCTTCAAGGCCGCTATTACGGCCAGAGGTGGTTGTTCTGAGTACTGATTTCTCAGGATCTATGCACCCAAATTGCGTGAAAATGTAATCACATGTCAGTTCTAGTATAATACATTTGTCCAATGAATACCCGTTTATCATATGCATTTCTTCTTGGTGTAGCAATTTTAATGGTCAGTAGTATAGATATAGGTTTAAGCTGGTTGTAAGAACGGATGAAGTTTCATGAATCCAATATTCCTGTTTGACCCGAAAAAACATACAAGAACCTCGCATGTTGTCTGGATGCTTTCGTCTCGGTCTTAGGCCGACGTTTGTTTAATAAATTTCTCACGTTTCGCCGGCCTTAGTGGCTCGCATTATCAGACATTTCGTGAGGCGGCTTGTTACTTGGAATTCTGGAAACAGTAGTTCTAAACCCTCATTGTAACCAAAGAACGTGGCGGAAATGGTGTTTTTTGTGAAACTTTTGTGGATTTTGCATTTAGTATGCTTCTGTGATCCGATGGTTTTAACAGCGGCTGGTAGAACACCTGACTGAATACGTCTGTAACTCGAGAAAATTTTACTCACCGCTATCTCTGTGTGTCATCGTATGTGCATTGCGTTTCCGAGGAGACGGAAAACGGGTCAGCACTTGCCTATGAGTGCGTTAGTGACTGCTTAAAAGCCACGCGTGAGAGAGGGCATCCGCATTTAGGTCTACGTAATTTCCACTGAATCTCTTAAGGTGAATACCTCTGGAAAGGACATAGTCGAATTATTGTCTCATTCATCCGAGCTTGTTCTCTGTCTCCAATTACCCAGTTGTTCATGTGGCTTTACGCTCTAATCTCCCTTCTTTCTTCTTCACCAACAAGGAAACATCACCAACTTGATCTCTTACTTAAAAGAGAAAAAAAGCATACACGCAAGATTTCAGTCCCATGAATCGATCCCGCGCGAAAATTTGGGCCATAATTCTGACAGCACGGATTTATGAACATCTGAAAGGGCAGATTTTAAACTTTCGCGTGCACCGTTTGTCGCTCAGTCTCACTTCAGCCGCCTAATGCCCGAGCGCGAAATGCTATATATTGGAGTGACAACCAGAGTCCTCTTATTTGCGGGCTGTTGAAGACTAGGGAAGGGGAAGGGGAACTTGGACACGTCTGCCTAAGGTGTTTCGAAGTCTTCTTCAGGAACACACGTTATTTTACGCGAGAAATAGTAAGTAATATGAGTATGAAATACGTCAACCTCATGCACATATACGTTCAGCAATATTCTCGTATTGACATTCTGCGGCTATGTATGAGTGCAGGCCTCAAAATCAAAACGAATAAAACTAAGCATCTGACGAATTAATATGAAAAAAGTTAAGAAATTAATTTTTCGTTCTACTGATGATGCATGTCTGGAGTTCTGGTACACACTGAAATCGCAAACTGGCCCAGCCCATTGACATAGTGAGACGGGCTGCACTGTTTTGTTTTGGTTCCTCTAGTGGCGTGCTACGATACTATGGCGATGGGATTTCAGTACCTATAAGGGACGATCAAAAAGGCGCAGCTGCAGCGTATATGCAAGGCAGCGCGACTCCGATAAGGGTATTGAAGCAATGACATGCAGGCAAGGGACTAGTGTGACATTCGCGTGCTACGGTCGCAGGTTCGAATCCTGCCTCGGGCATGGATGTGTGTGATGTTCTTAGGTTATTTAGGTTTAAGTAGTTCTAGGGAACTGATGACCTCAGATGTTAAGTTCCATAGTGCTTAGAGCCATTTGAACCATTTTGATATTCTCGTCTTTCCGAAGCGGAAACGTGAACTATGCCGACGCTATTACCAAATGCGTCCAAACAAGACCAACGTGCTGTTATTCTTTTGTTGGCTGTCGAAGGACAAACATCGATAGACATCCATCGGAGAATGAAGAATGAGAATGGGGCAGCGTTTCTGTCGAAAACCAACGGTGTGGAATGGCGCGTCAAGTTCCAACCATCTGTTGGAAAAGTGATGCATACCCTGTTCTTGTATTATTGAAGCCCATTGCTTATCGAGTTTGAGAAACGTGATGTCTCCATGTCTCCATCACTTGGGAGCGGTACTGCGCAACGGAGTGCAATTAAGGCGAAACGCCCGGGAAATTTGCGACAAGGGGTCGTGCTGCTTCATGATAACACTTCCAAATATCGCAAACGTCATATTGCAGAAGTTACGCCAACTCAAGCTAGCGACCCTTGATCATCCACTGTACAGTCCTGATCTCCACCCACGGTATTACCACGCATTCGGCCCCTTAAAAAAGTGCCTTTAAGGTCGACATTTCCTGTCGGACGAGGATGTGAGGCTCCATATTTGATGTCTTCCGTAAGATTACAAACTCACATTTTCACAATCTTAAATGAGGTGGTGGTGGTGGTTAGTGTTTAACGTCCCGTCGACAACGAGGTCATTAGAGACGGAGCGCAAGCTCGGGTTAGGGAAGGATTGGGAAGGAAATCGGCCGTGCCCTTTCAAAGGAACCATCCCGGCATTTGCCTGAAACGATTTAGGGAAATCACGGAAAACCTAAATCAGGATGGCTGGAGACGGGATTGAACCGTCGTCCTCCCGAATGCGAGTCCAGTGTGCTAACCACTGCGCCACCTTGCTCGGTCCCTAAATAAAGCACCAGCTTAGTTATGACTCAAGTTTAATATGCTGAAATTTCAATGATCAATGTTAAAATAAATTTCCAAACATAAACTGATTCATTTCTTTTTATTTAAATTCTCTTTTTTATATATGTATCACCGGTTTTCGTATGACTATTAAAAGATTATAATTAATGTTAGTCTGGTTGGAAATTTGGGAAGCTAGACTGGATACCTAGTGAAACAGTTGCTCAGTAATGCAAGGTTAACTTCCTCAGATAGCTCACAGCTTTTAACCCACTTTTATGGTCTTGTATATCAGCACCGCTTTCATAACAAATTAATGCAACAACATTACAGGCTGTTTAGGTTTTTATGTTGGTAATGCCATGTAGTGCTGTGTACGAAAGTCGCTGACTGCGCTGTGTGCAGTCTGTGGCTGGTTGGACTGATTGTTGGAATATTCGCTAGTGTAGTGTTGCGCAGTTGGATGTGAAAGACGCGTAGCGTTGGGCAGTTGGGGATGAGCAGCCAGCAGTGGTGGATGTGGGGAGAGAGATGCCAGAGTTTTGAACAGTATTAAGGTAAATACTTTGTTTGTTCTCTATCAAAATCTTTCATCTGCTAACTATGCGTATAAGTAGCTAGTACCTTCTGTAGTTAGAATCTTTTATTTAGCTGGCAGTATTGGCGCTCGCTGTATTGCAGTAGTTCGAGTAACGAAGATTTTTGTGAGGAAAGTGACTCAAGAAAGGTATAGCTTATTATTAGTCAGGGACATTCTTTTGTAGGGGTTATTGAAAGTCAGACTGCGTTGCTCTAAAAATATTGTGTGTCAGTTTAGTGATGATCAGAATAAGTAAAGAGAGAAATGTCTGAGTACGATCAGTTTTGCTCAGCTGTTTGAAAATCAAATAACGTGACAGTTTCCCCAGCACTGTCATTATTTACATACAAAGGGGAAGTTACAATCTCAATGGTCACGACGATTCTCTCTGATTGACGTACTGATTCTGGTCTGCACGGCCTTCGATCAGACACTTTTTGATTGCTCCTTATACCAGCACTGCAGACTGTATTTTCAAAAAAGTAAAAAAAAACAACAACATTACGTCACATTGTTGGAGGTGATAATATAAAAAAACGTCATCCTTCGCAGTTAATAGTTCCGAGCGAGAAAGTAATGAACTGCTTGTTGTGTACGGAAAGCGAAACAGTAGCGCCGCCGTTTCCAATGCGGGCGGAGCCGTGAAACACGGCTGGGCGAAGGTAGACAGGCAAAGGCAGGACACCGAATACGGCTCGCGACTCGCGACCCACACGCGCCAAACATGGTAATCGGTGGCAGGTATAGGCTCCGGCGAGTGCACGCACGCTCTGCCCACCTGGCCACCAGCCGTGTACTCTAGTCGGCTACCACCCACGTCCTCCCTACTCGCAACAACCTACCCTACTTCATTCGAAATTGTGGCGCATATCTGAATTCCCACAGCTACGTGTAAAGCCGTTCTGTCACGGGACGTGTAAACATAAGTGGGCGAGGAGCTAGTGACGTCACAGCGCGGAATTCCACGTCATACAGTACATGGTGTGAATACAAGCTGTTTCAAGGCATCAGCAAATTGAGAATCTCTAGGAAATGACAGGAAACTAATATATTACTAGATAAAGCTTCCTGAATTTGATGTTTTTAGTGTTGTAAGTTGTGTACTGTAAAAGTATGCCGTTTCAATTCTACGGCACATTGAGGATCTATCAAAACCACGTCGTTTTAATACAATTTGTCATAGTTAAATATCAAATAATGACATTTGTAGATACAGTGTTTTAGATAGTATTTACCATATAACGAGGGTTGGCTACAATGTCAAATGTAGCTTAGTTGATAGTGCGCTACGGAGAGAAAGGTAGCAGGTTTGTGTTTTCTTAAAAATTCAGGGTCTTTCTTATTAAATTAATAGTATTGCCTGCAGAAGTAGATGTTATTTACTACAAATAATGTATTTGGTGCAGTTATTGTCTCAAATGCCAATAACTGAAATGTTTCCCCAGTGCAAAATATTTAATCAGCAAAGATGTTTCACCAATGGCCAGAAACCTTAAGGTAACGGCCAGTCGACGTCAAGAAACAATCACAAATTACACACTAGAAGTTTTTGCTCTCATCAAATATTGTGCACTATATACGGGAAAGTGGCACAAGTTGCCCACTTCAAATACCTGGGAGAGATAATCCAACTATCAGGACTGAACCCAATAGCCAAAAAAGATAGAATCTTCAGAACACAAAAAGCATATAAGCCCACTTGGAATCACTATAATCAGAAATCTATCTCTGTTAGTGCGAAACTAAGGCATTACAACGCAGTAGACCTCCCAGAAGCACTTTATGCTGCTGAAACTACAGTGATTCATGGTCATACTACAGAGAGATTGAAAAGCAGGAAAGAAAAATTCTGAGGAAAATATATGGACCAATGTTTCGGGAAGGAATTTGGATGAAGAGGCCAACTAGAGGGATTTACAAAGACGTAGAAACAATAACAGACACCATTTGAAAGAAAAGGATGAAATTTTATGGACATAACAGCAGGATCAATAAAAGCAGGCTCACAAGGCAAATCTTTGAGATAGTAAACAAGAGCAAAAACAAGACAAAGTGGATCACTGAAGCAGAAGAAGACCTTAAAGAACTGGGAATGACACAAGACAACATAAACAATAGAGAACAGTTTAGAAACTACATACAGAAACACACACTTAAACAAGAATATACGGAGAACAGAACGGGAAAAAGATGGTCGGAAGAACGTAAGAGAGAATACAGTGAACGTATGAAGAGATTTTAAGAAGAACGAAGAAAGAAGATGAAATCATGCCTACTCAAGTTCAATGGCTTTCTCAAAAGGGAATAATGGAAAATTGTAATATATGTACCTATATCTTGGTTTTATGGACTGCCTCATAGTTGTATCCTGACGGTAGATATCTTTTTCAGTGATAGTGAGTAGGTCCGAAAAAATCTTCTCTTCCATTCAAATAAAATCACGAAACGAAAATCGAGGTGATGAAGTACGTTACTTCACAGTGATGGCGCGCGGCTCCCCCCCCCCCCCCCCCCCCCTGTCGGAGGTTCGAGTCCTCCCTCCGGCATGTGTGTGTGTGTGTGTGTTGTCCATAGCGTAAGTTAGTTTAAGTTAGATTAAATAGTGTGTAAGCTTAGGGACCGATGACCTCAGCAGTTTGGTCCCATAAGGTCTTACCACAAATTTCCAAATTTCACAGTGATGGTAGTCAACTCAACATCGATAACACGTATATTACGCATGCGCAGACTGACATTACACGCTATACTTCGCTATGTTCAACTTAAAACCGAAACAGGGATAAAGATTCAGTTGAGTTAGTAAATAAACCGTTGTACAGCATTATTCGCTGTCTAAGACATCGTCGAGACCAGAATCTTCTTCTGCTTTTCTTCGACAATCGGTGGAAGAGTTCAACGCAGCTGTGTTAATGCGCGTCCATTTCCGCAAAGAAACTGTGTGATATAAGTGTCGCAGACTGCCGCTGGAGGGGCAGAGGTCGCAAATCACGATGAAGAGCACGTTATGCAGCAGGTCGTTTCAGAGCGTGTAACCACCACGACGAACATCAAGTCTGGCGTGCTTCGCGATGAGAAACACGTCCCGTGTGAGGACGGCTTAAGGGGCAGCTCCGAGCACAGACATGTCCAGAAGTCTTACTCGGCGATTGAGCAACAAGGCCTTAATCTGGCACTTTGTCCTAGTCGACGAGTGTTCACAGGAGAAGCTGCCAGCGCCAAGAGTCCTGCAGGGAAGTGTGACGGGACCGCTCTTCTTCTCTGTACAGGGAGAACCAAAATTCGCTCGCTCAGACGACACCGAGCGATTCCTTGCCTGATAACAGTACAAAAATGTCTGTCAAAATATTTGGACCCGTAGAGATTTTCGGCAGAAATAGGACGTCAAAGAGAAGTAATCTGGCAACACTGTAAACAACCGGCCTGTGTGGCCGTGCTGTTCTAGGCGCTTCAGTCTGGAACCGCGTGACCGCTACGGTCGCAGGTTCGAATCCTGCCTCGGGCATGGATGTGTGTGATGTCCTTAGGTTAGTTAGGTTTAAGTAGTTCTACGTTCCAGGGGACTGATGACCACAGATGTTAAGTCCCATAGTGCTCAGAGCCATTTTATTGAACACTGTAAACAAATGTAATACAAGGGGCCGGCCGCTGTGGCCGAGCGGTTCTAGGAGCTTCAGCTGGAACCGCGCGACCGCTAAGATCGCAGGTTCGCATCCTGCCTCGGGCATGGATGTGTGTGATGTCCTTAGGTTAGTTAGGTTTAAGTAGTTCTAAGTTCTAGAGGACTGATGACCACAGATGTTAAGTCCCATAGTGCTCAGAGCCATTTTTTTGAACACTGTAAACAAATGTAATACAAGGGGCCGGCCGCTGTGGCCGCGCGGTTCTAGGAGCTTCAGCTGGAACCGCGTGACCGCTAAGGTCGCAGGTTCGAATCCTGCCTCGGGCACGGATGTGTCTGATGTCCTTAGGTTAGTTAGGGCAGATCAAAAGTGCGTTGCGCCATCAGCCTTCTGTGCAACGGGTGAGGGACGGTAGCAACGGAGTGGCACCTAAGTCTACGGCCTTTATTCGTTACTCAGGAAGCATTTCCAATAGGACTGGCCGTATTTTGCGGAAATATGATGTTTAATGTGTTTTTCGACCACCTTCTAAGATTAAGGCCCTGTTGGCGTCCGTAAAAGATGATCTTGGTTTGCGTAAGGCTGGGGTCTATCGTACTCCTTGCAGTTGTGGCATGTCATATATTGGTCAGACAATCTGGACTGTGGAAGACCGGTGTATTGAACATAAGCGTCACACACGCTTACAACAGCCGAACAAAGCCGCTATTGCGGAACATTTCCTTGACAGTGGTTATCCTATGGAATACAACAACACGGAGATTCTGGCTTGCACGTCCAGCTATTGGGATAGTGTTATTAAGAAAGCAGTTGAAAAATTGGTCAAATGGCTCTGAGCACCATGGGACTCAACTGCTGTGGTCATTAGTGCCCTAGAACTTAGAACTACTTAAACCTAACTAACCTAAGGACATCACACACATCCATGTCCGAGGCAGGATCCGAACCTGCGACCGTAGCAGTCGCACGGTTTCGGACTGCGCGCCTAGAACCGCGAGACCACCGCGGCCGGCAAGCAGTTGAAATCAGACTATCAAGCAACCTTATTAACAGAGATGGTGGATTTTGTTTAAATGCTGCTTGGAATCCGGCTCTGTCTCTCATCAAAAAACAGAGGGACAGAATTAGTGCTACCCCACCTGTTGATTAATAGTAACTATCGACATTTCTGACGTTGGTTACCTTTGCTTGTGTTGACACTTGTTCTGTGTGTGGTGTGTTCCTTGTTTCTCCTCTGTGAACCGAGGTATTAAATTTGCTTGCACATTTTTTCTTCCTTGCATTTGTGCCTTGAGAATGGCAGGGTGTGCTCCTGTCGAAATATCGGCGGTGTTCGACGACGTCTCCCGGCAGCAAACCCGTAAGCAGACGTGATCGTTTCCCAGTACTGGGGGTATTGCTTATTCGTTAGCGTTTCCGGCGGTCAGGTACTTTTAGAGTGTTGTCGTCAAATATGAGTGGGTCACTCGGACGGCGAGCGAACACTGGCGCACGGCCGGCCGCTGGCGGCTGCTACGGATTCCAGACGGAGTACTGGCTGGTGGCTGCCGTGGCGCGTGCCTGCGCGCCAATGTCCGCTGCGCGGCCTCGACGCGTCGCCGCCCAAGGCCGCAGCCGGTCCCCCGCTGGGCGGACACTGCCCCGCCGTCTCACGCTGGCGGCCCAGCACCAGCGCTGCGTACATGCTGACTGCTCTTCACACCGCTGCCGATACACTATCTGGCAGCTACTAGCGGTGCCGGGAATAATGTGATTTCTTCGCATGTCCATATCCATTTGACATTCATCAACTCACTAGCTGAGAAACCCAGCGTTGCGCGGGTATTTATTTATTTATTTATTTATTCCAATCTTTCATTAGTCCATCTCTGCCTCTCTTCTCTCACTACTCAACTCCTCCTTCCCCCTCTCTCTATCGACCTAGTCCTCCCCTTCCCTCTACCCATCTCCTCTCCCTTTATCCATTTCTCCTCTTTCCTATCTCTACGCATTCCCCTTGCCACTGTCCACTACCTACACCCCTCCGTCTCACTATATCCACCAACACCTCTCTCTCTCTCTCTCTCTCTCCACCTTCTCCACCTACCACTCCCTGTCCATCTCATCCACTCCCCCTCTGTCCATTTCCTCCTCTTCCTCCTCTGTCCATCTGCTCCTCTCTCTCCTATCTACCTGCTCCTGCTCCCTCTCTCCTTCTCTCCTCCTAATTCCATCTACTCCTCCCATCTCTCCACCTACCTTCTTCTCATCCCTTTCTGTATCTGGCAGCTACTAGGGGTGCCAGAAAGTAATAAGGTTTCTTCGCATGTCGATATCCATTTGTCATTTATCAGCTCACTAGCTAAGAAACGCAGCGTTGCGCGGGTATTTATTTATTTATTTATTTATGTATTCCAATCTTCCATTAGTCCATCTCCGCCTCTCTTCTCTCACTACTTAACTCCTCCCTCCCCTTCTTTCTATCGGCCTAGTCCTCCCCTTTTCTCTACCCATCCCCTTTATCCATTTCTCCTCTTTCCTATCTCTATGCATCCCCCTTGTCACTGTCCACTACCTACCCCCCTCCCTCTCACTATATCCACCAACACCTCTCTCTCTCTCTCTCTCTCTCTCTCTCCACCTTCTCCACCTACCACTCCCTGTCCATCTCATCCACTCCCCTCTATGTCCATTTCCTCCTTTTCCTCCTCTGTCCATCTGCTCCTCCCCCTCTATCTACCTGCTCCTTCCCCCTCTGTCCATCTCCTTCTCTCCTTTTAATTCCATCTACTCCTCCCATCTCACCGCCAATCTTCTTCTCATCCCTTTCTCTATCCATTTCCTCCTTCCCTCTCTCTGTTCAGCTCCTCTTCCCCCACCTTGTTACATCACAGAGAGAGGTCACAGTTCGTAGTGATGGACAGTAAATCATCGAGTAGAACAGAAGCCATATCTGGCGTTCTGCTAGGTAGTGTCATAGGCCCCCTGCTGTTCCTGATTTACATAAATTATATAGGTGATAATCTGAGCAGCCCCTTTAGACTGTTTGCAGACGACTCTGTAACGTCTAGTAAAATCATCAGACGATCAATTGCAATTACAATATGATTTAGAAAAATTTCTGTATGGTGCTAAAAGTGGCAACTGGCACTAGGGCTGTCAATTCGACTAAATAAATAGGAATTACAATTACGAGCAACTTAAATTAGAAAGACTACATAGATAATATTGCGAGGAAGGCGAACCAGAGACTGAGCTTTGTTGGCAGAACACTTAGAAGATGCGACAAACTCACTAAAGAGACAGCCTACATTACACTTGTCCGTCCTCTGCTGGAATATTGCTGCGCGGTATGGGATCGTTACCAGGTAGGATTGACAGAAGACATCGAAAAGGTGCAAAGAAGAGCAGCTCGTTTCGTGTTATCGCGCAATTGGGGTGAGAGTGTCACTGATATGATACGCGAGTTGAGGTGGCAGTCACTGAAAGAAAGGCTGTTTTCTTTTCGACGAGATCTGTTTACGAAATTTTAGTCACCAACTTTCTCTTCCGAATGCGAAAATATTTTGTTGACACCCACCTACGTAGGGAGAAATGATCATCATAATAAGATAAGATAAATCAGAGCAGATTTAGGTCTTCCTTTTTCCCACGCGCCATCCGAGAGTTGAACTGTAGAGAAGTAGTATGAGAATGGTTCGATGAACCTTCTGCCAGGCACTTAAGTGTGAATTGCAGAGTAACCATGTAGATGTAGATCAGCGTTGTCACCTTCACACTGTGAAAGACACAGTGCTTCGCTACCAGAGTCACCCAGACTGTCTTGGAATGACGTCTGACATAACTCTGTGGGACAGGAATGACTCTCGAAAAAACTTTTTGAGAAATAAACACACGTAGAAAACTTACACAGAAATTCTGCAGTACGAACGTGGGAATTCCAGCTGACATGCTTCGAACATCTACGCTCAGTTGAGTGTTTTCTACGGCTGAATATTGTGCTCCACTGTGGTTCAACGGTTCTCACGTACATTAGATAGACACTCAGCTCAGTACAACCAACAGAATTATCTCTAACTGTGTAAGAACTACTCTACTATACTGGCTTACAACGCTCACCAACATAGCCCCCCTGTCATAAGAAGCCCTGTTGTAGAATATTCCAAAATAATGTAAAAATCTTATCCATCAACATATTTTGTGTTGATAACGAACCGATTTCGCTCCAGATAGCCACGCCTGCGACTAGTCCAACAGCATACAGATAGCAGCTTCGCCACTGACAGTACATGAGGTGAATCTTTGATTACAGATGCTTCATCGGAAGCGCAAAGTCTTATTCTGGACTCCCATGAGTACAAATAGAATCCGAATACAACACGGATTGTGTAATACAACCTGAACAGAAGGGGTAAGCAGCCCAGCCCACGCTCTGATTATGGAGCACCGTACTGAACAAGACCATCCTGCGATGTTGGAGGAATGTAAATTAAAGCCTTCCTGAGTGACCCGCAAGCGTTTTTTATGGCAACACCATCAAGCTTTGATATGATGAGGAGCTTATAACAACTGTTAATTTAACGGATAATTTGTTTTCGTGTCTTGTTTTTTTTTTGTTGTATGTTTGATTGTATTTCAGGTGTAGAGCTATTCGCTAAATAATAACTAGCAAAAAAATAAATAAATAATTACACCTCCATGCTTAAAAGATGCTACACCCATCGATATCGTGTCAAAGATCTCACCGCTACTGCCTGCCCTGAGCTGAAGTTCCTTCTTTGTTATATTCGCTTGTGACGCCATTCTCTTGGCGTCAAACAAGTCCTTCGTCAGAACTAAGATGTGCCTTATGGCTTTATGCATAAAGATTTCACAAAATTTTAAGCTATGTTGATAGTCAATTATCCCTGTAATTCAGTGCATACAAATAACATTTGAAGTCCCTCACAAATTGTCGATTCTATTCGCATGCAAATGGTTTTTTAATATGATGGTTGAAGCAGTTCGAAAGGGGACTAGGAGGGTTAAAAACACACAAACGAAAAACTGTTACGATGATATACAGGGTGGCAACGGCCTTGCCGCAGTGTTTACACCGGTTCCCGTGAGACCACCGAAGTTAAGTGCTGTCGGGCGTGGTCGGCACTTGGATGGGTGAGCATCGAAGCCACCATGCGCTGTTGCCATTTTTCGGGGTGCACTCAGCCTCGTGGTGCCAATTGAGGAGCTACTCGACCAATTAGTACCGGCTTCGGTCAAGAATACCACCATAACGACTGGGAGAGCGGTGTGCTGACCCCGCGCCGCTCGTATCTGCATAGTGCACTGAGGATGACACGGCGGTCGGATGGCCCGTATAGGCCACTAGTGGCCTGAAGACGGAGTTTTTTTTTTTTAAATGATATACAGGGTAGTTACAATTAACCTTTCCATACTTGAGATGGGCCACGTGGCAAACGAATGACCGTAGGACAACGAAACATTTGGAAACATTTGTAAGGACACGCAGAACAGAAATAACGAATAAACCATTGACAGGAACAAATTTTAATTTCCACATGAGAGCGTAACACTTGTTAATTGCGTACCATTTTTACGTTTGAGGTTACAAATGTTGCTCAATATGACGACCGTCTGCATCTATGGCAGCCTGGAATCGCAGTAGAGACTTCTCTACTGCTGCCTGAAGCAGTAATGGGCCAAGGGATTTTCAGCTGTCAGGACACAGCTCATGCATTGCTTGAAGATCGCACACTGCCTGCAACATTCTCAGCCATTGCAACGGCAGCTTCTTCAACAATTTGTGACGCTCGTGGACGTCGACCTCTCCCAGGAGCAATTCCCAAATCGGCAGGTAATTCGAACTTCCGAATGAGATTCTTCAACCCCGGCACTGAGAGAGGACCTCCGCATTCCCTCAATGCATCGATAATCGCGAAGAGCGGCGGCTTTATTGCTGTTGATTTGAAACAGATTTACGAGTAAAGCCTTGCTCACCTTGTCCAGAGCCAAGTTGACTGTCTGCAGCTTTAATGCACTCCGAAGACAGATCTACTCCAGTCAACGAGATTACAGGCTGAAGACATGTCTGGAGAAGCGCCAGACAGCGGTGGAATACCAACGTGACTCTCGCCCGCCATACGGCCTGATAACCAGGAGTGCTGATCTGGAATGGTTATCATCCACGGCACCCTTACAACACAGCGGTACGTCGACGATATCCTGCCTCCCGTTTTGTTGCCCTTCATGGCAAACCATCCTGGGATTACATTTGAGTAAGATAAAACCTGCCCCATACATGCCGAGAGTTTCTACTGGTTGTCATCGTGCTTGCAGCAAGGTGGCCTGATCTCCTCCCAGTTGAGAACATTTCTAGCATTATGGATGGGGCCCTCCAACCAGTTCTGGAGTTAGACGATCTAACACAGCAGTCGGACAGAAATTGGCACGATACCCCTCAGGAGGACATCCAACAACCCCCTCAATCACTGCCAAGGCGAAGACCTGCTTGCATAAAGCCGTCGGCACACGGACCGTGCTGTCGAACGTTAACCCTGAGCGAGCCGAGTTCAAAGGGCTGCTGAACGCTCAGGAACGATGCGACTTGTGCATACGGTACGTGGGCCCCAACTTGGTATACGCGACCGCAACGCACTCCAGCGGCAGTTGAAGGATGTTTCTAGTTCGTAAATCACACTGTTTACTCAACGGGTGCGCGTAAAATTCCCACGCTATCTCTATTAAAACGCTCATTTCCTCCACCATCCACGAAAAGGAAAGTACCATGTCCAAACAATAAGGACACAGGCTTATAAAAGTTCCATTACGAACAGTGCAATACAAATTTGGAATATTTCTCCGCATAAGATAAACATTATTTCACCATTCCCACATTTTAATAAAACCCCAAGTTCAGCCTTACTTGATCACTGTTGCTACCCAGTAGCAGAATCTTTGCAACATGTGAATTACGAAGCGTAAAAGAAAAAGGAGCAAAATATCTTTATACAAGTTGCCCTGTAGATTAAGGCAATCGAACAAAGTCACCTCAAAAAAAGGTTTACATGACCTCAAATATTAAAGTATGTATTTATATTAAACTAATAATAAAGTATCAGACCCTAATAAAAACGAGAATGTTAGGAAAAAAAATTGGTTGTGTTTTTTTAATCTCATTTTGTTCGCTTTTGTTCGTTGTATCTGCTTGGGGCAGACGTCTAAGACATCCGTTTAAGTTCGTTGTTGAACAGTTAACTCAGTTTTTTTTTTTATTACAGAGGGCAGCTAACCCTCTGACCGAAGACGCTGAGCTACCGTGCTGGCATGTTTAGACGCGAACCACTATACAGGACAGCGACGCTACTCATTACGCTGAACCAACATCAGCCACTCGAGGTCTAAGCACATTATCTTACCCTTTCTGAAAACCTTAATCGTAGATATGCTACCAACTGAAATTTAATTATGAGAAATTGTACCAAGAACAATGCGTTTTGGGTGGATCTTCAGTGTGTCGCTGCCTTCACATAGCCTACTCTCATAATACGCAAGTTACAATAAGTCTTTTGCTACGAATATGATGTTTCTCACTATTGTATTGGAACGAATCACACAGTTAACAACGGGTTTTCTAGTGATACTCAATTTGCTGGTGCTCAGAAACGGCATATATACATATAGGCTTGAAATGAATGCCAATATGGCGCCTCACAACTCTGTACTGAAGGGAGACGGAGTGCTTGTGACGTACGTGGCGTTGTGCCATCTCATTGGTCAACACTCAGCCGTACGCTCAGAATATCTGACATGCCAGATATTGCTCTGCACGTTCTGAAAGACTCCCGAGCGTGCTATTGCACGCTATGACGTCAGAAACTCGGCACGCTCAACGCTAAGATGCACGATCCGTGTGCCGACGGCTTAAGGGGCCAGAGGTGGACCAATGCGTTACTGACTTGCTCAATTTGAGAAGCTGTTTCTCTTGAATAAATCACCCAGTTTTTCTGACACTGTAACCATTTGTTTGTCTGTACACGTACCTCACACCTACCGAGTTCCGTCCCATTCGGATAATTCCTTCGCACTAGGTCGTTTTTTTCTGTCTTAGAGTTCAGATAGATGTAGAACTCTGTATAACTATTGCTTCGCAGCTGCGACTGCTCGTGACGATCTGGAGAAGGATGACGACAGTGTGCGACAGAAAGTGAGCGCCTTCTGGTTGGCCGAGCTGTTTGCCTGTGGCGCGGTGCCTGCAGCAGCAGCAGCAACCGCCGCCGAGGGCGTAGCGCCAGGCGCGGGCCAGGCTCCTGCTAATGCAGTTAGCAGGCAGCCATCGATTGGGGCGGCCGGCGCTGTGGCAGAGAGCTCGCAGCACGCGGCCCTGCTTCCCCCTTTAATCACGCGCCCGTCACATCACGTCCCGCTCGCCCACGCACACACACACACACACACACACACACACACACACACACACACACACACACACACACACACATCAAGGCGTTGCAGGCTCACCTTCCGCAACAAACTCGCTGAAATGTGACGGGGTTATGTGCCTAAGCAGGAAAGCCTCTGATCTGACAGGCACTGCCACTCGAATAAACACAGAAGGATGTCAAATCAAAAACCTTTCATCTGTCTAATTTCCAGACTTATTTTATTTACTTACCAATTTCGGCGATTTACTACGCCAACTTCCGGCCCGTGACCGACGTTAGGAAGCTTTAACCTCGGTTTTGATCTAAACAGGGAACAGCAATACTGGTATTAGTAGATTCCTGCTTGTTACAGCGATCACTGTAGCAAGCAGAAATCTGTTTTGACCAGACCCAAAGTGGAATCTTCCTACACGTCGGTCGTAGTTGAAAACTATTTGACTGAAAGGTATTTGATTTGACAACCTGTGTCCAGCGGCCAAGTCCTGCAACCACCTCTCAAACGATGGAGATGCAAAAACACAGAAGCCATACTCGATCAGTACAAATGGTCTATAGCGGCACCTGCCCTGACCGGTTTTCTAAAATTGCAGGTATATCATCGTTCCCAATGAATACACGCTAAATAAACGTAGTCGCATGTGTGTAAATTGGGATGACAAGTACGCAGCTGGTCATTTCAATTGTAACACCATGAAGATGACATGGAACAGATGTCACATTTAGATGCTTGGATATGCAAATTATAAGGATTTCAATGAAACTGAACAAAGTTCAAGGGTTGGCCAAAAAATATGGAAACACCGAGAGAAATGCATGTTTGAACATAAGGCAAGTAGTAGGACAACAAGAACATCAGCACATTTTCTTAGTGTGGGTTGCCTAATCAGGGGTACGTATGCACTCAGAGGCAAACCTATTGTTCTCATTTGATCTGCCAATCAAGGGAGAACAATAGGTTGACCCTGTGTACACTACTGCCCCTGATGTAGACAACCCACACTAACAAAATGTGCTGATGTCCTTGTTGCCCTGCTACTCACATTTTCGTCAACAATGTTAGTTAGCGAATTCCGTTTTCCGTCTTGTCCTATATATGGTATAACTCTATGATATACTGCCTCTTGAAATTCCAAACAGTCTGGCTCCCTTTTATACGGAAGCACTGCCATATGACTGTCAGAAGCACTGCAATTTGACTGTCAACAATTTGTCCACTTTAGAAATCACTCAGCTCTGACATAATTCACTCAGAACTACACAGAACATTGTTCTGACCACAACGGGCTCTTTCAACATACTAAAGACATTGTAAAGTGCTTTTCTTGGTCAAATACAACAGCGTGACCTGCAGGCTTGCTTAGCGTCTGCATTTATGTTAAAGCATGGAGTCCTCGCAGTATTTCCGTATTTTCGTCCAGGCCTTGTATGTTCGAGGTCTCTGTGACATTGCTTTTCAACAAGATAATGCAAGATGATGAGTTGTTCGTGCTGTACTGACCTACGTAGATACAGAGTGTGTTCGACTGTTACCTTAACCAGCACTTTATCCCGACCACATACTGGAAACATTATCCGCAACTTATGGTCTAGTGGCCAGCATTGTTGCCTCTGGATAACGGGGTCCCGGGTTCGATTCCCAGAGGGATTGGGAAATTTCTTTTTCCAGGCACTGGGTATTTGCGTTGTCCTCATCATTTCATCATCATGCATGAAAGTGGCGAGACTGGACTGTGTAAAGATTGGAAATTTGTACGGGCGCTGATAAGCGCGCACTTGAGCCTGTCATAAACCAACCACCACATCGGTCGTGGGTTTTCGTGAGGATGGCAAGCGACTACTCGCGTGCCACAATTGGTGAGCTAGGGCATGAAATTGGTACAGCATGCAACGACTTACCCATATATCACAAAAGCTCAATTCCACTCGATACATAGCTGTTAATGCTGCCAGAGCGGCAGCTCTGTGATAAATGTAGCACACTATACCCTCAATCACCTATAAATAGACACACGTACTCTTCCAAACATTCTATGGCGCATAAGGAAAAAATTCTTTGTTCGATATCCTTCCTGAGGTCGCAATTGGAATGGACAGCATTGCAGTAGAAGACGTGAAACAAATTCGCGATCTAGAAAACAAGGACGGACAAGATGGCGGAAGTGAAGAGGGCGTCACAAGCATGCTTGCGCATTCGAACAAAGTGTTTTTACTAGAAAGCAGTTAAACGACCCAGATATCAAAATTTAATTTGTTATTTGCTTGTTCTGTGTTAAGGAAGCATATATGTGACACTCAAAACGTTTAATCCACCAATAAAACGTTTAATAACAAAAAAAACTTTCGTCCTACAGTATTACAACGACTTTCTCCTGCCAAACTGTGTCATTATCCTGCCAAAGCGTGTCAGTCCATTAGGTCAATTTTTAGGTCAATAGGTATTGCATTAAATTTTCCTCTAGAAGTTAGATGTAACATCGTGCCACATGCCCAATGTTGCCTACATAGGCTGACAACGGCCCATTTTTGCCCTCGCTAGGAGCAACGCAACCGAAAGTCTTCTGGAATATGTGGCTTCGGTCTTACAGTATGGTTCCTGGATCTTAATTTGTTTTGCGTTTCTTTCATTCTTCCCTAGTGCACAGTCCATTGAAGCTTCCGCTGTCACCTGTGGAGGTGACTTGAGTTCGAGCTCATGTTTCTACAAGGTTTTTATATATCGGAAGACAGTAGTTGTCCTTTTACTTCCTCTTTCACCTTGACCGTCTGTATGGCGTATCTAAGGTCAGATGGTTCGGTATGCGTCAGAAGTGTGAGATACGCTTATTAAGTTTTACTTTAGTTGATATTCATTTTATCAATGCATTACCTATTCCGCTCAGCCGCTCTTCCAAGTCATCCGCCGCGTCTGAGAGAACTAGAATGTCACCGGTAAATGTCGAAGTATTGTTTCTTCTCCCTGAACTTGTATCTCCTTTCCAATGAGAACTGAATAAACGTATATTACTTGCAGGGAAATCCTGTGTGGGGTTGTTCGATGCCTGGTGTAAGTCTTTATATTTGACATCATTTCGGCGACTTGGGTGTCGGTGAAGATGAGATGAAATGATTAGGACACCAATATACTATCACAGTGAAGCAAAATCTCAGAGCTAGCCGGATGTCGAACTGTGACCCCCGTAAACAAGTTTTCAAATTTCTCTCTGATTAGCTTCGTCTTACATATTACCTTTCCGGTGTATTATTAATGTAACTAGGACAGTGTTTACATAGGACCAAGACAGAAGGCGGTGTTCACGTGAAAAATTGGTCTAACACAACAGTGGTAACAAAAAAAAAAAAAAAAAAAAAAAAAGATACGTAAGAAAATATTAGAGAGGATTGTTATTTTCATTAACAATAGCTGTAACAAGAAGGTGGTAAGTTCGATATCAGCTTGCAGAACAGTCAACGAAACCGTCTGATGGGAGCTCTATACATACAGCATTCATGGTACAGCTGCTACTGGCACAAGACGTGGATAACTTATCAATTGAAATAGGTAACGTGTTAGGAGGAATCTGTATTTACAAACCTGCTGTGGGCTGTGTTTATTTATTTTTGCGTTTGTTTTACCTTAATATTACTGTCGCAGGACTTTGTTACATGTGGAGATCACAAGGGATTAGCGCACAATCAGCGAAGTATAGCAAAAGGTTGGGGCGGTCATATTGCCATTTTGAGTGAGTTCTGTCGGCAGTCTGTAATAAAAAGTAAGTGGTACGACGTATGCAGCCGTTTTACCTGACCGAATTCGTTCAGTGGCACATGGAGGGCACTGCAGCTTCCAGCACCGCAGGGCTCCTTCTTAGGCGGCTGGAAATGACGTAGAATGAATTTAAGTGCATGAGGGTGAAAATACCTCATCCCTCGTGCCCTTCACAATAGCAATACTTGAGTTTCATTAAGCTACTTTACTCTATATCGACAGAACAGGGACCCGCTATTATCTTCCAGTATATGTCAAAGAACCGAAACCGCTTCTTTGCGTGGAATGGTACAAATCTATGAAGGAAGTCACATTTGTAAACCACTAAGGGCTGCTGATGATATATACCTGTATTCACAACTAGTTTCGATTAAACCAAGTATCACATAACATAAAATTATTTACGTCAGGCTGCGTATTATCATTCTTACTGTGGCGTCAGTAAAATAAGTTGAAATAAAATAAAACGATTCTGCACCACTACAAATGCAGTCAACATCAAAACGCTTTAAAACACTTAAACAGTCTTGGAACACTGTTTTAATGTGTTAGAATGCTGATGGCATTTGCAGTGATACAGGGTAATATTTTATTTTATTTTATTGACGCCACGTTACGAATGATACTACACAAGTTGTTGGCTAGGTGACGTAGTGACGTACTCTGAGCCCCCTCCCTCCACAGCACTAAGCAGGTATGTAACGCGCTGCTAAATGAAGAAGCGATACACTCCATTTCAAATGTTAAAGTGTGCCAGACAAAGGTGTAAAGAGTCTGAAACACCTGCAAAACAAAAAAGATTTTATCAGGTTTTTGATGGTTTACATAAAAATGAATTTTATAGAAGCTGTGGAACTCAACCTAAAGCACTCTCTGACCTAAAGAAAAAATCATTTTATGCTAGATTAAGGTTATACGTTATCGATATTGTAGAATTCGTCACTGTGTATTGAACGTAAATACAGGAAACTGCGAAAAGTCATTTTCTGAAGTACTTGTTTATTCCCGTAAACTTGTTTCCGAGCGTTTTCAGGTTAATCCTCGCCTGGGACACAAGGATATTACTATTTTACTTCCGTAACTAGATGTGAGAAGAAGACAGGAAAAACTTTATTGTAATGGCATGAGTAATAGTTGTATGACAAGTTGTGTCGAAAAGTGCGGCAGTATGGGCCATACCATGGCTAGTATGCACCTGGCAGCTCCCATTTTAAATTGTCAGTTGTCCACAGTTTGATCACTGTTCACTATATACATGTAGAATGATTGAGACAATAGATCCGACAGCCTCCAGCACTGATGTAGGCCTACAGAGTGTGTTTCAAACAGGGCCCATTGAAAAAGCATAGAAACGAATTCGTAGTATCGACAGAGGTGATTGTAGTGTCAATTTGCAGGGAAATACATCAACTTTCGTTTTGCGTAGTTCGCTAGTACCGAATCGAAACGTAAGGAGCGCTAGCAGCAGTTGCGTTAAAGATAGCTGCCTTTACTGGACCCGAGCGTGCTAGCTGTGTCTTTTGGTTTGAAGAATGGAAGTCGGCGACGACAGTTCAGCGTCATTTCCATACCAAGCAAGCTGAAGATCCTCCTAATAGGCCTACAATTTATGAGTGGCATAAATGTTTTGTAAAAACAGGATGCTCGATAAGAGATGGGAAATCATCAGGGCGTCCAAGGTCATCTGAAGACGTCGTTGAGCGAGTGAGACAACGTTTTGTCAACAGTCCTACAAAGTGTTTACCTCATGCAAGATGGTGCACCACGCCACTACCTGAATATAGAGCAAGAATTCACTCCGCCACTGAGCAAGTGACACCTCCAATGCTACAGTGAGTTTGGGAAGAAATTGACTTTCCATGGGATGTGTGCAGGATAACCAAGCCACGTCTTTAGTTGAAGGTAAAAAAAAAAAACTTGAAGTTTTTCCCTACAAAATACGCTAAACCCAGCTATATACCTTCTTTCAATGAATTGATATGAATTTTTTAATTTGTTGAGTCCTTTATGAAGCACACTGTATTACAAAGATTTTCATTCAATATTTTGTCCTGCAAAATGATGGTCAGGTCCTGTCGAAAGTGTCATCACTTCTGTCTCACAACGAACGGAAGGAAAGCAGGCCCAAAATAGAGAGATGGTGGGAGAAACCATTTGCGCCGCCCGAAAATCCTACATAGTTGGTTTAAAGGGCTCTGAGCACTACGCGACTTAACTTCTGAGGTCATCAGTCGCCTAGAACTTAGAACTAATTAAACCTAACTAAGATGAGGACACCACACACATCCATGCCCGAGGCAGGATTCGAACCTGCGACCTCAGCGGTCGACCGGCTCCAGACTGTAGCGCCTAGAACCGCACGCCCACTCCGGCCAGCCTCATACATAGAGGTGTCCACAAACTTCTGATGGTCATAGCTCCTGTCCTATTTGTATTGTTATATTAAAATGGTATGGAATTATTAACCTACGGTAAACACAAATTCAGTTTACTAGAGCTACTATGGTGATAATGTTATGTTACATGATGATGAACGGTTGTTCTAAACTTATCGTGAATGAAGGTCTGCTTCATCTGCAATTCTTGGTGGTTGACGAATACGACTTTCTTCGCATACTTACAAGCTGTGCGGCACAATCTGGCGAAAATGCATAATTTACAGGCGTCTAAGTACAGGAGGATCGTGATATTTGGGGTGTGGAAGGGGGCGCTGCACAGTACACTGAGGTGACAAACCAATGCGGAACGTACGACGTACGTATGCGTTAGTACTACTGTGCGGCGGAATGCGTCATTAACGGACGATGTCAGCAGACAGCCGATGCAAGAGCCTTTGCTAACAGCACAACACAGCCTGCAGCGACTCTTCCGGGCTCACGGCCATATCGGTTGGACCTCAGATAACTGCAAAACCGTAGACTGGTCAGGTAAGTCGCGGTTTCAATAGGTTAGAGCTGATAGTGGGATTCAAGTGTGCGGAAACCCGAAGATGCCGTCGACCTAAGAAGTCAGCAAGGCACTGTGTTCAGTACTTGCATGGAATGGACCTGGTCCTCTGGTCCAACCAAACTGGCCATTGACTGGAAAACGTTATGTTCGGCTTCTTGGAGACCATTTTCGACAATACATCATGTTCGCAAACAACGGCGGAATTTTAATGGATAACAATGATATAGGCAGGAAGTGCAAAAAGGCTAAGCAGGGATGGCTAGAGGACAAATGTAAGGATGTAGAGGCTTATCTCATAAGGGGTAAGATAGATACTGCCTATAGGAAAATTAAAGAGACCTTTGGAGAAAAGAGAACCACTTGTATGAATATCAAGAGCTCAGATGGAAACCCAGTTCTAAGCAAAGAAGGGAAAGCAGAAAGGTGGAAGGAGTATATAGAGCGTCTATACCAGGGCGATGTACTTGAGGACAATATTATGGAAATGGAACAGAAGGTGGATGAAGATGAAATTGGAAATATGATAATGCGTGAAGAGTTTGACAGAGCACTGAAAGACCTGAGTCGAAACAACGCCCCGGGAGTAGACAACATTCCATTAGAACTACTGACGGCCTTGGCAGAGCCAGTCCTGACCAAACTCTACCATCTGGTAAGCAAGTTGTATGAAACAGGCGAAATTCCCCCAGACTTCAAGAAGAATATAATAATTCCAATCCCAAAGAAAATCGGCGTTGAAAGATGTGAAAATTACGGTACTATCAGTTTAATAAGTCACAGCTGCAAAATACTAACGCGAATTCATTACAGACGAATGGAAAAACTCGTAGAAGCCGACCTCGGGGAAGATCAGTTTGGTTTCCGTAGAAATGTTGGAACACGTGAGGCAATACTGACCTTACGACTTATCTTAGAAGAAAGATCTTAGAAGGAAGATTAAGGAAAGGCAAACCTACGTTTCTAGCATTTGTAGACTTAGAGAAAGCTTTTGACAATGTTGACTGGAATACTCTCTTCCAAATTCTGAAGGTGGCAGGAGTAAAATACAGGGAGCGAAAGGCTATTTACAATTTGTGCAGAAACCAGATGGCAGTTATCAGAGTCGAGGGACGTGAAAGAGAAGCTGTGGTTGGGAAGGGAGTGAGACAGGGTTGTAGCGTCTCCCCAATGTTATTCAATCAGTATAGTGAACAAGCAGTAAAGGAAACAAAAAGAAAAATTCGGAGTAGGTACTAAGATCCATGGAGAAGAAATAAAAAATTTTAGGTTCGCCAATGACATTGTAATTCTGTGAGAGGGAGCAAAGGACTTGGAAGAGCTGTTGAACGGAATGGACAGTGTTTTGAAATGATGGTATAAGATGAACATCAACAAAAGCAAAACGAGGATAATGGAATGTAGTAGAATTAAGTCGGGTGATGCTGCGGGAATTAGATTAGGAAATGAGACACTTAAAGTAGTAAAGGAGTTTTGCTGTTTGGGGGCAAAATAACTGATAATGGTCGTAGTAGAGAGGATATAAAATGTAGAGTGGCAATGGCAAGGAGAGCGTTTCTGTAGAAGAGAAATTTGTTAACATCGAGTATTGATTTAAGTGTCAGGAAGTCGTTTCTGAAAGTATTTGTATGGAGTGTAGCCACGTATGGAAGTGAAACATGGACGATAAATAGTTTGGACAAGAAGAGAATAGAAGCTTTCGAAATGTGGTGCTACAGAAGAATGTTGAAGATTAGATAGGTAGATCACATAACTAATGAGGAGGTATTGAATAGAATTGGGGAGAAGAGAAGTTTGCGACACAACTTGACCAGAAGGAGGGATCGGTTGGTAGGACATATTCTGAGGCATCAAGGGATCAACAATTTAGTATTGGAGGGCAGCGTGGAGGGTAAAAATCGTAGAGGGAGACCAAGAGATGAATACACTAAGTAGATTCAGAAGGATGTAGGCTCCAGTAGGTACTGGGAGATGAAGAAGCTTGGAGAGCTGCATCAAACCAGGACTGAAGACCACAACAACAACAATGTGCTATGTTACCAGACCACAAGTGTTCACGATTGGTTTGAAGAACATTGTGGACCATTCGAGCTAATGATTTGGCCCCATCCAACCTTTATCGGACATAATGGAGAGGACAGTTCGTGCACAAAATCCTGCACCGGCAACAGTTTCGCAATTATTGACAGCAATGAGGGTAGCATGGCTCAGTATTAGTGAAGGGGAATTCCAATGACTTGTTGAGTCCACGCCACGTCGAATTGCTGCAGTACGCTGTCAAAAAGGAGGTCGAACAGGATATTAGGAGGTACCCCACGGCGTTTGTCACCTCAGTGCATTATGCGATGGTTAAAATTACTTGGCCATTTGCCGGCCGCGGTGGCCGTGCGGTTCTGGCGCTGCAGTCCGGCTGCTACGGTCGCAGGTTCGAATCCTGCCTCGGGCATGGGTGTGTGTGATGTCCTTAGGTTAGTTAGGTTTAAGTAGTTCTAAGTTCTAGGGGACTTATGACCTAAGATGTTGAGTCCCATAGTGCTCAGAGCCATTTGAACTTGGCCATTTCCCGTAAATGGACTTTCTCAAGACCGACGCAAGCGGCAGGGACAATGGCAGGCACAGTGGGCGCGAAGGGCGTCGCCAGAAATGTCAGGGGTCGTGGTGCGGGGCCCGGACAGGGAGCGGGACTGCACCACGGAGCCGCCGCAGCGGGAGGGCAGTGACCTCGGCTCGGCTCGGCTCGCGGTATCGACACGACTCGCCGGGCCGCGGCGTGGCGCAGCGCAGCGCAGCAGAGGCAAGTTCAGGGCCGGCGGCAGGCAGCAGGCAGCCGCCGTGGCCGGCCGGGCACGCGCATTGCGCTTCCGGTGCGCCCGCCCCCGGCCCGGCCCGCCCTGTCGTCGCTCACGCCGTGAATGGGCGCACCCGCGCAGCGCTCGCGTCCTGCCACACGACGCGACACACCCCGGAAACAGTCACTCATCTCGCGCGGCAAATGAAAGAAACGCAAAGAAAAACGGTGCCCACTTAGCGGGGAGGCAGGAACGTTAGAGCTACATTTCACTATTGCTTGTACACTGAAATGCCAAGGAAACTAGTACATCTACCGAATATCGTGTAGGGCCAAAGCGAGCTCGCACAAGGGACGCAACACGACGTGGCATGGACTCGACTAATTTATGAAGTACTGCTGGAGCGAACTGACACTATGAATCCTGCAGGGCTATCCATAAATCCGTAAGAGTACGAGGGATTCGAAATCTCTTCTGAACAGCACGTTGCAAGGCATCTCGGATATGCTTAATAATATTCAAGTCGAGAACGTTTGGTGGCCAGCGGAAGTGTTTAAACTCAGAAGGATGTTCCTAGAGCCACTATGTAGCAATTTTGGACGTTTGCGGTGTGGCATTTTCATACTGGAATAGCCCAATGCACAATGGACATGCATGGATGCAGGCGATCAGACATGATGCTTAGGCACCTATCACCTGTCAGAGTCGTATGTAGGCGTATCAGGGTTCCCATATCACTGCAACTGCACACACCCCACACCATTACAAAGCCCCCACCAGCTTGGACAGTCCCCTTGCTGACTTGCAGGGCCCATGGATTCATGAGGTTCGTATGGTTCAAATGGCTTCCAGCACTATGGGACTTAACTTCTGAGGTCATCAGTCCCCTAGAACGTAGAACTACTTAAACCTAACTAACCTAAGGACATCACACACATACATGCCCGAGGCAGGATTCGAACCTGCAACCGCAGCAGCAGCTCCTAGAACCGCTCGGCCACAGCGGCCGGCGAGTCATGAAGTTGTCTCTTGTCTCGATACTCGTACACGTCCCTCCGCTCGATACAATTTGAAACGAGCCTCGTCTGATCGAGCAACATGTTTCCAGTCATCAACAGTTCAGTATCGGTGTTGAAAGGCCCAGGCGATGCGTCAAGCTTTGCGTCGTTCAGGGTACAAGAGTGGATCTTCACCTCCAAGAACCCATATCGATGATGTTTCATTGAATAGTTCGCACACTGAGGCTTGTTGATGGCCCAGCATTGAAATCTGCAGCAATATACGGAAGGGTTGCACTTCTGTCACGTTGGAAGATTCCTTTCATTCGTCGTTGGTCCAGTTCTTGCAGGATTTTTTTCCGGCCACAGCGATTTCGGAGATTTGATGTTTGACCAGATACCTGATATTCATGGTACGCATGTGAAATGGTAGTACGGGGAAACTCCCATTTCATCGTTACCTCGTAGATGCTGTGTCCCATCGCTCGTGCGCCAGCTATAACACCACCTTCAAAGTCACTTAAACCTTGATAACCTGCCACTGGAGCAGCAGTAACCGATCTAACAACTGCGCCAGCCACTTGTTTTGTGTAGGCGTTCCCGACCGCAGCGCCGTATTCTGCCTGTTTACATATTGTATCTGTGGGTTTGAGTAGGCAAGCCTATACCAGTTCCATTGGCGCTTCAGTGTAATTCACTGATGTCTGCGACTGTATCACAAAATTTACAAAGCTTCAGTCACGTTTATTCTCCAGAAGTTATTGGCTCCATGTATTTCGACAGTATGCTGCCATTCCCAGGTGCCTAGCTGTTTGAAGTGATGGTGTCGGCCGAGCAGGGTAGCCGTGCGATCTGAAGCGCCTTGTTACGGTCCTAGCGGCTGCACTCCCTTCGGCATAGGTGTGTGTGTGTCGTCCTTAGCGCAAGTTAGTTTAAGTAAGATTAAATAGTGTGTAAGCTTAGGGACCATAAGACCTTACCACGAATTTCCAAATTTGATGTTTTCGTGGGCCTAGTATGCCTGTTAATGCTATTGTCCAGCCACGTTAACGTGAACACCGTTGAAAAAGCCTGAATATCCGTCATCTAAAAATCGGACCACCGCGAGACGTGAAGGAAGAGAGAAAATACAGTACTGGATGTGGAGCCATGTCGTCTCCAGTGCTGTGGCCAACTGCTCTAACTTTTCCCGTTGAGGATCCTTAGCACAAACAGCCCGGTCGATTGGGATTGAATGCGAGGAGTTTAGAGGCCGCGACAGTCCGGTAAAATCGTCCTGGTGATCTTCGAACAATGCACGTACGCTGCGAGCTCCGAAACGTTTGCACTGTGCTGCTGATAGATGCGATCGTGCTAAGGGAAAACTAACTTCATGTAGAAGTGGGTCATGGTCCTCAAGGACAGATGCGTACTTGTGTTGACCCATTGTTCCTTCCAGACTCACAAGATCACTCACGGCATGCCACGAAAACATTTCCCAGACCATAACGCTCGCTTCTCCAGTCTTTCCGACCGTTTTTGCAGGGCTGTACATTTATTCTACGGCCTTTCCAACCACCGAAGTGGGAGCCTCATGATACTGGAAGCTGCAGTGCCCTTGAGCATGTGCCACTGAACGAATTCAGTCAGGTAAATCGACTGCGTACGTCGCACCAGTTACTTTTTATTACAGACTGGCGATACAACCCACTTAAAATCAAAGTATGACCACACCAACATTCCACCACAGTTCGCTGGCTGTCTGTGCGCTACCCCCCCAAAAGCAAGTCGTGCGACAGTAATATTAAGGTAAAATAGATGCAAAAACAAATAAGCACGTCCCGTAGTAGGTAACACAGCAAATACAGATTTTTTCCGCACCCATTACCTATTTGCATTTGTAAGTTATCCACTTCTTGTGCCGTCTTGTAATACCAGCTCTACAATGAAGACATTTGTCCCCTCACTACTTGGCCAGCAAGGTAATCATCTGTACATAGAATGAGGAAGGCAAGCTTGGCGCCTCTCCGGAGTTATTCGGGAAAAGCAGGCCTTTCGCCTCCATCATCATTAGTAACAGAACAAATACGAGGTTACGCTGTACATCGACTCACTGCAGTCACCAACACAAGTCAATTCATCTTAAGAAACCGGACTTGCAGGGCAATCAAACGGTGCCAACCACAAAAGGCATACATCAGGCCAACACACACACACACACACACTAAGTCTTTTCTCCTGCTCTAGCCGACAATATTACGCCGCCAGAGATAATTAAAGGGCGACAGTAGCGATGGAGGCAAAGCAAGAAACTGTGACGACATCCTTGTTCACTACATAGAGTTTTTTGTGTGAAAAGTGGACGCACCTAAGACACCATAAACGATTCAAGAAACTGAAATACTGTTTACACATAAACGAAAGTATCTGGTAATTTTTGTATGATCAGTACTCTAAACGTTTTCGTTTATGTACACAGGATGTGTAGCAAGAGCGGGCAAGTACAACCAGTAAAGTGATGTTACGCGTGTCATATAGTGTTCGCGGTAAAACTTTATGCAAACGACAGCAAGTAAATGACCAATCGCTTAGGCCAAAGACCAATGGCACAGTAACTACACTCTTTTGACGCAGATTTTAACCATATTTCTTTCTTTTGCTTGGAGTCGGATAATCGGTTTAGTAACACGCAGACCATTTCATGAGATCAACACTACAGAGTTAGCAATCATCTTCCACCTGCGACGAAGTGAAACTTCATTCTTACAAGCAATGGGCAAGAGGAGAGAGTAATAAACCTATCCGAATTCTTTATTGCAAGACCCAGGAAGCAGTCTTCTTTTTTTTGCGAAGTTTTCGAGGATACGCGATACCTTGATTAAATAACGCAGTCCAAGAATGGCAAGGATTCCGTATTCGAATCTCGTGGGGCGCACAGATTTAATTTGTTATACCAGGGAAACTCTATGGAGCTCCGAAAGGATGATTCTTACTGGAATCTTGTTCGCGAGACAATTATCTATATTTGCGGTGATTAATGAGTGTAAGCCGTATTTCCCACTCCGAAGTACGATGATAAACGACGTTTTGCAGTAAATGTATGAATAGGGAACGACTTGTCGGCTTTTGTGTCCACACTACATCGCCCGATAAATTTTGTGTGGCTGTAACAAGATGAGTACGTAAGGATCAAGCACATGGCAAAGTTGGGAAATCACGCGATGTGGCGTGTAGCTAACATTGTGAGCCAAACGGAACATAGATTACTTGTGGAAGAGCCTGGAATGATATGTATAGCATTGCACCTGTTGCTGATGTCTTAAAACCAGTTCACCCTTCTGTTTAGTATACAAACGACAGAGAACGATACCTGTGGCTCTACATAAACATTACGAAGAGCGTGGTAGATCAAATTTTTTGTCATTACAGTATATTTCATTCCCTTCTCGATAGCGAGTAAAAATATGAAAAACAGAAGCCTGTATGCTTACACAATTTACACATCTAATTTGTATTTTGTTTGCCCACCTTATTTGAAACATCTGAGACATTTGTTGCTGTAGTGCAGAATCAAAAAGAAATGCACACTATTTTTGTAAAAATACAGTTTTCATTCTGCATGTGTGAAAGTTTTACAGTGCGTAGATATGTCCTTCCCGCTTGTTTTCAAACTTAGTTCAACCTGTTCCCGTGAGTGGCACAATCACAGAATGTCATCAAGATGGCTGCTACACTTGATGTTCGTCAGAAGCAACGTGCTGTCATAGAATTCCTGTGCTGTGAAAACGAGACAGTGGGAAACATCCACAGGAGGTTGGAAAAGGTGTGTGGAGATGATGTTGTCGATCGCAGTACAGTTAGTCGGTGGGCAAGCAGGTTACGTGATGAAAGCGGGCACGGCAGTATTGAGGATTGTCCTCGCAGCGGCAGGCCTCGGACTCCACACACTCCAGACAATGTGCAGAGAGTTAACGAATTGGTGACTGCTGACAGACGCATCACAGTGAACGAATTGTGACGCTACGTTGGGACAGGGGAAGGAAGTGTTTGCAGAATACTGAAAGTGTTGGCGTTATAAAAGGTTTGTGCTAGGTGGGTTCCCAGGATGTTGACAGTGGCTCACAAAGAAACAAGAAAAACCCGCCTTACAGTCCTGACGTGGCTCCATATGACTATCATCTCTTTGGGAAACTGAAAGACTCTCTTCGTGGAACAAAGTCTGAAGATGATGACTCCCTTGTGCACGCTGCCAAACAGTGGCTCCAACAGGTTGGTCCAGAATTTTACCGTGCGAGTATACAGGCGCTGGTTCCAAGATGGCGTAAGGCAGTTAAGAGGGATGGAAAGTAGGCGGAGAAATGAAAATATTGTTCCTAAAGGATGTATCTACACCCTATAATACTTTCAAACATGTAGAATAAAAGATGGATTTTTTAAAAAATAGTGTGCAGTTCTTTTGGAGTGACCCTCGTACAATAAATGTTACCAACAGTTTTCTGGGAGAGTAACCACGGCTTTTGCTTCGTAAGTTTCTCATTTCGCTTGGAGGAAGGGGACGTGGAGCATAAAGTCCCGACCACGTTGTTGTCATTACAAGTTTTGTTGGATTGGTTAGAGTTGGGATGTGGACTGGACGATGTGGTGGGGTTAAGTGCCCGCCACTATTACCTGAACTCACGCCACTACACTTCTTCATAGCGGGTTATGCAGAGTAGAATGTACGCTGAACCAGGGTTACAGACCGACAGGCATTTGGGACAAACATTCGCAAAGCATTTGAACATTTCACCACGTAGTTCCTGGACTGTTCATTGGGAGAAATTCGATGCCAACTTCATGTTGTCCCTGCCACTGGTGATGCGCTTAAGGACGTGCGTGAAAAAAGAAAAAAACTTTATGAGTTACCTCGTCACATGTCGAAAACCAGTGTTGTTGTTGTTGTGGTCTTCAGTCCTGAGACTGGTTTGAGGCAGCTCTCCATGCTACTCTATCCTGTGCTAGCTTCTTCATCTCCCAGTACCTACTGCAGCCTACATCCTTCTGAATCTTTTTGTCTCCCTCTACGATTTTTACCCTCCACGCTGCCCTCCAGTACTAAATTGGTGATCCCTTGATGCCTCGGAACGTGTCCTGCCAACAGATCGCTTCTTCTAGTCAAGTTGTGCCACAAACTTCTCTTCTTCCCAATTCTATTCAATACCTCCTCATTAGTTATGTGATCTCTCATCTAATCTTCAGCATTCTTCTGTAGCATCACATTTCGAAAGCTTCTATTCTATTCTTGTCTAAACTATTTTTCGTCCATGTTTCGCTGCCATATATGGCTACACTCCATACAAATACTTTCAGAAACGACTTCCTGACACTTAAATCAATACTCGATGTTAACAAATTTCTCTTCTTCAGAAACGCTTTCCTTGCCATTGCCAGTCTACATTTTATAAACTCTCTACTTGGACCATCATCAGTTATTTTGCTCCCCAAATACCAAAACTCCTTTACCACTTTAAGTGCTCATTTCCTAATCTAATTGCCGCAGCATCACCCGATTTAATTCGACTACATTCCATAATCCTCGTTTTGCTTTTGTTGATGTTTATCTTATACGCTACTTTCAAGACACTGTCCATTCCGTTCAACAGCTCTTCCAAGTCCTTTGCTGTCTCTGACAGAATTACAATGTCATCGGCGAACCTCAAAGTTTTTATTTCTTCTCCATGAATTTTAATACCTACTCCAAACTTTTCTTTCGTTTCCTTTACTGCTCGCTCAACATATTTATTGAATAGCATCGGGGAAAGGCTACAACCCTGTCTCACTCCCTTCCCAACCACTGCTTCCCTTTCATGCCAGTCGACTCTTATAACTGCCATCTGGTTTCTGTACAAATTGTCAATAGCCTTTCGCTCATTGTATTTTACCCCTGCCACCTTCAGAATTTGAAAGAGAGTATTCCAGTCAACATTGTCAAAAGCTTTCTCTAAGTCTACAAATGCTACAAGCGTAGGTTTGCCTTTCCTTAATCTTTTTTCTAAGATAAGTCGTAGGGTCTGTATTGCCCCACGTGTTCCAACAGTTCTACGGAATCCAAACTGATCTTCCCCGAGGTCGGCTTCTTCAGTTTCAAATTTATCAAAGTCTAAAGTTATGAAAATGTGCACACCCTGCACATTCCGAAACACATAGTCCTAGCTGCTATCAGCAGTAAAGCGCATTATTCGGTGAGTCAGCGAGTGACAGTGCCTGTTGCATCGCAAGTACCGCTGCTACGAGGTGCCGCCGGGCAGCGGTCGCCGGCCGCAGCCTTCACAGCGACGCCCCAACGCGGCCGTCGGGAGGCGAGTCGAGGCAAGCCAAGGCCAGCCGAGGCCACAGCCGTAACTGCGCCTTAGCGCGCGCCTGCCTCCCGAAGTGCACCTCGGCAACTCTTGTTTGTAGAGAAATGTAAGGCTGTGCACATACACACTACTGGTGCAGCAAATAATAGGCACATATACTGAAGCGCCAAAGAAACTGGTATATTAATGCATACTCAAATGCAGAGATATGTAAACAGGCATATTACGGAGCTGCGGTCGGCAACAGCTATATACGATAAGTGTCTGGCGAGTTGTTAGATAGTTTGCTACAGCGGCAGGTTATCAAGATCTAGGCGAGCGTGAACGTGCTGTCATAGTCGGTGCACGAGCGATGGGACACAGAATCTCCGAGGGAACTATGAAGAGAGGATTTTCTCGTACGACCATCCCACGAATATACAGTGAATGGCAGGAATCCGGTAAAACATCAGATACCGACATCGCTGCGGCCGGACAAAGATCCTGCAAGAACGGGAGCAACGACAACTGAAGAGAATCGTTCATCGTGACATAAGTGCATCCGTTCCGCAACCTGCTGCAGATTTCAGTGCTCGACCATCAACAAGTGTCAGCGTGCGAACTATTCAGAGAAGCATCATCGATACGGGCTTTCGGAGCCGCAGCCACACTCGTGTACCCTTGATGACCGCACGACACAAAGTTTTACGCCTCGCCTGGGCCCGTCAACACCGACATTGGACTGTTCATGCCTGGAAACATGTTGCATGGCCAGACATGGACGGGATGGGGACGACCTCATGAATCCATGGATTCTGCATGTCAGCAGGGGACTCTTCAAGCTGGTGGAGACTCTGTAATGGTTTGGGGCGTATGCAGTTGGAGTGATATGGGACCTCTGATACATCTAGATACGACTGCGACAGGTGACTCACAATTAAGCATCTTGTCTGATCAGTTGCATCCATTCATGTCCATTGTGCATTCCGACGGACTTGGGAAATTCCAGCAGAACAGTGCGACGCCCCACACGTCCAGAATTGCTACAGAGTGGCTCCACAAACACTCTTCGAGTTTCAACACCACCGCTGGCCACCAGACTTCCCAGACATGAACATTATTGAGCGTATCTGGGATGCCTTGCAACGTACTGTGCAGAAGAAACAGCCCTGAAGAAGAGACAGCCCTACTAAATTCATTGAGTCAGTTCCCTCCAGCACTACTTTAGACATTAGTTGAGTCCATGCCACGTCATGTTGCGGCACTTAGCCGTGCTCGTGGGGGCCCTACACGAAATTACGCTGGCGTACCAGTGTCTTTAGCTCTCCAGTGTACAGTTCGAATTTTGCTCAATCCTAAAACAGTTACTAGGAAAATTGTAAGGGAAGATCCATGCCAGGGTAATAACTGAAAATTAATAGAAAAAAATGGAAATTGAACATGTCTACTTGAACTTAAGAGCATATTGGTTCTTATAGTCAATAGCACTTGCATGGTCTTGGGTTAATATCTTTAACTAGTGATCTAAATGTCTTGGGTTCGAACCAAGCCACTGTTTAAATCAGACACGTATATAACAGTGGACATGTGTGTGTGTGTGTGTGTGTGTGAGTGTGGTTTTTTCACATCTTCTTCGAAACAACTAGATCGATTTCAATCAAATTTGGTACACACACTAGATACGATCTGGGAAGAAGTACTGTAGGAATAAGATCCAGCTAGTTCCATATCTTCAATAGGGTGGGGAAAGGGGTAAAAAGTGTTGGTAAATCCTGACATCTAGGCTGCTGTGTACAGCAAGTATGTTGGATATATTGTGTCAGAATGCATTCCAGGGCATACACGTGTGGATGGGCATGGCTGAGCAGAGAGAAAAGAAGGAACAGAAAAGGGAGGTAATGACAGTGGCACGTAAAGTGCCCTCCGCCACACACCGTTGGGTGGCTTGCGGAGTATGAATGAAGATGTAGATGTAGAAGGAAGAGGTGAGTAGCGAGATGGCGAGGACGAGGTGGACAGAGAATGGAGGGTAGGGGAGATGGCCTCACAGAGAGGGGGAGGAGGAGTCCAAAAGATAGAGATGAGAGGATGAGATGGGCAGAGAGTGAGATGTGTAGGAGGATATGGACAGAAAGATTGGGAGGAGGAGATTGACAGAGAGAGGGGACGGGAAGATGGACCGTGAGACGAGGTGGAAGAAATAGACAGAGAAAAAGGGGGAGTAGGAGATGAACTGACGGGAAAGAGGAGGTGGATAGAGATGGGTGAGGAGGGAATGGACAGAGAAAGAGGGAGGTGGGAATGTACAGAGAGAAGGGGGGAAAGGGGACGATAAGATGAAGAGGAGGTGTTCATAGAGGAAGGGAAGAGGGGGAGACGGCGGAGGCAGGTGGAAAATAGAGAGGAGTACTGGGCAAGTAAAACAGGATGAGGTGGAGGAGGCGACAGACAGAAAGAGAGGGGAAAGGGTTAAGGAGAGAGAGAAGGGGAAGGAGGAGATGTTCGCAATATATATTCTGTACATATAAGCGGGTGAAACCACTGGTTAAAGACTAGTTTTGAACAAAAATCACCAGCATTGGTGGCTGAAGACTTCCAATATAAGTAGTCACTCTTGTTCTCCTGACGGCTTAATCAAAGAGGCTGGAGGAGCGCACAGAGTTTCAATACACCTCTCTTGCCCAAGCGGAAGGAAAATGCCAGTACAATGTGGAAGAATCAGCGGCTTGAGGCTGCAGAAGGCAACGGAAAACACTGTAGTAAAGACACGTAAAGTGGTTCAACAGGGCATGTGGTCTGTTACTGAAAAAGTATAATGACGACGCCAAGGCAGCAATAGAAGACGGGGTAGAGGAGGACACGGAAAATAGTTCATCATGGATGAGAATTCTTAGAGTGGTCTCTTCTTCCAGACGTTCATCACCAGCTGGAGGGGTTCACTGCGCCAGCGGCCAGTAGACACGGCCGTGCTGTCACGCTGTTTCGCACATTTTTAACAGGAGAGGCTAATTAAAGCGAGTCCGCTGCCCGGAAGCTATGCGTCCGATGCGGCCGGCTCGCGGCGCTCTGCTGCCCGCCTCCTGGACTCACTCGCTGGACGCCACCGCCCCACCAGCTGCCGCTACGGGCTGCCTTCGAGCCGCCAGCTCTCCAGTAGCGAAGGCTGGAAACTCCTCTACATCTACGGCTACATGATTGTTCTGCAAAGCCAACTTTCACATTATGTATCTATACAGAATGAATTTTCATTCTGCAGCGGAATGGACGCTGATTTGAAAATTTCAGGAATATTAGGTTCAAAAATGGCTCTGAGCACTATGGGACTCAACTGCTGTGGTCATTAGTCCCCTAGAACTTAGAACTACTTAAACCTAACTAACCTAAAGACATCACACACTTCCATGCCCGAGGCAGGATTCGAACCTGCGACCGTAGCAGTCGCACGGTTCCGGACTGCGCGCCTAGAACCGCGAGACCACCGCGGCCGTCCCAGGAATATTAGGATAATGGACAGATAATCTTGTAAGGATCCTATACCGCGCAGCAGTACTGTGGACGAGAGCGGACAAGTTTAGTGGGACAGTCTCTTTACTAACTCTATTGCATCTTACAGGTGTAATGCCAGTTGCTTGTAACGGAGTATTTGGTTAGCCTTCCCTACAACATTGTCTATATGATGGTTCCGATTTCAGTTGTTCGTAATTATTATCCCTAGGTATTTACTTGGATCGAAGTCCATTAAATTTGTGTGATAAACCGTGTAATCGAAATTTTATGTTTGTTTTTTAGTGCACTCGTGGAGGCGCTCAAACTTTTTATTATTCAGGATCTATTGCCACATCTTCATTTTGTAATTTGTTTGCTATGTCTGCAGTATCACACGCACTCATTTCTAGCCATAATTTTATTTTTATTTTTTTTACAGCTAAATCCCCGACCGGTAATTTAGATTTAGATTACCCATGATTCCCCTAAATCGCTTAAGGGGAGCCGGAAGGATCCATCTCCTCCATGTAAAATTAGCAAATAGAAGGAACATTTTTTTTCCAAAACCATTAAACATATTGCTCTGAAATTTGGACTACATGTTCAGTGAATATTTCTCTACAAAGTTATAATGCCATGTTAAGAAATATTTATTGGTTTTGGTTTTACAATTTTCTTAAACAGATGCTTATTTTTTCTCTCAAATTTTGCACTTTTTCTTCTATAGCTCTTGAATTATACAGTATTTTTTTACAATTTGTTTCAAAAATGAACGAAAAGAAGTGAACAATATTGTGTATAAATTTCATTGATATACTGCTAGCAGTTTTTGAGGGAATGTTCCTCAAAGATGAAAATTTTAAAGTTACGGAAAATGGCTTCCATAGTTTTTTAAAGCAGAACGACATGGCCGTGCCTAGCCATCGACAAGGCACTGAAAATTTCATTCTTACTCTTTTTGTGTTTTGTATGTTGCTGGTGACCGTTGATGTGTAGAACTCTGTACGTGACGACTACAATAAAAGTTTCTGTTCCTTATATAAGCAATGTTACAAATTTCTTTTCCTCTGCCACTTGTCGTTTGTTTGTCCACTTCACTAAGTGCATGGTGGTTATCATTAAACTCGCTGCTGAGAGAGTCACAATGAAAAACGAATCATCATAGGGCAATGAAACTTTGTGGGAGCGTTTGTAAGGACAAGCAGAAGAGAAAGGACGAATAAAACATTGAAAAAAAAACAATATTTAACGTCAACATGTGAGAGTAACGTTTGTTAATTGTGCACCATATTTACGTTCGTGGTTCTAAACGTTGCTCAACGTGACGACCATCTGCATCCACGGCAGTTTGGAACCGAATCTGAGATACCATTCCACAACTGTTCGCAGCACTTTTCGAACAGTGAACCATGGAATGTCTAACTGTCGTGGCACAGCTCGAACACTGCTTGAACATCTCACATTACGTCTAGTGTTCTCAGACATAGCAACACTAGCTTCGTCAACCGTTTGTGGCGCAGTTCGCCGTCGATCTCTCTCAGGCGCAGTTTACAGATCGCCAATTAATTCGAACATCCGAAACATGCCATTCATCCCGGGTGCGTATTGTTTGATGTGTCGATACTCGCGAAGACCACCAACACCAGCGCCCAATGGGAAGTAATGATACTTGCACAAGCAATAGCGAAAATCCTGCATCGGAACGACTGATCATCATTCTTATATGGTTGGGTAACCATACGGCAGTTTGACGTTTACATTAGCTGAACTAGCGAAAGCGTGATTATAACCAGCTTGCATTTACGATAATGGTAAATTTTGAAATCTCTCTCTTGTACAGAGAAATCTCAGCTACACAATAGCCTACTGTCAGTGGATTTCCCCCCTTTGGAATGAAATAATGGAATGATCGTGCGGCACTGCTTGCCGGTAGGCCCCATCCAGGGAAGTTCGGCCGCCTAATGCAAGTCTTTTACTGCAGTCGACGCCACATTGGGCGTGTTGCACTGGTAATGAGGGTGAAATGTTGATGAGGACAACACTACACCCAGTGTACGAGCAGAGGAAACCTCCAACCCGGCTGGGAATCGAACCGGGCCCGCTGCATGGGAGGCAAGCACGTTACCACTCAGCTAAGCGGGCGGACTGGTATGAAGTGAAAGCTACTTTCTCAACATCAGCTCTTTACTAATAGTGATCCTGTTTATAGGCCTCATGGATGAACATTCTATTCACCACTGCTTATCTAACTTTCAAATCACATTTTAACATGGCTAGTATATGTATTATGGACACAGCCATAACAGTGCTTTCCGAAGTAAGAAATGTGAATTTTCGCCTCCCAGGCCAACGAGTCTACCCAGCATTTACGTTCTATATCATGACAGAAAAATTACCGAACAATAAGTTTAATAAGTATTTGTTGCCAAATACTAACACGAATTCCTTACAGAAGAAAGAGAAAAAAAACGATAGAAGCCAATCACTGGAAAGACCAGTTTCGATTCCAGAAAAATGTAGGACTACGCGAGGCAATACTGACTCTACGACTGATCTTAGAAGATATGTTAAGCAAAGGCAAACCTACGCTTATAGCATTTGTAGATTTAGAAAAAGCTTTTGACAATGTTGACCGGAATATTCTCTTTGAAATTCTGAAGGCGGCAGGGCTAAAATACAGGGAGCGAAAGGCTGTTTACAATTTGTACAGAAACCAGATGGCAGTTGTAAGAGTCGAGGGGTAAGAAAGGGAAGCAGTGGTTGGGAAGGGAGTGAGACAGGGTTGTAGCCTATCCCCGATGTTATTCAATCTGAATATTGAGCGTGCAGTGAAGGAAACCGTAGAAAAGTTTGGAGTAGGACTGAAAGTTCAGGGAGAAGAAATAAAAACCTTGATGTTTGTCGATGACACTGTAATTCAGTAAGAGATAGCAAATGACCTGGAAAAGCAGTTGAATGTAATGGACAGTGTCTTTAAAGGAGGATATAAGATGAACATCAACAAAAGCAAAGGAAAGATAAAAGACTGTAGTGGAATTAATCAGGTGATACTAAGGGAATTAGATTAGGGAACGAGACACTTAAAGTAGTAATAAGATTTGGTATTTGGGCAGCAAAAAACTGATGATGGCCGAAGTAGAGAGGATGTAAAATGTAGACTGGCGATGGCAAGAAAAGCATTTCTGAAGAAGAGAAATAGTTTAACATCGAAAATAGATATAAGTGTTAGCAAGTATTTCCTGAATGTACTTGTCTGGAGTGCATTCACGTACAGAAGTAAAACATCTACATCTACATCCGTCTACATCCGTACTCCGCAAGCCACCTGACGGTGTGTGGCGGAGGGTACCCTGAGTACCTCTATCGGTTCTCCCTTCTATTCCAGTCTCGTATTGTACGTGGAAAGAAGGATTGTCGGTATGCTTCTGTGTGGGCTCTAATCTCTCTGATTTTATCCTCATGGTCTCTTCGCGAGATATACGTAGGAGGGAGCAATATACTGCTTGACTCTTCGGTGAAGGTATGTTCTCGAAACTTCAACAAAAGCCCGTACCGAGCTACTGAGCGTCTCTCCTGCAGAGTCTTCCACTGGAGTTTATCTATCATCTCCGTAACGCTTTCGCAATTACTAAATGATCCTGTAACGAAGCGCGCTGCTCTCCGTTGGATCTTCTCTATCTCTTCTATCAACCCTACCTGGTGCGGATCCCACACTGCTGAGCAGTATTCAAGCATTGGGCGAACAAGCGTACTGTAACCTACTTCCTTTGTTGTCGGATTGCATTTCCTTAGGATTCTTCCAATGAATCTCAGTCTGGCATCTGCTTTACCGACGATCAACTTTATATGATCATTCCATTTTAAATCACTCCTAATGCGTACTCCCAGATAATTTATGGAATTAACTGCTTCCAGTTGCTGACCTGCTATTTTGTAGCTAAATGATAAGGGACATATCTTTCTATGTATTCGCATCACATTACACTTCGCTACATTGAGATTCAATTGCCATTCCGTGCACCATGCGTCAATTCGCTGCAGATCCTCCTGCATTTCAGTACAATTTTCCATTGTTGCAACCTCTCGATACACCACAGCATCATCTGCAAAAAGCCTCAGTGAACTTCCGATGTCATCCACAAGGTCATTTATGTATATTGTGAATAGCAACGGTCCTATGACACTCCCCTGCGGCACACCTGAAATCACTCTTACTTCGGAAGACTTCTCTCCATTGAGAATGACGTGCTGCGTTCTGTTATCTAGGAACTCCTCAATCCAATCACACAATTGATCTGATAGTCCGTATGCTCTTACTTTGTTCATTAAACGACTATGGGGAACTGTGTCAAACGCCTTGCGGAAGTCAAGAAACACGGCATCTACCTGTGAACCCGTGTCTAAGGCCCTCTGAGTCTCGTGGACGAATAGCGCGAGCTGGGTTTCACACGATCGTCTTTTTCGAAACCCATGCTGATTCCTACAGAGTAGATTTCTAGTCTCCAGAAAAGACATTATACTCGAACATAATACGTGTTCCAAAATTCTACAACTGATCGACGTTAGAGATATAGGTCTATAGTTCTGCACATCTGTTCGACGTCCCTTCTTGAGAACGGGGATGACCTGTGCCCTTTTCCAATCCTTTGGAACGCTTCGCTCTTCTAGAGACCTACGGTACACCGCTGCAAGAAGGGGGGCAAGTTCCTTCGCGTACTCTGTGTAAAATCGAACTGGTATCCCATCAGGACCAGCGGCCTTTCCTCTTTTGAGCGATTTTAATTGTTTCTCTATCCCTCTGTCGTCTACTTCGATATCTACCATTTTGTCAACTGTGCGACAATCTAGAGAAGGAAGCACAGTGCAGTCTTCCTCTGTCAAACAGCTTTGGAAGAAGACATTTAGTAATTCGGCCTTTAGTCTGTCATCCTCTGTTTCAGTACCATTTTGGTCACAGAGTGTCTGGACATTTTGTTTTGATCCACCTACCGCTTTGACATAGGACCAAAATTTCTTAGGATTTTCTGCCAAGTCAGTACATAGAACGTTACTTTCGAATTCATTGAAAGCCTCTCGCATAGCCCTCCTCACACTACATTTCGCTTCGCGTAATTTTTGTTTGTCTGCAAGGCTTTGGCTATGTTTATGTTTGCTGTGAAGTTCCCTTTGCTTCCGCAGCAGTTTTCTAATTCGGTTGTTGTACCACGGTGGCTCTTTTCCATCTCTTACGATCTTGCTTGGCACATACTCATCTAACGCATATTGTACCATGGTTTTGAACTTTGTCCACTGATCCTCAACACTATCTGCACTTGAGACAAAACTTTTGTGTTGAGCCGTCAGGTACTCTGTAATCTGCTTTTTGTCACTTTTGCTAAACAGAAAAATCTTCCTACCTTTTTTAATATTTCTATTTACGGCTGAAATCATCGACGCAGTAACTGCTTTATGATCGCTGATTCCCTGTTCTGCATTAACTGATTCAAATAGTTCGGGTCTGTTTGTCACCAGAAGGTCTAATATATTATCGCCACGAGTCGGTTTTCTGTTTAACTGCTCAAGGTAGTTTTCAGATAAAGCACTTAAAAATATTTCACTGGATTCTTTGTCCCTGCCACCCGTTATGAACGTTTGAGTCTCCCAGTCTATATCCGGCAAATTAAAATCTCCACCCAGAACTATAACATGGTGGGGAAATCTACTCGAAATATTTTCCAAATTATTCTTCAGGTGCTGAGCCACAACAGCTGCTGAGCCCGGGGGCCTATAGAGACATCCAATTACCATGTCTGAGCCTGCTTTAACCGTGACTTTCACCCAAATCATTTCACAATTCGAATCTCCGTCAATTTCCTTCGATACTATTGCACTTCTTATCGCTATAAACACGCCTCCCCCTTCACTGTCCAGCCTATCTCTGCGGTATACATTCCAATCAGAGTTTAGGATTTCATTACTGTTTACGTCTGGTTTCAGCCAACTTTCTGTTCCTAGTACTATATGGGCGTTGTGACCGTTTATTAATGAGAGCAGTTCTGGGACCTTTCTATAGACGCTTCTGCAGTTTACTATTAGCACATTAACGACGATAAACAGTTTAAACAAAAAGAGAAGAGAACCCTTCGAAATGTAGTGCTACAAAAGAATGTTGAAAATTAGATGGGTGATCGCGTAACTAATGAGGAAGTACCAAACACAACTGGGGAGACAAGAAATTTGTGGGACAACTTCATCAAAAGAACGGGCCTGTTGATACGAACCTGCGACCGTAGCAGCAGCGCGGTTCCGGTCTGAAGCGCCTAGAACAGTTCGGCCACAGCGGCCGGCGTGGGCGGTACAAGTCGTAGAGGTGGACCCTGAGATGAATACAGTATGCAGATTCAGAAGTATGAGGGTTGCAGTAGTTACTCGGAGGTGAGGAGGCTTGCACATGTCTGAGTTGCATGGATAGATGCATGAAAACAGTCTTGAGGACCACAACAACCACCACCATTGCTTTAGTTTCCTCTTCATCGTACAAAACCATGTGCTGCGTTAATGCAAAGATTATCGCACGCGGTGCATCGACAAATGAAGATACTGATCTTAATTATAATTTTCGTGAGACTTTTTCAATTTGTGAAAACACTGAAAATCTCATGCAGTAATAAACACGGCTGAGGGAAATATTTAAGTTACAGAATACCGATCTGAAAGCAAATCGCTAAGGCCAAGGAAGAAGTCTAAGTAAACATCGGTGCATATGTGCACGACTAATCCACTAACTAGGCAACGAGAATACCAGCCGTACTTCGTCTTTGTTTACCAGTTTCCAATTTTTAATGTTTTTTTCATAAGACATAGAAATAATAATACATAGAATTAATAATACATAGAATACATAATACACAGACAACATAGAAAGAAAGATCCCTATCATTTAGCTACAATATAGCAGGTCAGTAACTGGAAGCAGTTAATTCCATCAATTATCTGGCAGTACGCATTAGGGGTTATTTAAAATGGAATGATCATATAAAGTTGATCGTCGGTAAAGCAGATGCCAGACTGAGATTCGTTTGAAGAATCCTAAGGAAATGCAATCCGAAAACAAAGGAAGTACGCTTGTTCACCCGCTGTTTGAATACTGCTCAACAGTGTGGGATCCGTACCAGATAGGGCTGATAGAAGAGAGAGAGAAGATCCAACGGAGAGCAGCGCGCTTCGTTACAGGATCATTTAGTAGTCGCGATAGCGTTACGGAGATGATAGATAAACTTCAGTGGAAGACTCTGCAGGAGAGACGCTCAGTAGCTCGGTACGGGCTTTTGGTGAAGTTTCGAGAACTTACCTTCACCGAGGAGTCAAGCAGTATATTGCTCCCTCCTACGTATATCTCGCGAAGAGACCATGAGGATAAAATCAGAGAGATTAGAGCACACACAGAGGCATACCGGTAATCCTTCTTTCCACGAACAATTCGAGACTGGAATAGAAGGGAGAACCGATAGAGGTACTCAAGTACCCTCCGCCACACACCGTCAGGTGGCTTGCGGAGTATGGATGTAGACGTAGATGTAGAACGTGTTGTTCGTCATGTTTGTTCAGGGGCGCACTCTTAGCGTGTGTGTATCAGGAATGGGATTTAATGGCCGAAAAAAGAAAAAAAGGTTAATCTGGTGATTCTGCGACTGTTTTACTGCCGTAGCGTGCTCCAAAGGAAAAGGCAATGCACCTCTTTCAAAAATAGCGAGAACGCTGTCGTCTACACGAGGCCGTTTTCGTTCGTGATACAAAATGAGATTGGCTGGTGCAGATTATGCGGTCGTTTCTCAATGTTAATTACAAGAGTCGTTACAAGATAATTCTATCTCTAGCATTCACTGTGCTCACCCTCATTTTCGGCGTCAATGCCGCCTGAGATTTCTGAGTACGCGAAAATACGAATTAGAACGCAGCGCGTCATTCTGAAAGGAGAGAAGTCTTCCGAAGTAAGAGTGACGTCAGGTGTGCCGCAGGGGAGTGTCGTAGGACCGTTACTATTCACAATATACATAAATGACCTTGTGGATGACATCGGAAGTTTACTGAGGCTTTTTGCGGATGATGCTGTGGTATATCGAGAGGTTGTAACAATGGAAAATTGTGCTGAAATGCAGGAGGATCTGCAGCGAATTGACGCATGGTGCAGGGAATGGCAATTGAACCTCAATGTAGACAAGTGTAATGTGCTGCGAATACACAGAAAGAAAGATCCTTTATCATTTAGCTACAATATAGCAGGTCAGCAAGTGGAAGCAGTTAATTCCACAAATTATCTGGGAGTACGCATTAGGAGTGATTTAAAATGTAATGATCATATAAACTTGATCGTCGGTAGAGCAGATACCAGACTGAGATACGTTGGAAGAATCCTAAGGAAATGCAATCCGAAAACAAACGAAGTAGGTTACAGTAAACTTGTTCTCCACTCCTTGAATATTGCTCACCGGTGTGGGATGCGTACCAGATAGGGTTGATAGAGGAGATAGAGAAGAGTCAACGGAGAGCAGCGCGCGTCCTTACAGGATCATTTAGTAAACGCGAAAGCGTTACGGAGATGATAAACTCCAGTGGAAGGCTTTGCAGGAGAATCGCTCAGTAACTCGGTATGGGCTTTTGTTGAAGTTTCGAGAACATACCTTCACCGAGGAGTCAAGCAATACACTGCTCCCTCCTACGTATATCTCGCGAAGGGACCATGAGGATAAAAACAAGAGAGATTAGAGCCCACACAGAAGCATACCGACAATCCTTCTTTCCACGAATAATACGAGACTGGAATAGAAGGGAGAACCGATAGAGGTACTCAAGGTACCCTCCGCCAGGTGGCTTGCGGAGTATGGATGTAGACGTAGATGTAGATCCTGTGGTTGCTGCTGCTCGGAGACGCTTGTGCCGGATCTGCACCTTTCACGCCGCAGCCAGGTGAGACGCAGCCGCAGCGCGTCATCCAGCAGCAGACAAAGCAGACGGGGCGGATAGAGTCCGTGCAGCAGGCTGACTGCTGGAAAGTGTGCCGGTGGCGGTGGCGAAGGCAGTTGGTGGCCGTCCGTATTAATAGACGGCACGCCGTCTGCGCCCTAGTTGTCCGCAGCTTATCCGCAAGGACGCCTTGGAGGAAGAAGCCTCCAGCCCGCAGCCAAGCCAAACAGCGTGTCGGCAGCCCCGCAGCCGCCCAGCTCCTCACCTCTCAGTTACTGACCCACCCACAAGTCGACAGCTCGTGGTCTTGTGGTTAGCGTTGATGACTCGCTATCCCGGAGCTCTGGATTCGATTCCCGACCCGGCCGGGTGTTTCTCCACTCGAGACTGGGTGTGTGAGTTCTCATCGTCCTGCCTCGTGATGACTGGGTGTTGTGTGATGTCCTTAGGTTAGTTAGGTTTAAGTAGTTCTAAGTTCTAGGGGACTGATGACCATAGATGTTAAGTCCCATAGTGCTCAGAGCCATTTCTCATCATCATCGACGAGCAAGTCGCCGAAGTAGCGTCGAATCAAAAGACTTGCACCAACCGTCCCAGATGTGGTCTCCCGGCCAATAATGCCACACGCGCATTTCATTCCTGATCTGCGGCAACTTTTTCTTTGACAGTGCAATAAAATTACCCTCACTAGCATTGAGAGCTCCGATATCTCACTCGTGCTCCTGCATATGGCAACGCAATATTTAAGACCTGAATCAAGTAATGGAAATCATACCTTGTAGACTATTTAACATCATTCGCACATCAACATTCACTGTGCTCGCTCTCATTTTTGGCGTCGATGCCGCGTGAGATTTCTGAGTACGCGAAAATACGAATCCGGTGGCTGCTGCTGCTCGGAAGTCGCGTGTGCCGAATCTGCACCCTGCACGTCGCAGCCGCGCCAGTCCCTTCACCTAAAGCCGATGTCCTCAGTTACTTGTTCCAGTTGTTTCATCTACAAATGGCTCTGAGCACTATGGGACTTAACATCGGAGGACATCAGTCCACTAGAACTTAGAACTACTTAAACATAACTAACCTAAGGACATCACACACATCCATGCCCGAGGCAGGATTCGAACCTGCAACCGTAGTGATCGCGCGGTTCCAGACTGGGGCGCCTAGAACCGCTCAGCCATACCGGCCGGCTTTTTCATCTACAGTTTATATCCTCTACATTACGGAAATTATTTACTGATATCATAACTATACGAGTCTACCCCTCTCTTTAGTTACTGTATTCCATGCGCGGGGTGAACCAGAACTCCACCGGCTAACTTTCAGAGGTTGTTGAGGGATACCTTCTGAGTCCTTTGTGTAACATACCCAAGATCTCCGGCGGCTCGTTACACATTAATAATACAAATATGTTTTATCCTGAATAAAATGTTCTCGGGTTTCCAACCGCGTCAATTGCTTAAAACTATACGAACGTATGGCCAAGCACTCCTTAGCCTTTGTCAAGTGGTATGACTGCCAGTGGGCTGTTTGTGCGCCATTATATACGCTAGCTGCCGGCTGTGACGTCACTCGTGGCAGTGACATTGCCATATATGGGCATGTTTTGAGTCGGCGTTCGATGTGCCCTCTTCAACCACGCGATCGCTGGATCCCACGCAGCGCTGTTTGCTACCGCATCACCCTTGTTTATGTGAAATTACCTGCACAACAGTGAAGAACCCTCTAATATGCAACCACCAAAAGATACAAGATAGAACTCCCCTCAGACGAAACTCTTATACTTCTAGCACAGTGAGTTCAGTTTATTCTGCCAGTGTGCCGTGCAGTACAGGAATTAGTCGAAATTTCGACTACCATAATCTCGTAGAGTGTACAGCGGCGCACCATCGGCTGTCTTACACGCGCAGGAATACGAGTTGAACTTGCTACACGGTCTGGTCACATTAATGTGGCAGTGGTTACCACACTACACTCGGATTACAATTCAAACCTACGTCTGGCCATCCTCATTTAGATTTTCCGTAATTTCCCTAGATCGTGTCAGGTAAATTCCGGCATAGTTCCTGTGAAAGGACACGGCCGACGTCTTTCCCCATCCTTCCCTAATACGATGGGACCGATGACCTCGCTGTTTGGTCCCCTCCCCCTGGTCATCCTCCCTACTCTACATTAATGTGACCACCACCTACGTTAAAAGTCAGCTTGAAAAACCGCTCACGGAAAGCATGTGGCAGCACCAGTGTAGTCAGCCGGCCGAAGTGGCCGAACAGTTCTAGGCGCTTCAGTCTGGAGCCGCGCCACCGCTACGGTCGCAGGTTCGAATCCTGCCTCGGGCATGGATGTGTGTGATGTCCTTAGGCTAGTTAGGTTTAAGTAGTTCTAAGTTCTGGGGGAATAATGACCTCAGAAGGTAAGTCCCGTAGTGTTCAGAGCCATTTGAGCCAGTGTAGTCATTGTCGTAATGCGGAAACGCAGCGATTTAGCTTACGTTCAAACGGGCATGATGACTGGCTTTCGGGCCAAGGGTGGAAGCATTTCCTAAATGGGGAAGTCTCTAAACTGTTCTCGTCAAGCTGTGGCTACAGTATACCGTGCATGCCAAAATGGAGTTATCCAAAACCGGCGCCGAAGCAATTGTGGTACACCACAGGCCATTGATGATGGGTGAACAACGGCTGCGGAGACGCGTACGAGCGAATAAAACTGCAATTGTTGAGCAGCTAACCGCGCAGATGAACCAAGGTGCCACCAACAGCGTCTCCTCAACGACCGTTCCTCGAAAGTTGGTTGGTATGGGTCTCCGCAGTATGCGCTGGTAAGCACACCCATGCTGACTCCTGTTCATCGGCCACGAAGTCTGGAATTTGCACGCCAGTATCACAACTGGATGTCCCTCGAGTGGTGATAGGTGGCCTTTTCAGGGGTGAAACATCTGAAAACACCCTACAGCAATCGTCGGAAACGCCCAGGCCGGAGGAGGGGGCGTTATGGTCTGGGGAATGTTTTCGTGGCATCATCCGGGTGATTTCATTATTCCGGAAAGCGCAGTGGATCAACACGAGTATGCACTATCCTCGGGAACTCCATCCCTAAATTCAATTTGTTTTTTCTCGGCTCGATAGCATCTACCGGCAGGGCAATACACAAAGTCATTCATGTCGCAATCTATGTGCGTGGTTCGAAGAGCAGATTAAAACCCAATCGATAATCTGTGGGACCATTTCGATAAGACTGTGGTTCCACGATTCCTCAGACGAGAAACCTAGCGCAACTGATGACGGCACTGCACGTGGCACGGCTCCATATCGCCGTCAGTGCCTACCTTCCAGAACACCATTGATGCTCTTACTGCACGTGTCGCAGAGGTCCGCTCTGCAGAATGTCGTTATTGAGGCTTCTGACAGGTGGTCACATTAATGGGATTTGACAGTGTAGCTCCGCGGCTGCGGCAAACCTAGCGACCAGGTCCCTGTGACTATCGCCAGGAGTCTCATAAACTAGACTCTCCATATGTTTGCGAACAAGATACACAGCGCATATGATCGACATTTGCACTGTTTTGGAAATATTTTCAGTACACTATAGACAAAAAATTCTTCGCGGTAAATGATAACAGCCTAACAGTTGCAGGATAAAGATTTATTAAAATCCTTGATCACGGTTTCGGTCAAAGGGTGCTTGGCAATTACAGGACGTGCTTGGATCAAGGAACAGTCGGAATTATAGTTGTAAACTGTTGTAGTTGCGCTGGAAAAGTCCCTGAGCTTCAAGCGCTAATAGAAAGCACAGAAGCTGATATCGTTATAGGTACAGAAAGCTGGCTAAAGCCTGAAATAAGTTCTGCAGAAATTTTTACGAAGTCTCAGACGGTGTTCAGGAAAGATAGATTAGGCAGAATTGGTGGTGGAGTGTTGGTGTCTGTCAGTAGTGGTTTATCTTGTAGTGAAGTCGAAGTAGATACTCCGTGCGAATTGGTGTGGGTGGAGGTTATACTTAACAGCCGAATTAAGTTAATAATTGGCTCCTTCTACCGACCCCCAGACTCCGATGATACAGTTGCGGAACAGTTCAGAGAAAGTTTGAGTCTCGTAACAAATAAATACCCCACTCATACGGTTATAGTTGGTGGGGACTTCAACCTACCCTCGGTATGTTGGCAAAAATACTTGTTCAAAACCGGTGGTAGGCAGAAAACGTCTTCCGAGATTGTCCTAAATGCATTCTCCGAAAATTATTTCGAGCAGTTAGTCCACGAACCCACGAGAATTGGAAATGGTTGCGAAAACACACTTGACCTCTTGGCCACAAACAATCCAGAGCTGATAGAGAGCATCATGACTGATACAGGGATTAGTGATCACAAGGTCATTGTAGCTAGGCTCAATACCATTTCTTCCAAATCCATCAGAAACAAACGCAAAATAATTTTATTTAAAAAAGCGGATAAAGTGCCACTAGAAGCCTTCCTAAAAGACAATTTCCATTCCTTCCGAACTGACTATGCGAATGTAGACGAGATGTGGCTCAAATTCAAAGATATAGTAGCAACAGCAATTGAGATATTCATACCTCATAAATTGGTAAGAGATGGAACGGATCCCCCGTGGTACACAAAAAAGGTCCGAACGCTGTTGCAGAGGCAACGGAAAAAGCATGCGAAGTTCAGAAGAACGCGAAATCCTGAAGATGGGCTAAAATTTACAGACGCGCGAAATTTGGCACGTACTTCGATGCGAGATGCCTTTAATAGGTTCCACAACGAAACATTGTCTCGAAATTTGGTAGAAAATCCGAAGAAATTCTGGTCGTATGTAAAGTACACAAGCGGCAAGACGCAGTCAATACCTTCGCTGCGCAGTGCCGATGGTACTGTTATCGACGACTGTGCCGCTAAAGCGGAGTTATTGAACGCAGTTTTCCGAAATTCCTTCACCAGGGAAGACGAATGGAATATTCCAGAATTTGAAACACGAACATCTGCTAGCATGAGTTTCTTAGAAGTAGATACCTTAGGGGTTGCGAAGCAACTCAAATCGCTTGATACGGGCAAGTCTTCAGGTCCAGATTGTATACCGATTAGGTTCCTTTCAGATTACGCTGATACTATAGCTCCCTACTTAGCACTCATATACAACCGCTCGCTCACCAATAGATCTGTACCTACAGATTGGAAAATTGCGCAGGTCGCACCAGTGTTCAAGAAGGGTAGTAGGAGTAATCCATTTAACTACAGACCTATATCATTGACGTCGGTTTGCAGTAGGGTTTTGGAGCATATACTGTATTCAAACATTATGAATCACCTCGAAGAGAACGATCTATTGACACGTAATCAGCATGGCTTCAGAAAACATCGCTCTTGTGCAACGCAGCTAGCTCTTTATTCGCACGAAGTAATGGCCGCTATCGACAGGGGATCTCAAGTTGATTCCGTATTTCTAGATTTCCGGAAAGCTTTTGACACCGTTCCTCACAAGCGACTTCTAATCAAGCTGCGGAGCTATGGGGTATCGTCTCAGTTGTGCGACTGGATTCGTGATTTCCTGTCAGGAAGGTCGCAGTTCGTAGTAATAGACGGCAAATCATCGAGTAAAACTGAAGTGATATCAGGTGTTCCCCAGGGAAGCGTCCTGGGACCTCTACTGTTCCTGATCTATATAAATGACCTGGATGACAATCTGAGCAGTTCTCTTAGACTGTTCGCAGATGATGCTGTAATTTACCGTCTAGTAAGGTCATCCGAAGACCAGTATCAGCTGCAAAGCGATTTAGAAAAGATTGCTGTATGGTGTGTCAGGTGGCAGTTGACGCTAAATAACGAAAAGTGTGAGATGATCCACATGAGTTCCAAAAGAACTCCGTTGGAATTCGATTACTCGATAAATAGTACAATTCTCAAGGCTGTCAATTCAACTAAGTACCTGGGTGTTAAAATTACGAACAACTTCAGTTGGAAGGACCACATAGATAATATTGTCGGGAAGGCGAGCCAAAGGTTGCGTTTCATTGGCAGGACACTTAGAAGATGCAACAAGTCCACTAAAGAGACAGCTTACACTACACTCGTTCGTCCTCTGTTAGAATATTGCTGCGCGGTGTGGGATCCTTACCAGGTGGGATTGACGGAGGACATCGAGAGGGTGCAAAGAAGGGCAGCTCGTTTTGTATTATCGCGTTATAGAGGAGAGAGTGTGGCAGATATGATACACGAGTTGGGATGGAAGTCATTACAGCATAGACGTTTTTCGTCGCGGCGAGAGCTTTTTACGAAATTTCAGTCACCAACTTTCTCTTCCGAATGCGAAAATATTTTGTTGAGCCCAACCTACATAGGTAGGAATGATCATCAAAATAAAATAAGAGAAATCAGAGCTCGAACAGAAAGGTTTAGGTGTTCGTTTTTCCCGCTCGCTGTTCGGGAGTGGAATAGTAGAGAGATAGTATGATTGTGGTTCGATGAACCCTCTGCCAAGCACTTAAATGTGAATTGCAGAGTAGTCATGTAGATGTAGTCATGTAGATGTAGATATACCTCCATCAGAAGAAAAAATACACTAAAATCACATCCTGCAGTGGAGATACATAATACAATCGTGCCAAGGGCGTCGTCAGTAGCTTCAGAATTATGCTGTCCAGACGGAGGTGATATTTTAACTACTGACGACGCCTTTCGCACGATTGCTTTATGTATCTCCACTGCAGTATGTGATTTTTAGTGTGTTTTTGCTTTTGATGAAGATATATTTAGATATACCGAAACTGTGGTCAAGGATTTCATTAAATCTTTATCCTGCAACTGTTTGGCTGTTATCATTTACCGTGAAGATCTTCAACAGTTGCTGCTTCAGCCATGTTAAAAATTTTTAAATAGGAAAAAAACTAATTGGAGGAAGAAACCCAACGAAATGCAACAACTCTGTAACGACCCGCTGGAGACCGTGGGCCTTCATCCCATAATTCTCAGAAGTTATCCCCGAAAAACCTCTGAAAGTTTGTCGCTCGAGTTCTGGTTCACCCTGTATACCTTCTTTTCCGGTGCTGTGGAAAACTTTCTCACTTCTTGTTGTACATACGGAAATAGAAATTTCAGTGAAGCTAGGAAATCTACGGAGGGAGAGAGAGAGAGAGAGAGAGAGAGATAGAGAGAGAGAGAGAGAGAGAGAGAACGGGAGCGGGAGGAGGGGGGGGGGTGGCGGGGGATGGGGGGGGAGGGGGTGGCGGGGGTTTGGAGGGGGGGAGGGTGGCGGAGGGAAACGGAATAAAGCCACCTGTAGCAAGACCTACAAACTGAAAAGGGAAAATAGTCGAGAATTTGTTTCTCTTTACGAAAAATAGGCATTCAGTCAAGATTCCTGTGCTGAGGAACTTTCCTAGACAGGCTGACGTCATCAGAAGCAGTTGGACCATATGGCAGTCACTCACTCTGCCGAGTTTCCTCACGAGCTAAATCTTGTAGACCTCAAAAGCACAGCCGGTTTGACAATTGGTGTCACGGTACTTTCTAACTTTCAGAAGTATATGGTTTTATATTATTAATATTCATGTCATTCATTTTAGAAGTAACAGATGAGAAGAGATGGCTACAGACCTGCAAGGAGCAAGTATCCTTTTTTATTTAGAAATAGACTTTATGTGCAATATTTGTATTTTGAATTCCTTCAGGTGGCAGCGTGATATCTGTCACGTCAGTGCAGAGGTGGCTTCAGCCATGAGTCAGTTATTAGTCAGCACTGACTGTAGGTACACTGTTCAAGGCGACCAGACGGTAACATCGCCGTCACCGAGTGGTGTAACTGATGTTGGTGTTGTTACGAATACGGAAATGTGTAAGGAAGTACGTACCTATGCGTACAGCAGTAACAAAATGAAGTTCCAACAAAGCGTTCATCAGCCTTCCATGCACAAGTATCCATACGCACGTTGCAATCGGATGAAGAGCTAATAGAGAATGCACAAGAAAATTTCAAAATTGTTAAAATATGTAAAGGCAACTGAAAGTATTTTAGAGTTACAGAAACACTAAACCGAGAGAGAAAAAGAAAAGACAAGAAAGAAAGGCTGTAGCTTTTAACTCTTTGTACCGAATAACATTTTATGTCACTACATGAGAAACCATACCTGGATGTGGTACGCAGGAAGCTATCAATTGGTCTACATAGTTCACAGACAGACAACTGAGAATTAAATAAAGTACTGCCACGTATAGACCCACATTACAATAACGACCAACAATATGCTGGAACACGGGAAAAAGGAGTGTACAAAATAAACTTGTTGTAGTTAAATTACGAAAGCCTGAAATAATATGAGAATATCTGAAGAAATGGTTCAGTGAGGTATAACAAGGGGTACATAACTAAGGCTGAAAAGTGAAAATACAAAAGGTGAAAAGGCCATGGAGAACTTCAGTAACATTGTCGCTTGCTGATGAAAGAAAGAAAGAAATGAAGTAATAACAAAGGTACTGTGATCATCTCGATGGCAGTACCTTTAACAAATTAAAAATGATCGAAATCATCAACGTACAGTTCTTGCATTCTATCAAAAGATGACGATGACGATGTTGATGATTATGCTACCGATTACGATCTCCACAACGAAGATAGCACGCAAAATTGGAGGATAGAGTAAATAAGGGGAAATTTTTTAAAATTATTCTGCTCATGCCAGATTTAAATGTGATTATAGGGGAGGCAAAGAGCAGAATCATCGACAATAATTGCCAAGAAAAGGCAAGAGATAGCCATTTTAAGGGCCCGAAAACGTCCATGATAATGCTTTAGGGACAGTGGAAAATGTACGAATAAGATACTGGACTGCAATACATTCTCAGGCACAGATACAGACTTGGATCTAAGACAGTGTTGGTAAGAGTGTCCTTAAACTCACAGAAATAATGAGTATGAGTTACCAGGCGAAAACGTGAGTCTCCCGCTAAATTAAAAAATGCTGAGGTGATGTACAAACCCTCGACGTACGCAGTCATAGCAGTCAACAGAAGTACTAACCTCGTGCGTATACTGGGGTGGTTCGTCTAATCAGGATCTTACCTTTGTCCAACTAAGTTATTGCTTCGCTTTCAATGACCCAAATATTGTTCAGACGTTGAATTATGTCATTCCTACCAACGGAAAAGTCAGCGAATATTCAAGCTGGGATAAAAACTATCCATTTTTTACGTAAACTGAAAGACAGTTCGACATTCGTCTAAAATGAATTGTCACTGCAAACTAATTAGTAAGATAGTCAGTGGGGTTTGGCGTTTCTATTAGGACGTGATGTTTCACCCCGTCTTGAAAAATCGACAAAACTGGTAAGGACAACAGCATCAGACAAGAAAAAATACACAGCAAGGACAACAGGAGCTGTTTGTTGCGAGAAAATAACGGGAGAAACAAAATAACCTGCCACCGTGTGCTGTGTGTATACACGTTATGGCTCAAATGGCTCTGAGCACTATGGGACTTAACTTCTGAGGTCATCAGTCCCCTAGAACTTAGAACTACTTAAACGTAACTAACCTAAGGACATCACACACATCCATGCCCGAGGCAGGATTCGAACCTGCGACCGTAGTGGTCGCGCGGTTCCAGACTGTAGGGCCTAGAATCGCTCGACCACCCCGGCCGGCGTCTATACGTTATCCTAGGACGCTTGTGATTCAATTAAGTTGTAGATGATACTAGCACCGAGACTGCAGAGAAATGCAGTGCAATCGAACATGCTACTCGCACACTAAAGCTGTTTCCGCCTCATGTATATTCATTTTATTCGGGCAACTTTGACTAAGGTGTAGTTCTGCTCTGCTTATGCTGCATTTGGTCGCGGATTGCTGCACAAGTATGTGGGATCCCGATAATAAACTAAGATCGCTCATAATTCGATGAAACAGACCACCCAACGTTTTGTTAATGCAAATAGATGCACACAGAAAACTTAGGTTAACGGCTCCGAGGAGAAATCGGAGGAGAAAAAACGATAGAGCGGTCTAGTTGTATACTCTTCTGCGTGAAGTGATAGTTGCCCCACACACCGGCAAAGTGCAGGTGCATTGCCACGTGTTATTGTATAGAGTTCGCTCTCACGAATGGCAGCAAGCAGTGGCAGTAGAGTGCCCATAATGTCCGTGCCGTCAGCTCTGTGATAACTCTGCTGACGTCAGAGCTGACAGGGAATTACAAGCAGGGTAATCTGATCGATACAGCGATGAATATTTATCACCCCAGGACCTGCTGGTTGTTGTAGCTGTTCCCAGTCTCTTACTGACGATATGGAAAGGGGAAACGTTTATCAGGAATCACTGGCACCATTAGGCAAAACGGAAACCTCATTTCAATGCATTTAAGCCGCACGATGTTTCTATGTATTATTGGGGTTCTTCTCACAGAAACACAAGGGTATTGTACTATTACAGATGTATCTGCAGCAAGGAAAGCTCATGTTTCCTTTATTCCAGAGAGAGAGGTGCTTGATAGGTGTGGGGTGAGAGACATGTTCTCTCGGCTCACACTAAGAAACTGGGTGCTGCACCCCTGCCACTTCCCACCCTGTTAAAGGTGCCTACCTATGTAGATTCTTTTTGACATCGTGGGAACATTTCTACAGTAGATCAGCTAATCAGTAATGCATATTTTTCTTAGCAGGTGTTAACTGATTGGACCACCGTTCCCATTCAGTACGGTCTTGCACAAAGTTTGGATGAAGACGGAGCCTTCAGGTTGCAGAACAACCACTTGATACTTATTAGCTTTCCTCTACTGCGCAGTCTGCTTTAGCGATAGGGGTATCGTTCTCACGAATTTGATTCTGAAATTATAGTGGGCACCTTTGAAGAATTTCTTTTCGATCAGTACCGAGCGAAGTGGTGCAGCGAAGAGACACTTCACTTGTATTCAGCAGGGCGGTCTTGCAGATTTACATTTTCAGTGATTTCCCTAAATGTCCTAAGTCGAAAACCGACCCGCCCGGATAACCGCATGTGCTAACACGCCGCTTTTGGGCTTCAGGGAGGCGCTGATTTATTTCAATGCATGTAGGCGGTTGAAGCCCTGATTTCTCGTAATATAGTTTCTTTTCGGCCGCTGTACCACCAGTGATGTACGTTTTGTAGGACGTGTCCTATAGAACGTTCACCACATATCGATAAAACTTATATCGAACTATAAAGACACTGTAAAATACAGACACTGGCCGACTATATCACAAACATATCTTGATGATTATATGTACATCTCGGAAGCATTACTCTCATATAAAATTATTTCATGTGTATAATCTTGTATGACTTTTGCCTTGTTAGATGCTGTTACTTGGAAGGCAACCTTGGCTGTATGGTACTTCCTGAGGCATGGACGCTGGGCTGTAATAGTTCCTTTATTAGACAATATTCTGCACCGTCTCTTATTACGGGCACGGGGTCAGATACTCTAGCCGGAAGGGGGACGGCTGGGAAGGCAACCAGTTTTCCGCACTAACAACTCGCTCTGACGACGCGACGGCCTGCGGGTGAAATGCGACACGCCGGTCTCATGTGACGCAGTTTACATTTTCTAGGGTTACACGCCGTTCCACGTAACTGGTTTCACTGTCCGCAGAATCCATTGCGCTCAAACGAGATTCACAGTAGCTTCTTCTAACTTCTCGTGGGGATGCTCCCAGAATTAGTTCGGAACGCTAAGCCACTACTGGTAAACAAAGCTTTGAGCCAAGGAATACCAAGTCTTCCTCTCATTATGCTCCAAATCGCATCTCAAAGTGCTAGTATGTTGAATACTCTTCCAAAAACCCATTAATCTGGAACGACAAAAGTTTTATACAGGTCTATAGGCTTTCGTGGCACTTGTCATCGACAGTAAATTTCCTTGGTGATTAGACCGCGTTTTACACTGGCGGAAAAAAATCCTAAAACCAAGAAGGAGATGGGCGACGTAAACGAAAGTTGGTAGGCGTGTTTCTGCATATAATGACGTCAATTCAGTTTCTGCACCAGTCCCATAAGAGTGGCGCAAGTAGTGCCGCTGCGAGGATGCAAATCAGATTTGCTTTGAATACGCGCTGTAACAGTCGTGAATGTTAGTTACCTTTGAGATTGGACATAGTAAGTTGATGTTAGTTAAGCATTCCTTTAATACAACGAAGACACCGTTATCAAATGGTTCAAATGGCTCTAACCACTATGGGACTTAACATCTGAGGTCATCAGTTCCCTAGACTTAGAACTACTTAAACGTAACTAACCTAAAGACATAACACACATCCATGTTCGTGGCAGGATTCGAACATGCGACCGTAGCAGCAGCGCGGTTCCGGACAGAAGCGCCTAGAACCGCTCGGCCACAGCGGCCGGCGACACCGTTATCAACAGCTCACCGAGTTTAAACGAGGTCGTGTAATAGAGCTAGCAGAAGCTGAATATTTCTTCTGCGACACTGCAGAAAGACTTGGCAGGAGTGTAGCCACTATATATGACTGTTGGCGGTTGTGGTCACGGGAAGGTACGGTTGCAAGATAATGGCCTCCGGATGACTATGTGGCATTACCGAGAGCAAAGACCGTCGTGTTCGGCGTATGGCTCTGGAGCATCGTACCACAGCTGCAGCAGCAGTTGGCACCACAGTGACACAACGAGCAGTCACAAGTCGGTTACTTTAAGGACAGCTCCGAGCCAGACGCCCTGCAGCGTGCATTCCACTGACCTCAAACCACTACCATTTGCGACCTTAGTGGTGTCAAGCGAGAGCGCATTGGAGAGCGTGTACACGAGGAAAAGTCGAATAACATCATTATCGCTAATCGTATCGAACGTCAAATACATTGTGACTGTCACCAGACTGATGAGTTTACACAAACACTCAGCAGTCATTGACGACAAATAAGACAAAAATCTGTCTAGGCAACTTGAAGAATTTCGTACACATTATTCAGTCTAACTCAGCTTCATTTATACAAATATACCTTACGTTTAATGGGATGTGATAAGACAGGGCCTCCGTTGGAGAGAAATATGTTCAGAAAACCGTTTGCTCAGTTACACTTTATTCATGTATACCTTAAAATTATTTGATAAGAGAACAGCATTAGTGTCTTCATTTCTTAATCACCTGTTACACAGCGGTACCGAACTTAGCACATTCCGCGTACTGTATCCTCCTGAGCTTCTGCCGTGTTAGTTTCTCCATTGGCCAAGACACAACTAAAAAACTTTCAAAAACTTGGAATCACCGCGTCTGTTATTTTATAAGGCCTCTGATGCTATTAAATAGCTGTGTTTAAACGGGCGTAACTGCGATAAATGCGAAATTTACGAAGGAAGGAGAAAGAAATTTGTCGCTTCTTCATAGTGTGTTCACTGAGATTAAATGATGACGCGTCAGAGCTCTCACTTCAACTCTGCTGGAAAACAGCAGCTTACTCGTGCTAAGGTATTAGAGCATGAACTGCAACAAAGAGATGTCCCATCTGTAATATTTATTTGTACAACCATCACGACGGTGAGCGAGAAACGCTCGAAATCGATCACTGTTTAATACAAAAATGGCTCTGAGCGCTATGGGACTTAACTACTGAGGTCATCAGTCCCCTAGAACTTAGAACTATTTAAACCTAACTAACCTAAGGACATCACACACATTCATGTCCCAGGCAGGATTCGAACCTGCGACCGTAGCGGTCACGCGGTTCCAGACTGAAGCGCCTAGAACCGCACGGCCACAACGGCCGGCCAAAGTTTAATACAAAAGGAAGGAATTCCTTGACATATGCGACTGCGTGGTGACTTACTACGAAAATCCAGTGAGCTGTTTTTACTTGGGCCTTCGATGAAAACTCCACAGTAGGTCATGAGTAAGCCTCGTGCAGGTGCAACGAATGGCGGCTCTACAGTGCTGCGGGCGAGAGTAAATGTAAACCAGCTGGCGCCCAAAGTCGATGAAACAATGTACTGGTAACTAGGGCTCTGTATTACTCACAACACGGGAGCCTTAAGAAGCTGAGTATTTTTCCCCCACACAGCAGTAAAATAAAAGAATATGTAACTAGCGCAATTAGCTTGCATAGCAAGAAGTGAAAGGAAAGAAAGACATCAAGTATAGACAGTCTTGCGAAAGTGTTACGTCAAGTTAACAGCTAGGGCTTCGTCACTTTATGGCTTGGTGTTAGTGGTAAGAGAGAAATAACCCGCAGTCGTATCGTGGTACATTATAACCTACCCTTCAGCTGGCTGCGGACAGCTGGTGCAGTAATTTGCTTGAAAGCTCCAGAACAAATGGCGCGAATAACTGCTTGTGCTCGCAGAGTGTGAACCCGAGTTGCACGGGCAAAATTTAGTAAGTTGTTGAAGAATATTTTCTGAGTATTCTGGTACCAGCAACGCATGGTGTCGTGTGGCGCGTGAACAGAATAATGCAGTATTGTAATTTTAAATGCGAGCATTTTAGGTTAGGCTTTACCGTGAATGTCACTGACATTAAATGGAACAACAAGTTTACTGTTTCCACTCACTGTTTATTTATCTCCACGACGCGTTTCAAAGGCTTAAATTTCCATCATCAGGTGGATTTACATTTGTTAGTATGATATTAGTGTGTGTGTGTTGTGTTACGATTTTTAGGAGGAACACGTGGCACTGTAGTGGTCACAAACAAGTTCCTTTCACTGTCGTAACACTTCACATGTATCTGTCATAATTGGTAAACAAATATCTGTTTACCAAATACGACTGCATATATGTAATGTGTTACGGCAGTGGAAGGAACCTGGTCGTTTACCAAATAAGACAGTACACATGTTATGTGTTATGACAGTGAAAGGAACCTGTGACCACTACAATGCCACAAGTTCCTCCAAAAAACGTAACACAACAACACACAAATCTCATACTAACAAATGTAAATACACCTGATGATGGAGGTTTAAAACTTTGAAAGCGTCGTGGAGATAAAAAAAGAAGAAAAAAACAGTGACTGGTAACAGTAAACTTGTTGTCTCAGTATTGTAATCGTGATTTACTTGGTTTGTCGCCTCCTTTAGTTTGTATGAAAATACCTTTAAAACAGTGAAGCAGGCTCTGATACGAAATCATCAGAACGTATGACACGGAACACAAAATAATGCAACGAACCTCAGACGAAACACGTAGACATTTACCACAGCTCAGTATTGTTGCGCTGCTCTTGCATCCCAACAGTGGACTCATGCGGGAAGTGCATATAGGCCAACTGTTCACCAATAAACCTATTCAGCCTGTTGTGTATTGTTGATAATGTACAACTAACACTGTCTGGAAAACAAACAAGGGACAGAACCGTCCACGACTGAATTTAGGCTTAAGGGCGAAGAATTAAGTGGTCTTTATTGTTGTCAACAGTAAGTGCCGTGAGTGAACGGAAGAAGTTTATTTTCATACAAGACACACAGGGCCTGCCGTCGTCATCGACACTTCCGTACATATATTTTCAGTGAAATAAAGATGAAAAGCTAAAGGGGGGGGGGGGAGTGAGGAATGAAGCGAACTGTAACTACAGTGCAACGAGCCGCTGATGTCTACGGGTCCCTCATTAAGAAATACTCTGAAAATGTCCGTGAACATTCTCGGATATTTTGTAGGGGAAGTTCGGGTTCACCTTGATTAGATAGTACGAGTATCATCCTTTCTACAAGTCTGAAGAATGCGATCACCTTTCAGTGTACTAGTCGTGAATCGTGTTTGTATAAATTAATAATCGTAGCTGGAAGTACGAACTCAGACGTTAAAGAGAAGCACCTAAGGCGACTGACGCTACAGAAATGCTTTTCAACAGAAGGCTGATTCATCTACTCTGCACTGCTAAGTGATTAAAACTGTCACTGAGTAACACAGTCCAGTTGCTAGTAGCCTATCTAATGGTTTCAAGGGATAGTAAAACTTTGATTTTCAGTATTTCGTGTCATTATTTGCCACATTTAAAAAGTTAAAATGGTGTCATAATCTACTCACTAAGAGGTACAATCTTACGTTGGAGAATTTTTCCATCCAGTATTTGAATATTTGGGAATGACGATAGCACTTAGCGACTTCCAACAAACTTTTTACATAATTTTTTATCTTTTCGTAACTTTTTCTTCACGACACCCACAAAAAACGAAAGGAAAAAAGTTTATCGCTTACTACATTTTCGCCGTTCATGCAGTTAAACTTCAGTATGAGTCATGACATTGTAATTTACTATTTCTTTATTACTAACTCAACTCGCAACACATTTAGCAGACAGTATCAGTCCGCAACTCGTGGTCTTGCGGTAGCGTTCTCGCTTCCCGCGCATGGCGCCTCGGGTTCGATTCCCGGCGGGGTCAGGGATTTTCCCTGCCTCGAGATGACTGGGTGTTGTGTTGTCTTCGTCATCATCATTCATCCCCATAACGGTCGGAGGAAGGCAATGGCAAACCATCTCCGCTAGGACCTTGCCTAGTTGGCGTGCGGGTCTCCTTCATCGTTCCCTACGCACCTCGGAGTATGGGACCTCATCATCGTCATCGTCAGTATATGACACTAAATGTACCTGCAAAACTATATCATTGTACGACACACAGATCAGGGAGAGTAGGCGTTATAAACACTGAGGAGATACGTGAAGAATTAGCTTTTCCTGAAATTTAGTTGTTTTATATATGATTTCGAATATCTGAAGAATCGTGAGCGAGGTGGTTACTGGTTGTGTGGAGTACATCTTATAGGAAGACGTTTCACAAGTAAACATATCGCACAAAGAAATGGTACGGAGATAGAAAGATGGAAAGGAGGAAGGAAGGAAGGAAGGAAGGAAGTTGAGGTCACTAGAGACGGCGAATGAGCGCTAAGTGGGTAAGACCGATAAAGGAAACCTGTCTTAGGTTTACTTCAGAAATCAACCCAATTACCTCCCCAACAACTGCGGAAAACACGGATTAGAGTTGCTGGATGACGGTTTGACATCCTCTTATCCCGAAGATGACTGTGGTCTAACCAACTTACTTGATAACACACACCAGAAAGATATTTTGTTTTATTATTGAAAAATTAAACAAGAAATTCACACGTTGTGGAATGAAATTTTCACTCCTTAGTGGAGCATATGTTCTAGTGAATCTGTGAGAAACATTAACCCATGTTAGTATACATGCTGGGACATGAACTCAAACTTCTGCTTTTCACGGAAATTGTATTAGCAATTGGGCCAAGCTAGCAGTCCTCCTGATCCTTCAAAAAGATTAATTCGGCCAGTACCTCTCCCTTCTGGTTACCTGGTTGGACTAGCACTCGAAGGAGAACGGAAATGGCGCACAGCGACTTAGACGCACATACGGTTTGTTGCAAGACGGAAACTTGTGCAGCGAAACGCACAGCACACTGAAATCCCTGCCACGTTAAAACTTTGGCCGGACCGGGACCTCGACGCTAAATTTTGCTTGTGGAATAACTTCCCACAACTGAGCAATGCGACCACGCCGCAGGTGAGATCCGAAACTCGCTCCAAACCAGTACCCGGCCATCCTGATTTCGGTTTTCCGCGATTTACCTAAATCGCTTCAATGCCACGACGGTTTCTTCGGAAAGGCACAGCCGCTTTCCTTCTCCCTAATCGGAGCTTGTGCTCCATCTCTAATGACCTCGTTGTCGACGGGACGTTAAACACTAATCTCCTCCTCCTCCTCTTCCTCCTCCTAGATCCGAAATTCCCGTCTGCCGGTACCTGTCTACTACTCTTCGAAGCCCCACAAAGTTTCAAGTTCAGGTTCAACAATAAATATTAATCTATTATACAACTTCATCTTTATCTTTATGGCCGGCAGGGGTGGCCGAGCAGTTCTAGGCGCTACAGTCTGGAACCGCACGACCGCTACGGTCGCAGGTTCGACTCCTGCCTCGGGCATGGATGTGTGTGATGTCCTTAGGTTAGTCAGATTTAAGTAGTTCTAAGTTCTAGGGGACTGATGACCTCAGATGTTAAGTCCCATAGTGCTCAGAGCTATTTGAACCATTTTGATCTTTATGCACGTAATTACGACGGATACTTTCATTAGGAGAAGATTTCACAGCTGTTTACATATTATTGTTGGCACTGTGTCAATGAACAGAAATAACATCACTGGTCCATGAATGCAAACAATACTGCGCTGAAGCGGAGGGAGACGTACACTTTACATTGATTGTCCAGTTATTCATTACGGGCTGTAGTCCAGTTATGAATGTACAACGCTTATTGACACGTAGTTTGAAAGCTGATTACTCGTCGTGAACGAACAAAGCGCATTGTCGCACAGTTTAAAAGCTGATTAAACAAGCAGACATGGAAATAATAGAGCTGTTCCCGTCCCGGTAGCTTGTATGCAATTTATGGCCGATAGCTGTATATACACGTGGTACTTATCAGAGAATTCATAACAATGTTTCTGTTTATCCAATGGCAGCCGTATGTGAGAAGCTAAACCATCTCTCACACACGTCTGCCATCAACCAAAAGGATGTGTCGGATGAAAGGCAGCATGTCATTTCATTCTTATTTCCCAGCAATCTGTTTTTGCAACACCAAGACGATTTTGTTTTGCACCATACGCATTTTACCATGATGATCTTGTAGCAATATTGGCGATAGTGAAATGTGGGAGTATAATACTCATGTTTTGCGATTTTAATATCACATCTAAAAAGCTCGTCTACTTGCAAAGATAAAAGTTTTGCACTTGCAGAAGGAGGACATTTACACGTGTACTTTTTCTTTAACCCTTCTTGATATCTGTTACAGTGTAGTCAGGCTCATTACTCATAGACCTAAGTTTACTTGTTGTTTCCTTTGTTCGTATGAAGGCATGTTTTACTGTTCCATCTATTCTTTCTTGAATTTGAATCTGTGATGATACGCATTTGTGTGTGTGTGTGATGAGGTGGTACGTGCTTGCCCGTCATTCTTTCGTATTTAATACTCCGGACGGTAGTCAAAGCAAACGACTTATTATTTCACGCCCATAGAAGTCGAAATGTAAACTAAGTTATCGTGTCACATAACTAGTAACTAGTAATCCAATGCTTTAAAATCAGTAAAGCAAAGCGGGCGTGAAATGAAATAAAATCGTGATGCAATCGTACAAAAATTTCAGAAGGTGGGTTTTCTGCAACTGTGGACACACTGATCACAGAAAAAAATGTATGTTTTATCAGAGACGTATGATAATAGTATCAAGAAATTTACGTCCTATTCTTACCACAGTTATATGCTCCTAATGGGACGAAGTCGAGAAAAATCTATGAGTCAAAATTTTTGTATTTTGAATACTACTGCCTACCCGGACAGAAGGCATATGTCGACGAAATCTAAGAACATCGTTGAAAGAAGCATATATGCCCGGAGTGATCTTTATAATTTACTGTGTGCAGAAGACATTTGTTTCACAACGTTATTAGTATTTCGCAGCTAAATAATCAAACCGTACCAGATACAGAAACCACAATATTTCAAAATGTCATCCAGTATTCTATTTATCCCTCGCAGCACATAGTTAACATGTCACAATATTTTCTGGGTTCAATCTGTTTGGTGCACTAAACATTCGACCAATGGGAGTCCTTGCGTCAGGTACCTTCTTTTGCTGTATGCTTCAAAAAGTAAAGATGACTAAATCTCAGATTACACACTGAACACGGAAAACCTGATCGGTAAAGATTTGAAAAATTCCTAGTTTAAATTCCTATTTCATCTTGTTGTTCTACAATCGTAACTAAGAAAATCGTCTAGGCCCTTCTCTACATAAAGAGAAGTACTAAAAATATTTTCACAAACGATTTAGTTCAAAAATGGTTCAAATGGCTCTGAGCACTTTGGGACTTAACTTCTGGGGTCATCAGTCCCCTAGAACTTAGAACTGCTTAAACCTAACTAACCTAAGGACATCACACACATCCACGCCCGAGGCAGGATTCGAACCTGCGACCGTAGCAGCAACGTGGTTCAGGACTGAAGCGCCTAGAACCGCTCGGCCATTTCGGCCGGCTTTTTTTTTAAAAAAGAAGTGGCGCAAAATGCATGTATTTTACCTATAGATTTATTTATTCTTGTTCAACAAGGAGTTGTCAAGGAGATATGATTTCAGTTTGTTTTTGAAACTGTAGAAGGAGAATGGGTAGCTGTGAGGGATGAAGTAGTGAAGGCAGCAGAGGATCAAATAGGTAAAAAGACAAGGGCTAGTAGAAATCCTTGGGTAACAGAAGAAATACTGAATTTAATTGACGAGAGGAGAAAATATAAAAACGCAGTAGCGGTCGCACGGTTCCAGACTGTAGCGCCTAAAACCGTTCGGCCACCTCGGCCGGCAAAAGATTTAGTGCCCAGGTTCAGATCCAGAGGTTAGGGTTTCGCTTTCATGTTAGGTACAGAAACTTTCTAAAAGCTAATATGACTTTGTAATTAAAAAAAAAAAAAGATAAAAAATACGTCTTCCGTGGTTTCATGGTTAGCGTGATTGGCTACTGACACGGAGCACCAACATTATTTCTACAACTATGGCTATATATGTACTCTGCAAATCAGTGTGAAGTGCATAGCAAACGGTTCTTATCATGGTACCACATACTACGTTTGCTTTCCGTTCCAATCGCCTATGAAGCATGGGAAGAATGCTCCGATGCGGTTTACGCGATCCCCCAGGAGCGAGACTTAGACTCTTCACTTACTACTGGTTGATGCCAGCAGGCTTTTGTAGGCTGGATGGTGTCTATCAGTTCAGGGTTTTCGTAACTTCCGCGACACTCTCCCGCAAGTCCAACAAACCTGTGGCTATATATCTTCTGCCAGTCTTATTTGATTCGGGTGTTACACACCTCAGCAGTATTCTAACATGGGACGCACCAAGTGATTTGTAAGCTGTCCACGCTATAGGCTGACTGAACTTCCCATAGTATCCTGACAGTAAAACGAAGACTGCCGTCCGCCTTATCTTCGATTGAGTCAGTGATGGACATAGTCGGAACAGGATCAGCTTGGCTCCGTAGGGTCAACTGACAAGCTACTTGAATAAATAAACAGGGACGGTGACACGCAAGCCTAGCGAGAGACATCAGATCGAAATGCTTTCACTAGTCTGTGAAACGCAGGAGATCCATTTACATTCGTGAACAATTGAATTTAGAGAGAGCGGTTGCGCTAGGAGATCAGTTCTGTTGCCAGAGGGGAATGGAATTGGTAGACGTGTTACGCGACTGCGTTGTCGTCGGACTGTACTGGCCATCGGCGTGATAGTCGACCGCACTATGGGCAAGACTAGCGCAATCGGAGCATTTTCTTTGCCTTTTTCCTTTCGTACCGTGATTTACGCTTAACTACCATAGACATTTCAGCGTAAATCATGGTACGATAGGTAAAAGCTTAAACACTTAATAAAACTCTACGATATATCATCAGGAGCGCACCGGATATAGTGGAAATTGGTGACAGGAAAATCGACAGTCTACGCTTTGTTCGTTATATGAGAGGTGTTCAATAGGGAATCCAACACTTTTTTTCTGAAAGCACCTTGGTTGTGTTGAGGATTCCAGTAAACCAAATTGTTCCCCCTCTTATGGCTACAAAACCCTATATTATAACATTTAGCTGTTCAATGCGACGGCCTTATGCCACCTTATTGGGAGGGCCTGTATGCCCATTTGGTACCTTGGCCCTTCGTTGCTCTTTATAATCGTCTGTTACGCGTCGACGAACCAATCGGTCATACACCTTCGAGGACCCCAACTAGTGGACCAGTGTGTGTCACTGCCAAGAGAAGTCAAGCAAAGCAGCGAGCCGTTTCACTGTGATCAGTCGATCCCGTTAAGTGAGAGTGTCCGCACGTTCCAATATTTGAGCTGTGTGCGGCTGGATATCGTACAGGTTTTTCCGACCTTGCGATTCCTCGCCCAACGACTCACCGTGTTTTATTCACTGACAAGTCTCCACAGACATTCTGTAAACGCCTATGAATATCTGCGATGCTCTTGTTTTTCGCCGAAAGAAACTCAATGACACCTCTCTTCTTTGAATATACCTCCGTTATAGACGCCATTTTGAAGGCTAAGTATAATGCCGCCACCTATCGGAACGTGTGAAATTATACGGGCTGAAGCGGGAATATTCCACAATGTCCTACAACAAATTCAGCATTTTTTCAATCGAAATTGGCACCTCTTGGGTGCGCCACTCATGTAAGACATGATTTCTGAGGCACCGGGCATTTCAAATCCTCCCGTGTCAAGAGTGTACCTTAGTGTCTCAATTCTGGACAAAACGGATGCCGCATCAGTTAACTGCCAGGCGAAACAGCATTTAGATGACAGTGTGTCGGAACGGTGGGTAGACAGGTTGCAGAGAAGCAAACTACTGCCCAATTAGTTACTTAGTTACATGTTTTGTTGATCATCATGATGACCTGTTGCTATAATGTGGGAAGAGTCGGTTTTACTGTTATATTAGGTCTTTCTAAATGAAAAATATGAAAAAATTCTGATCGTTTACAAAATTTCCCTAAGCCCTTTTTCTTCGTACCGCAGTTTATGTTTAACTATCTATGCAGAACACTTTAACAACGGAGCATTGTCTGGGAGGGATGTTATAATTTCAGTTGGTGGTATGAAAATCAACGATCTACGCCTTGCGGATGATAGTAATCTCTTTGCAAGAAGTGAGGAATAACTTAGTGACCTACTCTCAAGGTTAAAACTATTAATTTTAATTTGGGTCTAGAGATAAACATGAAAAAGACCAAAGTAATGGTTATTAATCCACAAGGTTTAGATTAAATCGATCGTACAGGTTGCTTAAAGGGTCTGCAGATAATGAATGGCTGTGTTTATCTAGAATCTCCGATTAATTATTCATGAAAATGTGATAAAGAAATAAAAAGACGTCCTTCGCCGAGCTGCTGTGGTTAAACTCTCTAAGATCTGACAGGACCGTGCAGTATCCAAATCAACGAATATGGCCTTGGTGGAATAATTGGTGTTGATTGTGTGTTTGTACGACTGCGAGATTTGGACTCTGAAAGCTACTGACAAGAGCCCTAATTGACGCCTTCTACATATAGTGTTGGCGGAAGGTGTTACAACGTACCGCGGACGGGGGCAAGAACCACTGCTTCCATTAGAAAAGAACTTAGCATCACAAGAAGTTTACCTTTAACAATTACTTTAGCAGATTTTGAGTACAAAATAGGATAATTTTTAAAAAAAGACACCATCTTGCAAGCCAATAAGTAGACGATTAGCGCAAGCGAAGAAGATTTCCGGCCTACTTCTTCACATTATTTTAAGATCAGCTGAAGATAGCTGTGGATAGAGACGTCTAGTCGAAGATTCAGTTACTTACGATATGAATGAAGCAATGAGGTCACCACATTCAGCAATGACTAAAGCGGCTGATGATTGTAATAATGATCAGATCTCTCTCTCTCTCTCTCTCTCTCTCTCTCTCTCTCTCACTCTCTCTCTCTCTCTCTCCCCCCCCCCCCCCCCCCTCTCTCTCTCTACCTGATACGCGAGCTCGCGCTTCCCGTGCTTTTCGTGAATCATAAGAGATGCCTCGACGATCGTTTAATTCCTGTCATGCCTTCCCCATGTTGCAATATACTAATTCGAGTCTCAAAGTGAGCTGTGGATCGTTTGCTGTCAAGATGAGACTGATGCGGGGCCAGGATATCCAGCAGTCTTCCAGTTTTACCTCTATAGGAGACCTGTGTACCCTTTAGCCACCCCTGCAATAACTCCGCTCGTTAGAAAACCGATGACCGCCAGCAGCTGGCGGTGGCTGCAGCTGTAATCGGGTCCAGGGAACGCGGTCAGCTCGAGCCGTGACGGCTTTCACCAGCCGAGGTCGGGTCACAAGGCGAGCGCCACCTGTCCGCGCAGATTGCGGTGGGTCGGGGCAGCAGAACGAACACAACACACACTTGCGGTCTCTGCGAGCCGCAGCTTCCCATTTCATTGCTTTCTAATAACGTTTCATAGGCAGGCCACAGCCAACAAAGAAGTGGCTTTCACTGAGGAATGAACAATACAGTGAAAGCACAGCATGTCATATAAATAGAAATAGCAGCACAAGACGTAGGTAGGAAGCAGTAATTATGGTTCGTTTATTAGTTCAGTAACTTTTCAGAGCAGGTTGTTCATTTCTTACTGAAGACAGAAGACCCATTTTACATATAAAAAGTTTCCAATAAATTGTTCTTTGGTAACTTCACATCTACTTTGTTTTGTCCAACGTGCTGCCCAAGAAGTGGGCATCTATCACACGACCGGAGAAAACCTAAAGATGGGATGAAATACGCAGACTAATTTTCGATTTAAGGCAAGAATTAGAAAACCGATTTCTGGATTTTCGAAAAAATAATCAATATGTTCAAATGTGTGTGAAATCTTATGGGACTTAACTGCTAAGGTCATCAGTCCGTAAGCTTACACACTACTTAACCTAAATTATCCTAAGGACAAACACACACACCCATGCCCGAGGGAGGACTCGAACCTCCGCCGGGACCAGCCGCACAGTCCATGACTGCAGCGCACAAGACCGCTCGGCTGATTCCGCGAGGGGAAAAAATAATCCCAATTTTTAAATTTATGGGACACTTTTTATAAATAATGTACGTACATCGCCAGAAAATTTTCAGATGGAATGTCTGACATTCATCTAAAAGAAAAATTTGATCATGTATCTTTGTTGCACTTTTACGAACCGTATCTGCTCAGAGACAAACATCCCTTGCTGCAATATCATGCGTTATATATGTCATTTTAGATTGGAATACGTACGTTTCTGAACAGTTATCGAGAGTAAAGCACACGAAGAGTAAGAATAGAACCAAAATCTCAGATGAACATCTTCAGAACACACTCTGAATTGCAGCCACTTCGTTCTAACCTGATATTGAAACATTAGTTTCCCAAATTGAAAGTCAAATGTCATACAACTCTTTAATTTGTAATTACTTATATATTGTATAAAATTATTAATGAAATCTCATAGATAAAATGTCAAATAATTCAGCCTTGCTTTGTAAAATAAAAATTCATAAATTAATGAAATCGAAATTACTTAAATGTGTTAACTACATACTTCGGACCGGCCACCTCTTTTTTTGTCTGTTGTTGTTAGTGTTGAGTATATTATCTGCGGCTCAAAAATACTCATTTTCTTGGAATGTGGCCCAGGTAAGCCAAGACGTTGGTTACACCTGACCCAGATATTCCAAATTTTCCTTAAATATGAGCACCTCTGCTCAGTTTTCATCTTCAGAAAAATAACTAATTGAAATAGTAAAGCCACAAGTACATAAATCAGTTGGTGGTTAATAGATTTTAAATGTCCTGATACCCGAGAAATACAACAGAAAGAGCATGCGTTCGTGAACTGCCGGACACGGGAACAGATGGCTATACTATGACAGAACGCTGTAATTCTCTTGTTGAGACCTAAATATTATGGAAAATCACATTAACGGCTATGTGACGTATCACATCGCCACAACTACTGAATCAGAGTTCATCGTTATTCCACGAGACTGTCAGTGGACATAACCTGAGGTGCTACTTCTTAATTTTACGACACAGCTTTCATTTTGGAAATACGTAATAGGACCACAATCGGTGACCATGTTAAGAGCAATTGATGGCGCAAGAGACCGAGAAACACTGTAAAAGGCAATGGTGTCAGAGCGCAGGTCCAGGGAGAAAGCGAGTACGCACGTTGCATGCCGCAGGTGACATCATTCTCAAACACCAACGGATATCACATCGGCGAACTCAGGGAGGCAGACTGACGCTCACTTTGGTGGATAACCTGCACTGCTGGAGCCCCTGTAGGCGTATTATGGAACGAATGAGTATCACGAAAGTTGCGAAAAGCCCCAGTCGAGGCGATAATCTCATTATTACAATGAAGTGAACACCCTTAGCTACTTACAGGCGTTGACATACGTCAATTGGGACAGATGAAAATGTGGGCCCCGACCGGGACTCGAACCCGGGATCTCCTGCTTACATGGCAGACGCTCTATCCATCTGAGCCACCGAGGACACAGAGGATATCGCGACTGCAGGGATTTATCTCCGGCACGCCTCCCGCGAAACCCACATTCTCAACGTATTGTCCCGCACTACACTCGTAGTACCCCCGCCCATTATACTCATTACTCGCGGTACGTTGCCGATTCCCGTAAGAGTTCGGGCCGGTGAGCCTTAACCATCTTAGTATATATAATCTCATTATTCATCAAGCGCACAGTGGAGAATAGTCATCGTCTGCCCACCATGCAACAACAGTATGTCACGTCTGCCCACCATGCAACAACAGTATGTCACTTCCGATTTATAGCTTCCCCAGTTTTAGAAGATGGCGAGGTCGCCAGCTGTGAAAATTTTCACGGCAGAAAATTATGTGTTTACTCCTCCTTTTTATTTATATATCCAAGCAGCTGAATCCACTGTTACCGATTTCTAACCACAAGGCTCCCGGCTCATACGAAATTCGTAACTTTGACCTGCTTAACAGAACTCAATCACATGATCTTATCTGCACTTACTACCAGTATACGATCTCACCAATTAGCAGAAGACTTACGATTTTCTCTTGGCCACTGTCCGCAATACATCAGTAAGCCATATTGTAAGAGTGTAGCAATCTTTGCCTGAAGGCAGTTAGCACATTTTTATTACAGAATTTACAAAAAGATAAAGATTACCATAGGGTACGTCCGGTGGTATATGTAGATACTGCCTGGAAAATGCACTGCGTATGATGTTAGTAGTAAACATGAAACAAATTGAAAAGTCTTTCCTGATACTGAGTCTTACTTCACGAACAGTGAAAATAAAGTAAGCGATGAACTTTTTTCCTTACTTTAGTCTGTGAGGAAGTATCAGCGAGAAATAGTTTCAAAGAAGATTTGAAATTATTTGCGAAGTTTGTTGGAAGTCGTTACGCCCTCTCATTCTTAAATACTGGATGAATATAATCTGCATAATTTGCGCGCCCTGTGCCTCATAACATATACACCGTTTCTAACTTTAATACCTGCTTTACTGTGTTACACCTTTAAAGTGAGAGATATGTCTTAATGAGTAACTTATAGCAGCATTTTAAGTTTTTGAATTTGGTCAATAATTACATGAAGTACTCAAAATCAAATTTTTTTTGCCCATGGATGCCGTCAGATAGGCAACGTCCAACTGAGTCAAGGTGACTGGGTAACGGTTTTACCAATTTAGTAACATTAGCACAACAACTGGCAAAAGGATGACAGAAAAGTATTTAATGGAAATAAACTGTATAACAGCGAGCTTCAGTTGAAAGTAGTTTTATTCAGAAGAAAGTTTTAACCTAGCAAACAATATTTCAGCTTCGTACAAAATACACTACATAAAGTACAGTATGTTCATAATGCCATTTCATCATTTTTTTTCTCAACGAATATTTGCCTATCTTTGGTTTCTTTGTCAGTTTTTAATACGAAACTACAGCCGACATTATTTAGCAAACTGAAAGTCTGTACTCGTCTCAAGTTACTCACAGAAATGTAAATTTTAGGGTGAGCCTATTCAGACAAAGAATTAAAACGAGAACGAAAAGTATCGCAAGCGATTGTCATTTTCCAAAGCGGAGAGGACTGGCCACAATACAAGGAGAGGAGATGCTTCCTCCTCATCAGTATCATTTTATATACAGTAAGCAGAATTAGAGAAAGAAACAACAATGAAACCAACCCTTTCTTTTACACTCAGTTTCCTCCATTTTTTTTTTTGCATTTGTTACCGACTTCGTCCCTACCTCTTTCACTGAAGATGGAGCATGAGTGTGATTTCTCATGTGCCTAGACAAAACATGATCACTCCGTACTAGAAAATTTTTGACATTACAGTTCTTCTTGTTAGCGCAACATCAATCCCGTTCACCTGTAGATTACACTTTCCTATTACGTCTGAATGTAAAATTGTTATACGTTAGGAGTCTCTGGCCTCCAATTTCAGTATCACTATCCTATACGTCTAACAACATTTAACACACGCTTAAAATGCTTCTAAGCACTGATTTCATAACTACTACTCTCGTCTCTGCCAGAAGCAAAAAGCTAACTGGTCCTAAGGTGACGTTGCCAGACGCACCTGTTTGACAGTAAAAGCGCTCTTCTCTACCTGAACTACAAGTTTCACAATACGAGTAGGAGATTAATGGATCCTTCGGACAACTTTTCTCAGTTGCAGAGTTGGAGATTAATGGATCCTTCGGGCAACTTTTCTCGGTTGCAGACGTCGTGTCTGCCCCAGCCTCCATCTTCAGGCAGAAAATCGGTCTACGTTTGAGGTGTTGTATCTGTTGTTGGTTGAATAAGCAGTGTCTCCATGTTGGATGGTATTGCGGGTGCATATTGTACCTAACGGTGGAACTCTGTTACTTTAAGATCAATAGAAATTAATCTGGATAGTAAGAACTACAGATATTTGGATATGTGAATAATAAGGACATAAATACTACTTACTTCTCGCCGAGAATGTCATATTTGCCGAGTCGTATGCCAATCGCACACGATAATACTGAAACTTGGAGATTATTTTCTTTCACTTCGGTAATCTGTAAGTTGTCTTTGATTAATTTCTCAGCAGTAACGGCTACGTTCGAGCTACTGACATAGTAGTGAATAATCAGTGAGGGCCTCTGCGTTACGCCATCGAGTAATCACAATCACACGCAGTTAAAATAGCAAATTTTTTATGAACACCACCACGGAGAGCATGGAAATGTCTTGTGCGACACACATAACACGTCGTCATCGAGTGATTACATCACCTAATCAGTTGATGCCATGGTATGTGCTGCCATTTCATTTGGTTTCCAATCCTTCCAAGTTGCGATTCAGAAGCATTGTTGTAGTTTGAGGACGCTCTGCAACCAGACATCCTCCCACTGATAGAGCACCTTCGAAATGGTTCCAGCGGTACCGTGCACATGGAATGACTTGGAAAGATTAACATGGCAAAAGGATGTTAGAGTTATAACTACGGCCCTCGTTCTACGTGCACGGATAATGTACTATGATGATTGAACAGTGTCTGCACCTTGAAACGGCAGTTTGACACACACAGGATGCGTATCTGGAAGAAACTACCCTTAAACTCCCCTCTTCTTTCCTGTTGTTCAGGTAAGTCATTTTCTTTCAGCAAGGATGTGATCGGTACCTGCAATCGTCTTTGTTGTCTAAGTATTCGGTTTGTAATGATTCCACGGCCGACCCAACTATGTCTGCATTCTGCTAACCATGTGGATGCCACTTCGGTGCCCGGTAAGCGCTCTGCACCTGGACACCTGCGGCGCCAGAACTTGGCTGTGGCGACCGGGCGGCGGTGCCCGTAAGGCGGTCAAGGCGGCGGCGCCTGGCAGTGGGTGCCTTACAAGGCGGCGCCGCTGGGTGAGCTGCCCGCTCTGTCACTCGGCGCGTGACTCACGCCAGTGCGTGAAACACGGCCAACCTGCAGACCCACTGCTCACTGTTTGCCTATTATCACTAGCAAATACCACGGCGCTCAGACGGTGTGTTCCCCGTTACCCGCAACCATTGGCAAACAACCTGTAACCTACATGTACAAACAGACAACCGGACGGACTGATTTTTGGACGCTAGTTGGGGAAAAAGAGGCATAATGAGTTACAATCAAGTTACGATGATCGACTCTTCTTGAATGACCTTAAATCAGTTTCAGAGACCTTCATTCTTAGGGTTTCGTGCCTCAAATCGGCAAAAACGGAGCCCTTATAGGATCACTTAATTGTCCGTTTGTCTGTTCCTTTGGAACGGGTAGAGGCAAAAGTTGGAATTTTTGTCAAATACTAAGTCCTATGGTCCCTTAACGGTGAAAAAATTTAAGCTTCTAAGTAAATGCAGTTAAGGATACGGCTATTTATGTCACACATTTTGACACTCGCAAACTCACTTCCCAACACGTATAGATGATTATGCATGTAATTAAGACTGTACAGGGGCCTCAGAGCGTGAGTCATTCTTGCACTGGTCCGTTTTTTTTTTTTTTTAAGTGATAACACCAAGGTCCGTCTCACGTCAGATTTCAAATAGGTCCCCATGTATCTAAATGGGCGAAACAGTAAATAACACGCTCACAGATAGCTTGCGAAGCCCACATTCGATTAATTCTTGAGTCAGTCTGGGAGTGTTAGCATGCAGGGTTCGTACAGATGATAGGCTCTGAGCACTATGGGACTTAACATCTGTGGTCATCAGTCCCCTAGAACTTAGAACTACTTAAACCTAACTAACCTAAGGACATCACACACATCCATGCCCGAGGCAGGATTCGAACCTGCGACCGTAGCAGTCACGCGGTTCCGGACTGAGCGCCTTAACCGCGAGACCACCGCGGCCGGCTTTACAGATGATAGAAGAGATGCATCTTTCGCCACGGGTTCGTTTAGTAAGTGTCACGGAAATGATCATCAATGTCCAGCGCCAGACACTACAAGAATAGATTTGTGCATCATGCAGAAGTTTGCCGCTGATATGACGGAGACGTACATTGCAAGCAGAGTCGGGTAATATACGTATTACTTCCCCCACGTACCCCTCGAGGAATGACAGGATAGGCAAATCAGAACTTATTCTGAGGTTTTCCTACAGGCGTTCGCGACTGGGATGGGAAAGAGGATGCCGTAAAAGAGGTTCATTCCATAAACTACTTGATGACATTGTCAATATCTGGGAATGACGTAGCATCGACAGCAAATTCTCCATCAAACGCATAACAACAACAATGAAGGCCGACATAGCCTTAACTACTCTTAGAATGGCATTTACCGAATGGTTGACAACGTTTATTCGCAGCTAAATACGTTGTTTTAAGTAATGAAATACGTTTTGTGCGCGCACGGTACGATGATGTTGGTAAGAACAAAACATGCGTTATACACTGGGTCAGGATTCGCAATCTGGTATGGCGATGAAACTTCCTGGCAGATTAAAATTGTGTGCCGAACCGAGACTCGAACTCGGGACCTTTGCATTTCGCGGGCATCTGAGCTACCCAAGCAAGACGCACGCCCCGTCCTCACAACTTCACTTCTGCGAGTACCTCGTCTCCTACCTTCCAAATTCCACAGGAGCTCTTCGCAGGAGAGCTTCTGTGAAGTTGGGAACTGGTTGTGGTCGGTTACTTGGAGACCATTTTCAACCATTCATGCACTTCATGTTCCCAAGCAACGAATCAGTTTTCCTGAGATGACAATCCGGCATGCCACCGGGCTAAAATCGATAGCGGTGGGTTTGAAGAACATTCTCGGCAGTTTGAGCGAATGATTCGGCCACCCAGGACATGAATCCCATCGAACATTTATGGAACATAATCAAGAGGTCAGTTCACGCACAATATGCTGCAGCAGCAACATTTTCGCAGTTATGGACGGCCATAGAGGCAGCAAGGCGCAGTATTTGCTCAGAGGACTTCCAACGACTTGTTGAGTCCACGCCGAGTCGAGTTGCTTTATAACTCCGGGCAAAAGGAGGTCCAGCACGATATTAGGAAATACCCCATGGCGCCTGTCACCTCAGTGTATTTGACTGGCGATTTTGAGTAATATTAACCAACAGGACTCGTAGCAAGATACCACAGCTCTCGCAAAAACGTGCTTGGAAAACTCAAAGGCCCGTCTTTCAGCATAGAAACTACAAATATTCTTCAGCCACCTATGTATCCACCCCACAGAGACTGTAAGATAAAACCAGGCGAACATCACGTCGCACAGAGGCGTACAGTCAGTCACTCAGTCTCCCCTCGCCCCATCTGTGCATGAGTGACTGTAAGAAGTACTCTCTGTCTTTCAAGGTACAGATGAGTGTGTAGATATATCAGTAGAAAGTGAAAGAACACGGAATATTTATTTTCCTAAAACAGACCAGCTTGCGTGTACAATAAGAAGGAAGAGCACTTTTAAGTTAGACAGGAGTTCATGTCCCTAATTAGATATATTTCATTTTTACATGAATGCCCACTTGTACTTCAATGAAATTGCCTTCGTTTCTGTTTTTATGAGATTATTCTGCGCTGTAACAGTTTATATGTATTGTTATTCTGATTGTGGGGAGATTTCTAGCTATATATGTACATATTATCATAAGAAGCAGTTTTGATTTATATGAATTAATTTAAGTGCCTTGGCGAGTGTGCAGTGTTTGTTATGTACAATGATATTGTGACGCACAGCTGTTTCGTGTAACAATGAAACTATTGTTAATATTATATTTCGCTTTACCAATATATCAAAAATTAAACATTTTTTCCAAATTTCCATTATCTGCTTTACTTTTTTACTCAAATCATAGGAGAGTGTCCATGGTATAGTATGGTGCGTGTGGATGTATGGGGAAGAGGGGTGAGAGGAAGGAGCGAGTTATGAATGGGTAGAGAGCAGGGTGCAGAATAGGGTCCCACTTTTTTTCTTGCACCGGCGCCTCATACAAATATTAAGCGCCTGTCTTAATTGGAGAACTTCGAAGAAAATGCAGTCGAAATATACCTCTGTGAGATTGTATAATTCTATGACAGAAGATTTTCGCAGGATTTCAAAGGAATAGGAAACGGATACTGTGGCATGATAATACTTGTTCTATGCAGAAATTGCTCTCGATGATGTAATTTCTTTTATCGAACCTATAACTTAATAGCAGTGACTAACAACAGCAACCAGGCACATTTGATGTACAGTACCAGTTTTCTTGACTATGCCTATTTTCACACGATTTATTTTACATTATGGAAATGTATTTTTAACGGTATTTCCACCACAGTAGGAAAAGGTAGATAGGATAATTCTTTCTATATTCATTCATACTGACGAATAATTGGAGTATGTTGAAATGAGAAGACATTTACACGAGCAGGGAGCAATCTTTTACACATCAGTGTGAACTACAGAGAGCAGCCCGAACCATATATTAACTTCGCTAAAGGTAGGAGGAATTTATCCTCTAATTTTGTGTGTAGACAACAGGGCAAACTCTACATTTGTAATGCATTATTGTACTGTTATTGCACACTTCGTTAGTTCTACTTGCTTTGTGAAATCAATGACGTGAACTTATTCTGTATCCGTACCTATTTCACTTTGACTCTACTAGTGAGTCATAGATACGAATGTCTGAATTAAATAAACTGCATCTGCTAAGTTGTTGCGTAACTACTCTGTTGCGGCAACGGTGAAGCATCTTATGTCATCGACGTTTCCAACAGCTCGTCGCTTGATCACACGCAGCAGAAAGCTTCCAGAGGAAAAGAAGTGACGAACAGAGACGCATTTGAGTGAGTCATGTAGCTGAGCTCGGCGAACTTGTGAACTGACGCGACCACATTATGTATGGCGAAGTTCAAGGACGGCTTCATTATTAACACAGTACTGCATACTGTTCAGAGTTTAATTCCCGTCCTTTTTCGACACCACTTTTTAATTTGTAGCTCTAAAAGTTTTGATGTTCCTTCTTTCTTATCCAGAAATGTATTATTCCGCTCCACGTTGATCGTTCCGAGAACTGCCTGCTGCAGTTCTTCAGTTTACGAAATCTAAAACGCAGTTAGCCATTTTCCCTAAGTTCCTTAAAATTCTAATGATCTAACAACTTTTGTAATGAAAACAGTGGTAGTCTATTTTGACTCTTATTTCTAGTATGTCTCACAGAAAATGTAGTAAGGGGACACTATTTCAATTTGCCAGAAATTTTACTGAAAGGCAAAGATGACAAAGATACGCAAATATAGACTATGTGATCAAAAGTATCCGGACACCCCCAAAAACACACGTTATTCATATTAGGTGCATTGTACTGTCACCTACTGGCAGGTACTCTATATCAGCGAACTTAGTACTCATTAGACATAGGGAGAGAGCAGAATGGGGCGCTCTGCGGAACTCACGGGCTTCAAACGTGGTCAGGTGATTGGGTGTGACTTGTGTCATACGTCTGTATGCGAGATTTCTACATTCATAAACATCCCCAGTCCGCTGCTCATGGTCTCGCGGTAGCGTTCTCGCTTCCCGAGCACGAGGTCCCGGGTTCGATTCCGGCGGGGTCAGGGATTTTACCTGCCTCGAGATGACTGGGTGTTGTTGTGTCGTCTTCATCATCTCCATTCATCCCCATTACGGTCAGAGGAAGGCAATGGCAAACCACCTCCACTAGGACCTTGCCTAGTAAAGCGGAGCGGGTCTCCCGCATCGTTCCCGTACGGTTCGTAAAGAAGCATGGGACTTCATTTCCATTTAAAACATCCCCAGGTCCTCCGTTTCTGATAGGGAATGGAAACGTGAGGGACACGTACAGCACAAAAGCGTACAGGCCTTCCTCATCTGTTGACTGACAGAGCGCCGACAGTTGAAGAGGGTCGTAATGTGTAATAGGAAGACATCTATCGAGACTATCACACAGGAATTCCATACTGCATTAGGATCCAATGAAAGTACTGTGTCAGTTAGACGGGAGGTGAGAAAACTTGGATTTCATGATGTAGCGGCTGCTCATAAGCCACACATCATGCTGGTAAATGCCAAACGATGCCTCGCTTGGTGTAAGGAGCGTAAACATTGGAGGATTGAACAGTGGAAAAACGTTGTGTGGAGTGACGAATCACTACACATCGTGGCGATCCGATGGCAGGGTATGGCTATGGCGAATGCCCGGTGAAGGTCATCTGCCAGCGTGTGTAGTGTCAACAGAAAAATTCGGGGACGGTGGTGTTATGGTATGGTCGTGTTTTTCATGAAGAGAGCAGCGATGAAGAGCAATTCGGGGATGGCAATTGCATCTTTCAACACGGTCGAGCACCTGTTCATAAGGCACTGTCTGTGGCGGAGTGGTTACACGACCATAACATCCCTGTAATGGACTGGCCTGCAGAGAGTCCTGACTTGCATCCTCCAGGACACCTTTGGGATGTTTTGGAACGCGGACTTCGTGCCAGGCCTCACCGACCGACATTGATACTTCTCCTCAGTGCAGCACTCCGTGAAGAATGGGCTGCCATTCCCCCAAGAAACTTTCCAGCATCTGATTGAACGTATGCCTGCGAGAGTAGAAGCTGTGATCAAGGATAAGGGTGGGCCACCACCATACTGAAATCCAGCATTACCGATGGAAGGCGCCACTAAGTTGTAAGTCATTTTCAGCCAGGTGTCCGGATACTTTTGATCACATAGTGTATTTGCAAACTTACCCAAAAAAGAGTCTGAACGGCAACACTTCTCTATGAGAATGATGATTTAAGATTTTGAATGCTTGCAAAAAGACTTTTTTTTAACGTGGGCTGCAGCTGATTATATGTGTAAAGCGTGCCTGTAGCTGTTTGCTAATTGTTACACATCACATTCTTACATGTGATTCACTATCGAGACGATTTAATGAATATGCAGCAATCCGTTAACGCGTTACGCAACATACGAATTCCTAGCACATTTCACTATTTGATGTATCAGATATTTCAGAAATAGCTCTTTACTTCGAGTTAAGGTAGACCCCCACAACGATACGCTGTACTGAAAATTGTGGAGGATGTATAATTGACGTAATGACGTCAGCGTCATCTTAAGTAACAATCTTAGACTGGGGTTCTTCACTTGGTTAGTCTCTTGTAAAATATTTCTCTTTGTAAAAATAGCTTTTCACAAAAAATGCAGTGGGACATTAAATACAGAAAAGAACGGCAGAAGCGCAGAGGAACATTTAGAGAGTGTATGACGGTACTTTCATATGAGAAATGTCAGCGGCTGCACTTGGCTAAGGGAGCGGGAAAAAGAAGACGGGTAGGAGAGGAACAGACACCATGAGGCGATAGTAGCACTAGCAGTATTGCGGTGCCGCCATCGCCATCAACACTGCCGTGCTGGCCCTCGACAGCTGTCTCCTTCGAGACGGCGCCTCAGCCACAGGCCCTCGAGAGGCCGCAGAATCTGGCAGCGCCTGATTGGCTGTTAGCGGCGGCTCTCTCAGCATTTCCCAGCGGGTCGCCACCAGCTTCTGTCGCCCGCAGGTCTCTGCTCTGCCGTCTCGGGGCAACCGCCATTACTGAGTAGGCTCGCTCCGCCGCTGGTCATAAACTTATGAGAGCATTCGCCAAATGACGGGTCGTAATAAAGACACCAGTGAACAATGATCCCCCTGAAGCAATAGCTCTTATGCCCATTGTCATGCTGCATATGAACATAATCACAGTGTCGTGAATCTATGGGCAGTCTGCATCGGACTGATATTACAATGTCGTGTATAGCTCCTTTGGATACAATCCAGCCTTGTAATGCTGCTGAGAGATGAGCACTAGGGAACTACGCAGATACGAGAAATCAGAGATAACCCCCCGCCCCCCCCCCTTCCGCAATTACCTTATCCGTTCCGCATACACAGGCCTTGCCCGTACCCGCGGGTGTTATAGCTTTCTTAAACATTTTAACGCGGTTGTCGCCGGAGCTCTGACGATAGGATTTACCCTGGCCCGAATTTTCATCTGCTGAAGTTTTTCATTGACTAAGAATGTAAAGGTCGATTATGGCCACATTTTACTACAACAAGCCTCTCATATGCTTGATACATGACGTAATTACAATTTTGTATCATAATTAAGAAACGCATTTTATGTCATTTCGGCGGTAGTTTATCACAACATTGGTAAGTCTAATGAAATCGCATTACAAGTAATCGTCAAGTATTGCACACTGTTTAAAATATCTCGCATAGTTCACTCATCAAACGAACGTTAATTCACCATGAAATTAAATCATTTTAACTTTCTGCTCGTCTCAGTACAATAGGCGCTGCATTTTGTAATTGTAAATATATTTTGGGGGAACATTGCTACAATAGTTTTATACCGAATATTATTTGTGAGTGACTTATGTATTACGTTAAAGTCAGGCCACGAAACGAAGACGGCAATGGAAAAGGTATTCTAGAACAGCTTAGTGGCAGCTTTCGGTAACCGCATAAGTGACCTCTGTAACTGCAAACGAAACAGGAGTGACTCGGACATAACGCAGCCTTGTGCGACGAAAACACTAAGTGTTGAATTGTCATGCGGAAAACCAGGCAGAAGGGTGTTTTCAATAGGCCGGCAGGAGTGGCCGAGTGGTTCTAGGCACTTCAGTCTGGAACTGCGCGACCGCTACGGTCGCAGGTTCGAATCCTCCTCGGGTATGGATGTGTGTGATGTCCTTAGGTTAATTAGGTTTAAGTAGTTCTAAGTTCTAGGGGACTGATTACCTCAGATGTTAAGTCCCATGGTGCTCAGAGCCATCAAGTCATCAACGCATCTGCACTTTCCAGAATAGGAAAGGGGCGCGCGATCACTATAGAGGGTGCCTGTAAGAAATCACTCCTGCGTCTCACAGCGCTGACAGGAGTCCAGCTAGCACAATGACTGCGCGAAGCGAGTTAAAAATAATGAACTACAATGGCCGAGTAACTCGTCAAAAGCCACACAATTCTGTGTCTATGAAGAGAAAAAAAGACCCTGTCAAGTGGTGCCACGTGCAAAGCTATTACCTCACCTTAGAAACATACTTGCTTAATATTTTCCGTAGTTTGCTTATGCTCGTCCGCTATCAGTATCTCTAAATGATTTTGTAGCGTGCACAGCTTAGTTCGAATAGGAATCAGATAGGGGTAAGTCTCTATCAGCTTTCCCGGTCTGAGTTGCGACTAACCAAACTAAGAAGAAAGTCTATAAAGTGAACAACGATACAAGCAAATGTTCTCCGCGCCACCTGTCGGATTTTATAGAAGCAAGTCTCTGCGTCTCTGCAGTAGCTGTCGTTTTACGCTCACCAGAAGTTGTACTGCGAAAGAGGTTCGATGAAAGTAATCTCAGACTGGCGGAGAGACGGGTTTCATGCCAGGAGGCGTGCATAATTTCACTGCATTCCAACTTGTGATGGAATTTCCTGACTCCTCAGCATGATACGACTTTTAGCGCTGTTCTCTAGAAGCGCTGCAAAGGAGAAGTTACGAAGTCTGCGCAGGCTTTGATAATAACAGTTTCGTTGTCGCTATGTGTGCCCGATACCAAACGAAACTGAATTCATTTCTTCGAGGAAACATTTGCATAACAATCTAGATACAGTAATATATCACATCTGCTCTGCTTATTATGGCGGTTTAAGCGAGACGGCGGCAATTGTTCTATTTATAAAAAATATGTGGAAGTCTGTGTCAGTAGTACATTCTACCAAAATCTTTATCGTATTTTTCTTCCACTTCTTACTATTCGGTCTAACGAGTTTAGATGTACTTTGTCTTGTGCTGACTGATGTAGACCTGTCCTTCAAGACCCGTAATACAAAATGCATTAGGTAACCCTCGTCCCGCCGTTTCCTCTCTGTGTTTCTCCTTTCTACCAGTGTACACAGTGGAATTAGAAACATTCTTTTCTAGCCTGTCTCATGTTTTCCCAGAACTATTTCCAGATTCTATAATGTTCTTTCTTTCTCTTGGATTAAAAATAATTGTGTTCATTTTACTGGCTTTTTGAGTTGATCGCACCGCTGGTTTTAGTACTGTCACTAAAGCATATCGTAACTGGAAGAAATTTATGAATAGTGGCTCAGCATCGACTAGCGCATGTAGCCGATTGTCAGTGGATTTATCAATAATAGAAGTGTGGTAGTAGAGAACCTTACTACAACTAACGATAACTCTAAGAAAACATATAAATTCGTTTAAGGGTACGTATGTAACACTTACACCAGTTTGGCTTAAAAAAGCGATCATATTTTTCTACTTAATTAAACAGTTACTGCTGCAATTGTGCTGAAGTGCAAAATAAATTATGGAAATTTTGTCATTGCTCCCAAGAAATTTCGGAAGAAATCTATTTATCAGACGGATAGAATGTATGGTTCTGGCCCCAGCTCAACAAGCAAATCAAATTAAATTGAAAAACTGACACTCTCAACATTCGCAATTAAAGCAATCTGAGAACGCAAAAAACAATATTATGCTGGCTCCGCTAACTTTAAAAAACGCACCCAGAAATGCACAACACATCTGTTTCACGCTATATGATAGATCCCGCAAGAATACAACATAAAGTGTGACATGGATGCTTTAGGACTTTGACCAGTACATCATTCATATATTTGTTAAAGACAATTAGATGTGGACTGCTTAGTCTCAGTTTCGCTTACTTCTGCTCCACATCTGTCCACGCGTGACGCGAGTGCTATATTATCTCCGTCACTTTACATGTCACGTATTTGCTTTCTTTATCTGACCGCTTTGCGCTGGACAGCAACATTATCTTCCGTGTACATATTATTGAACAACGGTTGTATCAGGAACTGAAGGCATTCTAGGAATGACTCTGACTAGAATGTCGGTAAACTTGAACTGTGAGCCAGTCTTCTCGTTGATCCGCTTGGAGAAGCCTTTGCGTCAGCCAGTGAGATGTGCGGCATTTACTGAAACGTAAATTGTACTTTCATTTTGCGGAACAGAGGAACTCGTTTGCATAAAAAGATTAAACAACGAGAAACAAACAAGCGCAACAGTTTGGCTTACTCGTCAATTACATTATCATAGCTCTCTAAAGTGGTTACCCACCGCCAAACTGCTGCTTCTAAAACGTTTCACGTAGTCAAGGCGTTATTTACTGATGTCAGTTCCTGTGATACTGCTTTCAAAGAGGATCTGTATGGCCGTCTACAGTTCTAAACAATGCAACATTCTGTAATGTCTTGTGGTCGTTTCATATAAGCTTGACTGTTTGCTTTCTATATCTGACGCTGTAACAACACTAATCACTAATCTAACTCTCCAGGAGGCTGCCCTTATCGCACTATCAGAAGATCTTTAGACACGTGTTCAGTACAACAGTAATCTTACAATTACTTTGCCCATGGTAATAAAATAGGACGGCAGGCAAAGCAACTGCTAACAACTGACTCGACTCATGATAGGTGCTGTATCCTTACTATACACAGAACATAACCCCTTTAACCTCCTTCACTCGTGACCAATAAAACACCGAAATGACACTATTCTTGGTAAAGCAGGTAACTAACAAAACTGCTTACATTTCTCCAGAACAGATGACCAATCGGTGAATCATTGCAGGTTTCTTCTGTCATCGCGAGAGCGTAACAGAATTTCTCGACACATTTTAATGGCAGACGAGAAAGACGTTGTGCATTACGAAAGAGCTTACTCTTTAACTTCGAAGAAATTTCTCCTAGATACATCTCTCACAATGACCACGGCAACAGTATTTGAGTAATTCGCCATTTGTTCCTTGCGCCAGCTTCCATTATTGGACTAGGAAGGGCGGAAGGTGATGTTGACCAGCTATTTATCTTGATATTGATTGCCTATGTATCCCGATACAAAACAGGCTGTACCCTCCACCACAGACCGTCTGGCGAAGTACAAGTCTACACGTTAGTAGGAAGACAGTAATCAACACGTTAATTAAATTAGCAACTTGTAAAAAGCTGCTAAGCAGCAGATTTACCATAGAATAAAAAGTGAGATATATTCCTATGGCAAAACTTCAGCCATTGGTGATGTGTCTGACACAAAGAAAGTCAAATTTTGGCTTTTCGTAGAGACGACGATGAAGTCATTAGAAAAGGAGCTTTTCAACAAGGCACCGACAAAGTCATTAGAAACGGAAGACAATCTGTGTTTGGAAAAAAAATGAGGAAGGACATGTACTGTCGCTTCATTTCTCCTATGCGATTAAGGCAAACCAAGGAAAACTTAAACTCTGATTGCAGACGGGGAACTGACACTACCAGTCTCCCCCCCCCCCCCCCCTCCCCAGCGAATGCGATTCCAAAGCCTAAGGCATCACTGCGCTTTTTAGGTCGGTGGGACGTCCATTGACTTTTTTTTTTCTGTTACAGAAACCTTCCATTTCATGGGTCTAGTATGCAATAAAGCTCCATAACAGAAACAAATATCTAATATCTAATCCAGTGAAGCGGCTAAATTTAATGTACGAATGGATTTCAATAAGTAATACAACACTTTCTTTTCTGGAAACAAACTGGCTTTATTGGGGATTCCAATACACCACATTATTCAGCACACCTTTGGCTACAAAGTCCTTTCCACATAATCTCCGCTCAATACGACCGTCCTACCCCACTTTACTGGGAGGGCGTGGCATGCTCGCATGGTAGTACCCCGCTGGTCGACGTCAGAGCTAACGTCTTGCTTCATCAATAACTCCCCACCCCCCCTCATCCAAATACTGCTTTCCGCGGAGTGGATCCTTTATTGGGCCAAACTGACGGAAGTCGCAAGGTGCGAGATCCCGGCATTACGGTGGACGAAGATGAAAAGTCCAATGAAAGTTCTGTGAGATCCTCTCGGGTGCGCAGACTTGATGGAAAAGGAGAAGTTCGTTGGCATTTTTATGGTGACGAACTCTCTGGAGTCGTTTCTTCAATTTCCTGAGGGTAGCACAATACACTGCCTTGGTGGTCGTTGCATCATGAGAGAGGACATCAAACAGAATAATCCCTTCAGGGTCCCGTGACTTCGCCCTCTGAGAGTGCGGCTTTGAACTTATTCTTCGGGGGAGAAGTGGTGTGGCGCCATCCCATCGATTGCTATTTTGTTTCCGGTTCGAAGTAATGAACCCATGTTTCATCGCCTGTAACGGTATTCGACAAAAAGTTGTCACGATTAACCTCGTAACGCGCAAACAATTCCGTACAGATGGTCATTTGTTGCTCTTTGTGGTCCTCTGCTATACGGCGATTAACCTATCGGGCACACACCTTGGAAATCCCCAACTAGTGGACGAGTGTGTGAGCGCTAACAACAGAGGAGTTCAGGTGAGCACCGAGATGTCTGACTGTGATCTGTGATCTGGCGATCACCTAGAATGAGAGTGGCCCTGCTTTCTATCCGCGGGAGTCGCAGCTCGGACAGGTTTGCGCGACCTTGCTGCGATGATGACAGACGCCTCGCTCAACGACTCACTGTGCTTTTGTTCACTGACATGTCATCCTTAAGACATTCTACAAACCCCTATGAATATCTGCGATGCTTTGGTTCCCCGCCAAAAGAACCTCAATGACAGCTCTCTGCTTGGAACCCACCTACGTTACAGATGCCATTTTGAAATGTATAGTGCTGCCACCTGGAACTTTGTGAAATTATAACGACTGAAGTGTGAATATTCCACACTGCCCCACAGCAAATTCCGAATTTTTTCAACCGAAATTGGCCGAGAGAAAGCGTGTTCCATTACTTATTGAAAGCCCCTCGTGTAACGGCGTGACACGATGAGAGTTCCAAATAATTTCCAAGTATGCTTGGCTAGCATCACATTGCTATATAGTTAGGGAACGTTGTATTCTCGAGCATACCGAGGCAGCAAGAAAAGAACTGAAGCTTGTAAATACAGCAACAATTTGCACGTTTAGATGAAAATACGGGCAACAGGTTATCGAAAATCTGAAAGAGCCACCTTCCTATGAAAAGTCCCTGTGACAGATCTGTTTTCAAAGAACCGAAAAGATAAAGCGGTTCAGAAATAATAGCCTGGAATCTCTACTGAAAGTTCCGCGAAAGGAGGACCTAGCCAAGAATCACTATAAGAATCTTTAATACCATAACGATTAGCAAGTGTGCTCTACAAAATATACGCTCTCCAGGAAGCTCATTTCCGCAAAGATTCTTGATATCTTGTATAAGAATATAGATTAACGCTTTTGATAAATCATTCACGATGCTTCAGGAATTCGCTGCCCCTTATTGCGAAAATCTGTAACACTGCATTTGTATTAGTGATTATGGGCTACTACACGAGCAATGAAAAGTCACTATGTATTTGTTTGGCAAAAGCAGTGTAGTGAAAATGTGGCTATCAGAGGCAGTGAACCTTGTTTACATGCATTAGTTCGCGGAAATATTGACGAATATGACTCCGATTTTAATTTAATTCCCATTATAGTTGAAGGGATATGCACTGTATAATGCATCAGGTGTTCACATATGCAGTACTTGGCCCTTGCAACTGTCCCCACCGACTACCGTCCTTTAGATATAGTGACAGGATCGTGGTATACATCCGCGTTTATGCCGTGTGAAATTCCCAAATGCATTAAATTCTCTGATTCCGTCGAAATGGCGCCGGAATTGTGTACGTATTCCGGTAGCAAAACGTTTTCTCAAATTATCCGAAAACATAAAACCACTCATTTTTTCTGATACGCTACACCTCCGTTACGTCTCTTGGTAGCGTTCATTTCTAAGCAGATAAACCACACCTTGGAAGAATTCCTAAGTTAAGTATCTCAGAAAGAAGAAAAATACTCATTGATTTACCGAACGGCAGTAACACACTGTCTATTTCGAATAAAAGTTACTCTTTCACGAATTCTTACTGCAGTACGCTATTAAAATTTTTCTTTGCGGAATTCGTCGGGATTATGGTTCAAATGGCTATGAGCAGTATGAGACTTAACTTCTGAGGTCATCAGTCCCCTAGAACTTAGAACTACTTAAACCTAACGAACCTAAGGACATCACACACATCCATGCCCGAGGCAGGACTCGAACCTGTGACCGTAGCGGTCGCGCGGTTCCAGACTGAAGCGCCTAGAACCGCACGGCAGCTGCTGCCCGCCGTCGGGATTATGTCTCTTCACTCTTGCAACCTACTGCTCCTTTTGAATGAAACTTGGAATATCCCTTTCGCTATCAGCTATTATGAACAGTTTAAAATAATGTCTGCCTACTCAAGTGTGTATTTCATCAGCAGTAACGGTCCCGTCACAATTTCCTGGGGTATGCCCGGCAATTTGTCCGTTCCCGACGAAGTCCAATTACTCAAAATAGCATACGGCGTTCTGCGTGCAGAGCAGATCTCTACTGGATCCTCGTGAGATGCAAAGGAGAGAATTCTGTGTCGCAGCAGTGAGAACGCAGCGCACGCACTCCGTGCCGATGCAGCTGGCGCGGCCCCGCCGTTCGCGAGGCCCCTACCCGTCCTTGGCTCCTTGACGCGCTAACCGCCGACCAGCCAGCAGCGGTATCATCCTCCCAGCAGGTGACGTGACGTCACTAACGGCTTGGCGCCAACGTTTGAAAGCTCACTGTGTCAACAGTGACGTCAGCTCGAGCTCCGGCTCTCGGACGCCGTAGAGCGGACAAAATTCCTAGCGCTCCGTATACAAAAATATCAGCTCTTCTTCATCTGATCACGGAATGCCGGTATGCACTTCGTTCGACATTTCTGTCTTATGGGCATTAGGTCGTGGCCTTAAGCCATGTTCATGTAGTTAATTTTTAGTGTCCTAATGTGGGAAAGGTCCTCACACAGGCTGTTAGGACGTAGTTGTTTGTTTTTAAAACTCAAATAAGTTCAGCAACTCAAATTACACGGAACTGACAAAGAAACTGGTATAGGCATATGTACTCAAATACAGAGATATGTAAATAGGCAGAAAACGGCGCTGCGGTCGGCAACTCCTATATGAGACAACACGTGTCTGGCGCATTTTTTTAGATCGGTTATTGCTCCTACAATGGCAGGTTATCAAGATTTAAATGAGTGTTGGCTCTGAGCACTATGGGACTTAGCATCTATGGTCATCAGTCCGCTAGAACTTAGAACTACTTAAACCTAAGTAACCTAAGGACATCACACAACACCCAATCATCACGAGGCAGAGAAAATCCCTGACCCCGCCGGGAATCGAACCCGGGAACCCGGGCGTGGGAAGCGAGAACGCTACCCCACGACCACGAGCTGCAGACTTAAATGAGTGTCAACGTGGTGTTATAGTCGGCGCATGAGCGACATAGCATCTCCGAGGTAGCGACGAAATGGGAATTTTCCCGTACGACCGTTTCACGAATGTATCATGAATATCACGAATCCGGTAAAACATCAAATCTCCGACATGGCTGGGGCCGGAAAAAGAGCCTGCAAGACCGGAACCAACGACGACTGAAGAAAATCGTTCAACGTGACAGAAGTGCAACCCTTCCGCAAATTGCTCCAGATTTCATTGCTGGGCCTTCAACAAGTATCAGCGTGCGATCCATTCAACGAAACATCATCGATATGAGTTTTCGGAGCCGAAGGCCCACTCGTGTACCCTTGATGACTGCACAACACAATGCTTCACGCCTCGCCTGGGCCCGCCAACACCGACGCTGGACTGTTGATGGCTGCAAACATATGGCCTGGTCGGATAAGTCTCGTTTCACATTGTATCGAGAGGATGCACGTGTACGGAGACAGCCTCATGAATCCATGGACCCTCAATGTCATCAGGGACTGTTCAAGCTGGTGGAGGCTCTGTAATGGTGTGGGGCGTGTGCAGTTTGAGTGATACGGTACCCCTGATATACCTAGATACGACTCTAACAGATGACACGTACGTAAGCATCCTGTATGGTCACCGGCTTCCATTCATATCCATTGTGCTTTCCGACGGACTTGCGCAAGTCCAGCAGGACAACACGACACCACACGCGTCCAGATTTGCTACAGAGTGGCTCCAGGAACACTCTTCTGAGTTTAAATATTTGCACTGGCCACCAAACTCTGCAGACGTGAACATTATTCAGCATATCTGGGCTGCCTTGCGACGTGCTGTTCAGAAGAGGTCTCCAGCCCCTCGTACTCTGGCGGATTTATGTGCAGTCCTGCAGGATTCAGGGTGTCAGTTCCTTCCAGCACTACCTCAAACATTAGTCGAGTGTATGCCACGTCGGGGGCACTGTGCGGTATTATTTCATACGTGGATAAAGAAGTTTCTCACTTTTGATAGTGCAAATACCGTGTGATCGTATAGGCAACCAAACCAGCGGCTTTGCGCACATCTGTCCGACGATAAGTGAACATCGTTGTGCCACTCAGATGTGTTTCTGTGAGCTGAGCCTGCGGCATCTTCTCTGTGGAACGAAACAGAGGCGAGGCGAGGAGTCACTTTAAGACTTCCGGTTATGAAGGCTCTTCGCCTGCTGGAGTTTCCTTTCAGCCTCGTGCCATCAACAGTAACCTTCACAATTTTAGCTGATACTCTACCTTCTAAAATCTGTCCAGAGTTGAGATGTAGCGTAGAAGGGCATCAGTACTTTCCATTAACTCTACCTGTCATGTTTTCCTAAAGGTTTGTTCCTCATCTCAGTTAACTCTACCCCATATTTCGCAGTTCGCACTTCCACTTTGTGAGTACCACACGATACTTGGATTTTTCAAACAGTAGCCGAACGGCTCTAGGCGCTTCATTCTGGAACCGCGCGACTGCTACGGTCGCAGGTTCGAATCCTGCCTCGGGCATGTATGTGCGTGATGTCCTTAGGTTAGTTACGTTTAAGTAGTTCTAAGTTCTAGGGGACTGATGACCTCAGATGTTAAGTCTCATAGTGCTCAGAGTCATTTGAACCATTTTTCAAAGTTTTGTTGAGAGAACTAACGCCGCCGTTAAGATGCTGGATTTCCAGCGAGAGCGGCTTGTTTCAAATCCGTTCCCAGCTCCGCGGCTTAGATGTCACTTGGCTATCTGGTGATTCTGTTTCATTTTTTCCCCGTACGATCTTGTACAAAGCAAGCCCTCGTAGACAAGCGCGTTATCGCCATGGTAACTCAGCGTGTTCGGCCAGAGGGTTAGCGCCCTCTGTAATAAAAAAAAAAGTGAATAGAGGGATACTTCTAGCAAGCGAAGACGAACTCTGTGGAGTGAATTTATGGAAACGCAGCTCACTACTTGTTCGCTGATGACGAGAAAAGTATCCTTGATTTTTAGCAGTTCCGTAACGAATGCCTTGTGCAGTTGAACGTAATCCAAAATAGAGACAATTTTTCTGCAATTTCCTTTGCAGTGTTTTCCTTAACCCACCCAATATCTGGGGTGCCCCTTTCATGAAAATTGATTCCCGCCCCTTCCACACCTAGAACTGACATATTCTCTGGTCATCGGAATGTTCTTCTCGGAAAAACTGTACCGATAGTATCAATGAGTCTGACGTCTCGCTGCGCCCTCCTCCTCGCGACGTCGGTTTCCTGCAATTCTCGGTGGTATTAATGTTAATTAAAGACATAGGAAAATTAATAAATAAGCCATTGATGTTCATTGTACCTCTACTCCACGTTCCCTACTCTTTCCTTGGTTTCTGGAGAGTGGGAAAGGGACATCATGGCCAGGTCTCGGGTTACGACCCCTGCTAACTTTGCCCCCACCCCTCCCTTTGGGCGCCAGAAAAGTTCCTGTATAAAAAAAGAAAAAAAAGAAAAAAGTTGATCAACGATGAATTTGAACGGGGGCCATAGGACGCCTGCTCCGAAGAAATGCAACGAACTATAACGAACAAAATGGGACCAACAAATGAAAAAAAGTGCGTTAAAGCATCTGACGGTATATGGGGAGATGCGCCGGCCCCGGGTCTAATCCACCTCACGGATTAACGATGGGGGTCGAAATGCCAACCAGCCTGGATATGGTTTTATACGGTTTGCCAAACCCAACTTAAGTAAATATCTGACTGGGTTCCAGGTTACGCCTCTGTTAGGTGATGCGCGTGTTTCTGCAGGCGATACACGGTAAACGCAAACAGAAGCGGTACACGGATTCTTCCACTGGGGGAATGGTAGCGCGGGGAGGGGGAGGGGGGGGGAGGAGGGAATCGGAATTAAAACGTCTATGGGAGTTGAAACACTACCGCAGTAAGAGTCTATATACAGGGCTGGTTCGTAATGAAAGTTGGAGAACTACCATGCGTGTCGTGATCCAGCAATGGCTTCATTTTATAGCATCGGAGAAGGCAAATCACGACGACGTTGCTTCCCGTATAAAGGTGGGCTTGTTTCCAATAAATATACAGAACCATTTGCTTCTTCAGTGATTACTTTATAACTCTTTCCTCAGCAAACTTGCTAAACTTCCAGTGACGTCAGCTTCTTCGATGCGTCGAATGTGTATGAAAGAAATTTTAACGACTGTGATAGTGCCAGTCTATTAACTGTGATGTGTAATGCCGTTATCATTTATCGAAGCGCTGTGCGAGAACTTTGGTCGCAAACAACAGTTCCATTTATAGAAGGGTGTTAACTGCGTTCGGAACGTTTTTATTGTTTGTTTATAGGTTTCTAATATAGACGTTCTGAGAAAGACGTATTGTCGAGGCCAGTAGCTACTGTGTAAACGCCGGCCATTGTGGCCGAGCGGTTCTAGGCGCTTCAGTCTGGAACCGCGCGACCGCTACGGTCGCAGGTTCGAATCCTGCTCGGGCATGGATGTGTGTGATGTCCTTAGGTTAGTTAGGTTTAAGTAGTTCTAAGTTCTAGGGACTGATTACCTCAGATGTTAAGTCCCATAGTGCTCAGAACCATTTTAATGTGTAAACGTTGCAGCAACACTCTGTGTTTACTACTGATGTCGAAGAGAATTACAGCTGTATCTGAAGTAGAGCTTAAATGATCTCAATAATTGTAGTCGGAAAATGGGCGAAATGTTCTGAGATTCAATTTTAATGTATTTACCTTCTCGAAAACACGACTGTTTCTGTGCCACTGTGAACACAGCCATAGATTTATTGCAATTACAAGATAAGCAATAATGAAGATATTAATCTTTTGATATTCACTTCATATAGTTTTCTGTCCTTACGAGTTTCTCAACAATGACAGTGTTTGTCCATTATATCACAATCACTCTTACCTCAGATGTTAAATCGTAAGTATGTGTTTTACCCCAAGTATGTGTTTTACCCGAAATTTTCTGCGGATAGCCTACGATTGCGATTTAACTCTGATGCGCTGATAATAACGGCTCAGCGGTTCCCTGCTTTAGAGGGTTCCTGCTTCTAGATGCTCATTAGGAACGTTTGTGTTACGCACATCAGTGTAAGCGGCCCACGACACGCTATGATCGGATCTGTCGACTGCGCGGTGACGCAAGCGCCACTCCTCTTTGGACCTACCCTCAGCTGTTGATTCACCAGTTGTTGACGTCACAGGCAGTTTCAGAATCCCACCAGAGTTCAGAAGAAGCGCAGGAGCGCGTAGGGCTAAAGCCGATCTTATGCGCACTTAAAGAAAGGTGGAACGATTCAAAGTATATCTAGCATTACGCTAAGACACCTGGCGTTTTTCGTTCAGATAGTTACTAACTATAAAGTTGAATGTATCTCCCATACAGAAAGACACATTTACGAGGACTGTTCAAAAAAGAATCATCATAACTTTTTTTGACCACATACTATTACTCATCCTCATAATTTTGATGATCCTTATCAACGTAGTCTCCCATGAATGCGATACAGTTGTCCCAGCTTTCTACCAGTCTTCAAATACATACTGGAAACCATTTTTTGAGAGGTTCTACAAAATCGCCTCAACAGCCTTCACCACTGTTTCTGAAGATTGATAATGCCTCCCTCGAAGGCGTTTCTTCTTGTTAGGGGATAGAAACAAGTCACTTGGGACTAAATCCGGACAATAGAGAGGGTGAGTGACGCACTTCACGTTGATTTTTGCAAGATATTCAGCAACAAAATTGGCAATATGCAGCGCGCATTATCGTGGTGCAGCATCCAGCCTGCTTCACGGAAATGTGGTCTTTTGTCCCTGATATGCACTTGCAATGGTTTCAGGACATCCCTGTAGTATTGTCCAGTTAGTGATGTGTGTACAGGTACAACATGCTGATAAACAATTCCATGAATATAAACGAATGAGATAACCATAACTTTCCCAGCAGAAGCAACCACTTTTGCTTTTTTCTTGGGGGGTTGGTGATGGATGAGATTTCCATACTGAGCTTTGCTGTTTGCTCTCAGGATCAAAATGTTGTAGCCAAGTTTCATCCGCAGTGATAACTTTTGACAGAAACTCCGGATCTTCCTCTAACATCAACTTTAACTGCATGCATACCTGCACGCGAATGTCCTTTTGTTCAGGAATCAACAGTCTTGGAACACATCGCGCACAAACACGTGCCGTGTGTAATTTTTCTGTCACCAACGTGTGGGTGGCACCCGATGAAATGTTCAGTATTTCAGAAAGTGATCTTAAGGCAGTCCGTTGATCCTCTCTCACAATTACAGCAGCAGTGCTGGTGTTTTATTGATCTTAAGGCAGTCCGTTGATCCTCTCTCACAATTACAGCAGCAGTGCTGGTGTTTTATTCCGTAAGAGCAGTAATTGCAGTACCCGGTCAACCTTCCTTTGAAATTGATTGTCTCCCCTCTGTAAACATTTTAAACCCCCTTCGAGGTGTACTGTAGGGAAGAACAGACTCTCCATAGACCTCCTGTAACACTGTATAGGCCTCAGCTGAAGATTTGTTGAGACGAAATCAGAATTTCAAAGCAGCATATTGTTCCTCGCGTGTTAGCTCCATTGCAGCGGTAGGTGATACTGACAATGTCTGACCTTGCCTGCCTCTTACAGGTGGGAACCTGGAGTTCCAACAGTGAAACTATTACGGCGTGTTTGTTGCACAGTAAGCTAACATTAAGATAAAATGTTTGCGCGAGAAATTATGACTATGAAAAAAATTATGATCATTCTTTATTGAACAGCCCTCGTACAAACGCAACTCCAGAACAGTTTCATCATACGATGGATACCATCTTTCAGTTTAAATATTATTTCCACTCTACTCTCATTCCATCACAGTGTTACCATGTTGTCTCCAATATTAGTAAGAATATCTCAAAAAGTTGGAGACAATTTTTTATTGGTCTTTTCATTGTCTAAAGCCGTTTCAATATTTTTCATGGAATTCCTGCTCATTGACACCAAAAATCATGTCTTTACTGCACAATCCAAGTGTTTTCATAACGCCAGTTCCACCACAATTCACTACAGTTTGGTAGATACCTGCAATGAGGACTACATTGACCGCGCAGGCAGAACAATCGACAGTGCTTCAAAAACCTTCGCGAACCACGATCCCTTAGGATCCTTGTGTGTGCCAGTCTGTTTGGTCCTATGACATCATAGCCAGGATTCAGTTGTCTTCGGATTACCTCAGAACGCCAGTAATCATCCCACGGGCTAATGAAAAACAAGTTTTCATTAACTGTAACCAAACTCTAACTTCAGGTTGATAAAAAAAAGTGCAGCAGGCAAAATTTCATTGTGAACAGTGCGAGATTTTTGGGCTCAGTCAAATCTGTGTCACTCTCCGTCACACTGGGCTGTATTTCGTATTTTGTGATCGAGATACCTAGTACCGCTGCCAGCTTTTTATCGTCTTGTTGTGTAGTGTTATGCTACTACCCCAGTATGGTCTTTTAACACCTAGATGTGGTCGCGGGCACTTCCCACGCGCTCGAATGCGTGTTCAGTCCCATGATACCAGTCGTCAAATTTTCACTCTCACGTGCGGGTACAATCAGAAGATTTCCCCTGACGTCAGCGAAGAAAAAGAATTTGTTCTAATAGGGAATAACATTTCAGCACACAATCCAAGTATAAAAAGTTTTTCCTTGACGACCTTAATGGTATTCTGTGATTTTTATACTTTTAAAGAACTACAAAAACTTGTGGGATCTTTCTAACGGGGGGAATTCACCCGAGGAATTACATAACTCTTCACAATTCCTTTTAAAGCAGTACGGCCCTCAGGTATTCAGTGAAAGCCCATCTAGAACGGCACGCATCTGTAAGCAAACAATTCGTCCTACACATTCTTTTTTTAAAAATTCAATTGTTGATCCATAGTGTCTTCTGTAGCTTAATCGACGGTAAGGAACTGTCATTATACCATTGTTCTTACGAAAGAACGCACGCGAAATCAAAATAAACTCCATTGTACACACGTCGGTGTAATATTCCGCGCATACGTCTCGGTATCGCGTGTGCTTTCGCTTTTCAACATTGTTCTCCGGCTGCTTTCACTGCAGCTGATGTGACATGCAGAACGCAGCGGCGTTAATCATTGTGCAGCATCACGCAACTTGACTGCTGCTTGTTCCATGAAGTGACATCTGCGAAACACGCAGCACTGGCGTTACTGCCGAATAATCAGGACGTTATGAGAGCAATTAACCAATACAGACATCGACATAAACATCTTATTTTGGAGGTAAGTTGAAAAATTAATTCAAGAAAAAGTATAATGGATGTGGTTGTGAAATTGAAACATATCTGACTCAGAATGAGATTTTCAATTTTCAGCGGAGCCTGCGCTGATGCGAAACTTCCTGGCAGATTAAAACTGTGTGCCGGACCGAGGCTCGAACTCGGGACCTTTGCGTTTCGCGGGGAAGTGCTCTACCCAAGCACGACTCATGCCCTTTCCTCCTAGCATACGAAAGGCAAAGGTCCCGAATTCAAGTCTCGGTCCGGCATTCAGTTTTAATCTGACAGGACGTTTCATATCTGTCTCAGATTAAGCTTATCCATCACGGATATTTTAGAAGTCGTGCCTGTCAATTGAGTGTGATTACATAACACTGCAATTTTTTTGAATAAGTATTTATTATTCCATGAACCGGTTTTCGAACGTTTTCAAGTTCAACCTCAAATGGAATCTGGAAGTTAAATCATTATTTCTAGCAACAGTTATATAGCACATGCCGGATGTTGGCAAAGTTTCGCTGTCACACTGTAATTTAAGGTGGGTTGTGTAGAAGTGTGTGAAGTGATATACCAACTGACATCAAAATCGAAGTAAACAGATGGTCAGTAACGGAAAAAAGCTGCTTATACTGTCGCAAGCCAGACCCAGCATTTTGCTAGAAATAATGATACAACTTCCAGAAACCATCTGAAGATGAACCCGAAAAGCTTCGAAAACCGGTTCATGGAATAATAAATACATATTCAAAAAAGCGACTGGTTGCAGTTTTGTGTATTTCCATATCTGACTTAATCGGAAAACAACAAACAATGCCGGCCGCGGTGGTCTCGCGGTTAAGGCGCTCAGTCCGGAACCGCGCGACTGCTACGGTCGCAGGTTCGAATCCTGGCTCGGGCATGGATGTGTGTGATGTCCTTAGGTTAGTTAGGTTTAAGTAGTTCTAAGTTCTAGGGGACTGATGACCAAAGATGTTAAGTCTCATAGTGCTCAGAGCCATTTCTGAACAACAAACAATGATTTTGTCAAGAAAGAAATCTCAGAAGTGCTGTGGCTATGGAAGTTCTGGAATAAAATTTTAACATTATTCCTTTTTGTGCGATTACTTTTGAAAAATCGATCTGAAAAGAGTCAGAGTGATTCGTAAAAGAGGAATCAGTCTCGTTAATAGCTGTGGTATGCACTGGGTGGTTACATTTAAAGGGTAGCTTCTCACAACGATCCAGTGTGGCCTGTAGTTATCGTACGGCAGCTAAACTTAGGAGCCATGCTAATGCAGAACCGATTTACACTGGAAAAAATTAGTAACAATTTTGAGCACCTGGCGCTGTGAAAGCATGAATGACATATATAAATGTTTCATATGTAATACGTTAGGAACAGGACGTGGGCGGAAAAGGTCAAACAAGTGAAGAAGGCATAATGTTAATTTTATTATTAAATGCCCCTTAGGCAATTTGTGGAATATGAGCACCAGAGACGTAACCGAGATGCTGCATCGATTAAAACGGCGTTATCAACGATTGCTCGCAGCAGTTCCGGTGGAATGTAAGCAACGTGTTCCTGTATACTGACTTCCGATCAGGTAGTTATGCAACACGTCCCTGGTAAAGGCGTTCTGTTTAGATATTCTGAGAGCCGAAAGTCACACGGAGTCAGATCAGGCGATCGCGTAGGTCATGCATCTGCTGAGCCTCTGGGGATAACTCGTTCGTGGAAGGTTGCATTAAGAAGAACTTCCGCTAGACGAACGACATGAGGTGTTGCTCCATACTGCATGAAAAGAGTGGTTTCCATACAGTTGCGCTCTTCCACACCAGGAATCCCATTCTGCTCAGGGAAGCCTCGACAGTGTGTAGACATCACGATACACCTGACAGGCCCTCTGAGTGTATTCTCCACAAAGAAGAACGGACCGAGAGTAAACTTGCTTGTGAATAGACACTAGAATATTGTCGCTACTTTTAAAAATATCGGGAATCAGATATTTAAAAACAAACATCACAGTCGGACCTCGACATATCGAAAGAAGCTATCAATATATCGATATACCGTCGGAGAAATATCACGCAGCGGCCTATAAAAATATCGGCTGCACGTTCTAAATACAGGGTGGTCCATTGATCGTGACCGGGCCAAATATCTTACGAAATAAGTGTCAAAAGAAAAAACTACATAGAACGAATCTTGTCTTGCTTGAAGGGGGAAACCAGATGGCACCATGGCCGCGCCGCTATATGGCGCTGCCGTAGGTAAAAACGGATATCAACTGCGTTTTTTTAAATAGAGACCCCAATTTTTATTACATATACGTGAAATATGTAAAGAAATATGGACTACTTTTTTCGCTTTGTAATAGATAGCGCTGAAATAGTCACAGACATATAAGTACGTCGTATCACGTAACATTACGCCAGTGCGGACAATCTGCGCGACAATCGGGAATCTCAAAAACGTCGGTGTTGAGCATGCTACATCAACATCGACTGCACCCGTACCATATTTCTATGCACCAGGAATTGCATGGCAACGACTTTGAACCTCGTGTACAGTTCTGCGACTGGGCACAAGAGAAATTACGGGACGATGACAGATTTTTTGCACGCGTTCTATTTAGCGACGAAGCGTCATTCACCAACAGCGGTAACCTAAACCGGCATAATATGCACTATTTGGCAATGGAAAATCCACGATGGCTACAAGTGGAACATCAGCGACATTGGCGGGTTAATGTATGGTGCGGCATTATGGGAGGGAGGATAATTAGCTCCCATTTTATCGATGGCAATCTAAATGGTGTAATGTATGCTGATTTCCTACGGAATGTTCTACCGATGTTACTGCAAGATGTTTCACTGCATGACAGAATGGCTATGTACTTCCAACATGATGGATGTCCGGTACGTAGCTCGCGTGCAGTTGAAGCGGTATTGAATAGGATATTTCATGACTGGTGGATTGGCCCGCACGTTCACCGGATCTGACGTCCCCAGATTTCTTTCTGTGGGGAAAGTTGAGGGATATTTGCTATCGTGATCCACCGACAAAGCCTGACAACATGCTTCAGCGCATTGTCAATGCATGTGCGAACATTACGGAAGGCGAGATACTCGCTGTTGAGAGGAATGTCGTTACAGGTACTGCGAAATGCATTGAGGTCGGCGGACATCATTTTGAGCATTTATTGCATTAATGTGGTATTTACAGGTTATCACGTTGTAACAACATGCGTTCTCAGAAATGATAAGTTCACAAAGGTACATGTATCGCATTGGAACGACCGAAATAAAATGTTCAAACGTACCTACGTTCTGTACTTTAATTTTAAAAACCTATGTTACCAACTGTTCGTCTGAAATTGGGAGCTATATATTTGTGACTATTACCGCGCCATCTACCTCAAAGCGAAAAAAGTGGTCCAACTAAAACATTCATATTTCCTTATGTACTACACGAATATGTAATAAAATGTGGGAGTTCCTTTAAAAAAAAAAACGCAGTTGATATCCGTTTGACCTATGGCAGCGCCATCTAGCGGGCCAACCATAGCGCCATCTGGTTTCCCCCTTCAAGCTAGACGAGTTTCGTTCTTTGTAGGTTTTTCTTTTGACGCTTATTTCGTGAGATATTTGGCCCGGCCACTTTCAATGGACCACCCTGTATACTGGAGATTTTAGAGATGTATATTTAAGTACTGATTTATTGTTGATGTCTTGTACATCAGCAAACTAGCAGCCTGCTTATCCCCTCAGAGTAGGAATTGAATGGAAAACGATGCACGTACACGCTTGACGGTAAGCACTTTGTTATCAATGGTAACTGCATGTAAGTGGCACAATAAAAGGTATCCGATGGGTTCGTCGTTCTGTTTCGTCACATATCAGACTTGTCTGCAACACTTAATGCCGACTTCCCTGTTTCTTCATCTCTACCAACGCCAGCGTTATCGCATTATCATATCTACCAAGTTTCGCTGTCATACGACAATTACAGCTCACACTGGACCTCCGTGAGTAGCTGCACTTTAATTACAAGCACACAATACTACGTAGCCGGCCGGGCGGTTCTAGGCGCTACAGTCTGGAACCGCGCGACCGCTACGGTCGCAGGTTCGAATCCTGTCCCAGGAATGGATGTGTGTGATGTCCTTAGGTTAGTCAGGTTTAAGTAATTCTAAGTCTAGGGGACTGATGACCGCAGACGTTAAGACCCACAATGCTCAGAGCCATTTGAACCATAGTACTACGTTAATTTCGGAAGTTGTACAGAGGCTTGCCGATTTGACGGAGCAACTGCAGTAACAATCAACCCTCGCTCCATTAAGCAGAAACAGTTTCAGCAAGGCTGGTGGAGGGAACTTATTCCCCGGCTGGCATCCCTCTGCTAGCAGAGGCATTCATTGGCCGAAGCAGGAGCGTCGGACAGACGCCCCAACAGAGCCCATTCCGCCAGCGGCGGAGGCGACAGAATAATTGCCAGAGAGAGGAGGACGAGACTAATATAACAAGCACTGGTCTGGTGGAAGACGCTTATACTCCATCAGGAGGGGAACCCACTGGCGGCGAGGGGAGCTGGGGAGGCGTTTTGGGGAGCAGCAGACTGTTGAGCTTAATGCGGGCGACACTGGACCAGTGAGGGCGTGTGGTTGGGGCGCCGCGAGGGCGCGGGGCTGTCCTTAGCTCATCCTCGTTCCAGGCCGGCAGAGACAAACGGGGGAACGGCTCGAAGCATCTAAGAGGCACCACTTCGTACGGCTGCTGGCACCGTTTATGACCCGCACGAATTAATTTGGGGGTTGGTGCATCGTAATTATTGTGTTCTCACAGGCACACCATAGAGAAGTGCAGACGTTCGGGCAGGACAGCCTGATTGGCTCTCTGCGAAGACGAAAATTAACTGCTCGTAGAAGATCAGCGACTGACTACTACTCTTAGCTGCTTGTCTGTATGAAGATTCCCTGCTTTCTTTCCTACGCTTGAAGTGATACTAGTGAGATTCAAATTGGCTGACGCCCCAAGTGTATTTTCCCACATCACTTAAAGTGAATGCCAAGGTGGTTCCTTTCGAAACACCACGACTTACTTCCCATCCCATCCTCGCCTCCAATGACTTCGTCGTCGACGGGAAATAAATACATAAAAAATATATAAATATATAAACGGTCATCACGAACGTCAATGGTCTTCTTCACAATCCAAATCACTCCGGCAAGTTTCATAAAAAAAAAAAGAAACAGAATACTTGTTTTTGATGAGTCCTCCAGTCCAACGGCTGTTTTGATACAGCTCTCCAAGCTACTCTATCCTATTCGAACTTCTTCATTTCCGAATAACTTCCGAATAACTAGTGCAACCTACATCCTTCTAAATCTACTTTCTATATTCATCTCTTGGTCTCCCTCTCCAATTTTTACCTCCCTTTCCCTCCAATACTAATTTGGTGACCCCTTGATGCCTCAGAATGTGTCCTATCGACCGATCCCTCCTTTTAATCAGATTGTGCCACAAATTTCTTTTCTCCCCAATTCTGTTCCGTACTTTCTCATTAGTTACGTCATATACCCATTTAATCTGTAGCATTCTTCTGTAGCACCTCATTTCAAAAGCTTCTATTCTCTTCTTGTTGTTGTTGTTGTGGTCTTCAGTCCTGAGACTGGTTTGATGCAGCTCTCCATGCTACTCTATCCTGTGCAAGCTTCTTCATCTCCTAGTACCTACTGCAACCTACATCCTTCTGAATCTGCTTACTGTATTCATCTCTTGGTCTCCCTCTACGATTTTTACCCTCCACGCTGCCCTCCAATACTAAATTGGCGATCCCTTCATGCCTCAGAACATGTCCTACCAACCGATCCCTTCTTCTGGTCAAGTTGTGCCACAAACTTCTCTTCTCCCCAATCCTATTCAATACTTCCTCATTAGTTATGTGATCTACCCATCTAATCTTCAGCATTCTTCTGTAGCACCACATTTCGAAAGCTTCTATTCTATTCTTGTCCAAACTATTTATTGTCCATGTTTCACTTCCATACATGGCTGCACTCCATACAAATACTTTCAGAGAAGACTTCATAACACTTAGGTCTATATTCGGCGTTAACAACTTTTTCTTCTTCAGAAATGCGTTTCTTGCCGTTGCTAGTCTACATTTTATATCCTCTCTACTTCCATCATCATATTTTACTGGCCCAATAGCTTAGTTTCAGACAAGGCACAATTTAAACATAATTTATAAGAATTTTTGCTGGCCAACTCCATCTATTCCATCCATGAATTTCTCAATAAGTCCAGTAGACCATTTTACTGAAAATTTATTATGCTTAAATTTTGACAATACTTGGTTGTAATAGCCAAGTAACTAGCTACTGTGTGAATGATGAATTTAATGAAAGCAGATGTAAGTATTAAACCTGTAAATATTAGAAGTTTAATTTTATTTCATGTACATAATTTTACTGTTTATTGACTGACTATCATTAAATTTAATGAAACTCAAGATTTTCTAATTACATTTTTGTTATGTGTTTATCTGACATGTTCCACACCCAGGAGGATCCCCTCTTTTGTGGGTCTATGGAATGAATAATTAACCTAATCTACTCTAATATACTGCTTAAAGTGTCCCGTTTCCTAATTCAGTTCCTTCGCCATCACGTGATTTAATTCGACTACATTCCATTAGCCTTGTTTCGCTTTTGTTGATGTTCGTATTATATCCTCTTTTCAAGACACCGTCTATTCCGTTCAACTGCTGTTCCATGTCCTTTGCTGACTCTGACAGAAAACCCCAATGACATCGGCAAACTTCAACGTTTTTTATTTCTTCTTTCTGAGCTTTAATTTCTGCTCCAATTTTTTCTTTGGTTTCCTTCACTGCTCGTTCAATGTATAGATTGAATAACATCGGAGACTGCTCAATCACAGTTACGTTTCCACGCACCTCGACTCTTATAACTATCGTCTGGTTTCTGTACATGTTGTAAATAGCCTTTCGCTCCCTGTATTTTACCTCTGCTACCTTCAGAATTTCAAAGAGAGTATTCCAGTCAACACTGTCAAAAACTTTATGTATGCTATAAACTTAAGTCTGCCTTTCGTTACCCTATGTTCTAAGGTAAAGAGTAATGTCACTGTTGCTTCGCGTGTGTCCACATTTTAACGGAATCCAAACTGATCTTCCGTGAGGTTGGCTTCTACCAGGTTTTCCTTTCCTTTGTAAGGAATTCGTGTTAGTATTTTGCAACCATGGTGGTGGTGGTTAGTGTTTAACGTCCCGTCGACAACGAGGTCATTAGAGATGGACCGCAAGCTCGGGTTAGGGAAGAATTGAGAAAGAAATCGGCCGTGCCCTTTCAAAGGAACCATCCCGGCATTTGCCTGAAACGATTTAGGGAAATCACGGAAAACGTAAATCAGAATGGCTGGAGACGGCATTGAACCGTCGTCCTCCCGAATGCGAGTCCAGTGTGCAACCATGATTTGTTAAATTAATAGTTCGTTAATATTCACATCTGCGGAGAACCAGCTTTCTTTGGATTGTAATTTTTATAGCCTTTTTGAAGGGTGAGTATATTTCGCTTATCTCATATACATTTCACACCAGTATCAAAGTATCAAAAACATGGCAGGTTTGGGAGACCCTTATCTCACGGTGGAGGATCAGTGCTTATTCTTACGCTCAACAATTCGCTCAACGCGTGCTTAAGGGCAACGAGAAAATTAAGGGCAACGATATGAACAACGCTCCCTGGGTGCGATTTTTATCTGCTCGTGTACTTCAAGGGACTGTTTCCAGCCTTTCTACTGACACTATCTCGGTGCCTTGAGCATCGCCTTCAAGTGTAGCTGTTTTAATGAAGTGTTTTAGAGTACGTTGAGAGCGCGTGGGGTGCCATGCCGTGATGTTTGTTGTTTTTGGCTGTTGATGTTTTTGTCGTTGTCAGTGTCGTTATGGATTATGATGTTGATGACGATGATGATGGTTATATGACACACAGAGGATAGAATCTACGCCGGCCGGTGTGGCCGAGCGGTTCTAGACGCTTCAGTCTGGAACCGCGAGACCGCTACGGTTGCAGGTTCGAATCCTGCCTCTGGGATGGATGTGAATGATGTTCTTATGTTAGTTAGGTTTACGTAGTTCTAAGTTCTAGAGGACTGATGTCCTCAGATGTTAAGTCCCATAGTGCTCAGAGTCATTTGAACTATTTTCATAGAATCTACTACAGGCAAATGGTCTCTTTCTCATTAATAGTTGCCGTCTGACAGAATCACTCTATAAGATACTGTGGATTATCTTCAGAAATATGTGACTGACTCGAAAACAGTTTTGGTGAGTAGTTATACCGGTCAGCGAATTTTCAGCAGAAATGAAAGTCGCATGAAGAAGCGCAGTAAGGGCGTTAATGTTCCATATAGACAGATTTACGTAAAAGATTTATCGAATAAGGTCATAAACTATCGCAGACTATTTATCAATCGTATACTTTTATCTGTATGAAAGTCTCGTCTCTCGATGGTTGTAAGGGTTTCAGAGCGACTTGGACAGTACATTCACTTGCTGCACTGAATTGCTGCTTCCTTTAATTGTAGATAAATGCAAAGTTTCACATGCGCATAAGAAAGTGAACCACCCAGTAATATCCTATTACATGATTAGTGGTTAACTGCAGGAGACTGTGACACCTTTCGCACATCTACGAGCAACATACTACGAGGCGATATGAAAAGGCAGCGACATGTGAAACCTGTAATAGTGAAGATGAATAAGAAACTTATGTGCGTTGGAAACTTCCTGAAAGAATTAGGTGCATCTCTAAGAAAAATGTTATGCAAGACGCTGGTGGTACCCCCTGTACGGTACTGCAGCAGCGTTTGGAGACATGAAAGCAACCATAGAGTAAATCATATAATAGGTAGTCTGAAACTGTTAGTGATAAACCTCGTCGGGTCGAAATGAGGCTGGCGAACATTATTAAAACAATTTAGCCTGAGCTTGGGTGTAGGAGGTAGCGCCAGATCCGACGATAAATGGCCTGTAGCGTAATCAATCCGCTTTACAAAATCGCTTGCGTAGACCATAATATGAACCACATCGGCAGCGGCAGTGAATCTGATTTCGGCTCCACGGAAGGATAAGGGAGACTGAAACGTGTGACGTAAGTCCATACTTTCACGGTTGATAGTGTGTCAACTTTGGCGATAACGCTCATATCTAATCCGGCCAGAATTTATATTTTGATCCAATTAGATTCTTTTTATTTCAGTACATTCACACAGCTTTGCTTCTTTCCTGTTTCGTACGGTGTTTGAACATCACGACAATGCGGTATCGTCCTTCATTAGTGACGTAGAGTTTTGCAGTACCTGTAGCCGACGGCCAGCGGCCAGGAATAAAGGTGGAATCGGCTTTGTTTAGGAGGCATGTCGCACTTTATTATAACAATAAAATCAATTACACTAAAAGCATTGCAGTTTTACTCTGTAATTAACATCATATAAATGTTCGGTTAGTTTTGGTATGTGGTTGACAATAGAAGTAGACATAATTATGAATACCGCTGCTACTAAAAAACGAAATACAGTGACGGGAAAACAATCGCAACACCGAAAAATAATTAATGTGGAGTAATCAAATTTCTGGAATATATTTGTCTAGGTAACATATTTAAGTGATTCAAATTGCAAGATCGTAGGTTAATGTAAGTGCGAAATAAGTAATTGAAAATGTAACGGGCTGGTACATCAATATGAGGCGTAACCGCCAAAATGTTGAATGCAAGCTTGCAGAAAGTGCATGTATTGTGTTGTACAGGTGCTGGACATCAGTTGGTGGGATGGAATTCCATGCCTGTTGCACGTGGTCGATCAGCTGGGACGCTTTATACTGTTTGTGGATGACGCTGGATTTGCGGTCCGATTATGTCTGCTATGTGCTCGATTGGAGACATAGCTGATGACCGTGGAGGCTAAGGCAACATGTCGACACACTGTAGAGCATATTGGGTTACAACAGTGGTATGTGGGCGAGCGTTATCCTGTTGGAAAACACCCCCTGGAACGCTATTCATGAACGGGAGCGCAACACGTTGAATCACCAGACTGACTACCAAATTTGCAGTTAGGGTGAGTGGGATAACCACAAGAGTCTTCCTGCTGTCATACGAAATCCCACCTCAGACCACAACTACAGGTGTAGGTCCAGTATGTCCTAACCAAGGCTTGGCCATCGCTGGCACCGGGGCAAAATCAACTTTCGTCATAAAATACTACGGACCTCTATCCTGCTCTCCAGTGATCTCTCACGTGACACACTGAAGTCAGGAACGACGGTGGTTTGGGGTTTGTGGAACGCACACTACAGAGCTTCTGGCTCGGAGCTGTCCTTCAAGTAACCGATTTGTAACATTTTATTGCGTCGCTGTGGTGCCAACTGTCGCTCGAATTTCTGTTGCAGAGGCAGTACGATGCGCTACAGCCACACGGCGAACACGTGGCCGTCCAGAGCTCGGTCTTCCTGCAACCATACATTTTCGTAACTACCGCTGTCAGCAATGACGTACAGTGGTTGCATTTTTGCCAAATCTTTCGGCAGTATCGCGGAAGGAACAGCCAGCTTTTCGAAGCACTATTGCAAAATCTCATTCGCACGCAGAATGGCGTCCTTGTCATCTTTAAGACATTCTTGACTTACATCAACTCACCACGTCCGATCTCAAAGGTAACTACTGCTCACAGTTACAGTGTGTATTTAAAGCAAACCACGCTTACAATGTGCGTTCACCGCGATGTCGCCAAACACTGATGCGGCCATCATTATGCTGTAAACAGAACCTAGAGTGATCCGAAAACATGACGTATTGCCATTCGTGCACCCAGGTTCGTCGTTGTGTAAACCATCGCAGGCGCTCCTGTCTGTGATGCAGCGTCAAGGGTAACCGGAGCTATGGTCTCCGAGCTGATTATCCATGCTGCTGCAAACGTCGTCGAACTGTTCGTGCAGACGGTTGTTGTCTTGTAAACGTCCCCGTCTCTTGACTCGGGGATCGAGACGTGGCTGCACGATCCGTTACAGCCATGCGGATAATATGCCTGTCATCTCGACTGCTAGTGATACGAGGCCGTTGGGATCCAGCACGGCGTTCTGTATTACCCTCCTGAACCCACTGGTTCCATAGTCTGCTAAAAGTCATTGGATCTCGACCAACGCGAGCAGCAGTGTCGCGATACGATAAACCGCAATCGCGATCGACTACAGTCCTACCTTTATCAAAGTCGGAAACCTGATGGTACGCATTTCTCCTCCTACCACGAGGCGTGACAACAACGTTTCACGAGGCAACACCGGTCAACTGTTGTTTGTGTATGAGAAATCGTTGGAAACTTTCCTCATGTCAGCACGTTGCAGGTGTCGCCACGGGCGCAAGCCTTGTGTGAATGCTCTGAAAAGCCAATCATTTGCAAATCACAGCATCTCCTTTCTGTCGGTTAAATTTCGCGTCTGTAGCATGTCATCTTCGTGGTGTAGCAATTTTAAAGGCCAATAGCGTAGATACACGACTACCAACTATCGTTCGTGTAGCACTACTGCTTCTCGGTGTGGCGATCTTTTTTTCCGACAGTGTGTATTCAACGTTTTCTCGCGTTCTTACGAAGTGCAATAGAGTTAATGAGTTACATTCAGAATGAATTAGGCAAAACGAGAAGCAACACCGCTAGTCGTGAAGGACTTTATATCTGCAGCAGAGAAGCTGCAGTAGAGTCTCGATTATCCGATCGTCGGTTATCCGACCTTCTGTGTTATCCGACCCTTTCACCACGCCGGCCGTGCGCCAGTGACTAACGTGTTGTGGTGAAAAAGCTTTCAGCAAATTTTGAAGCTGTTCAATTGTTTAGAAATAAACTTCACAAGGTATTGGACAAGGAAAAGTTAACAGACGATCAAATTTTTAACTGCGACGAGATTCGTCACAATTCCAAAATATTACTGGAAAAAACATTAGCGTCAAAGGCCGAAAAGGCAGCGCCAGGCTACAAGTGTCTCATCCTTATGTCAGCCTATGGACCAAGGGGACCTTAGAGACACTGAAGAGAAGCTACCGCAGAAACTTGCTTTCCTCTTAAATTAATGCTATGGACAAGGGAGAAGACATGCTAGAGCAGTTGCCCCGTATTAATTTGAAAGACGTAGCTTATGACGTGGCCCAATCTTGGGAGAGCAAATACAATTGCAAAACCCTGGAAAATTTTGCTACAGGAAAATCGAGAAAATTCTCCAGGTGATGAAAATCTACAGCAGCAGACCGAACCAGAAAATACTACCCTGCTTTCATTGTTACGAAAAGTTTCGGGATGTGCTGACGCCACTGACGATTACATAAGTGAATGGATTGTCCGAGATGAAGAATTTGAAGTGACAGATGAAGAAATAGTCAACATGGTAAACGAAAAAGAAGAAGACGAAGAAGCGGATGTAGTGGAGGAAAGTGCGCCCAAGATTTCTCACAACGAAGGACACAAGGCCTCAGAAACTGCTTTAAAATATGTAGAGCAACTGGAGGAAACATCGTCTACCGAGGTTTTACTTCTTAAGAGACCACGTGATTTAGCGGCAAAAAAAGGCAAACAGCAGGCAAACAAGAGACAATCACTAACTTCTTCACACAGTAAATATCTATTCAGTCTAATTTGATTTATATTGTATTACATGTTTAACTCATTTTGCCTACTTTAATTTTTGTGTTTTTTTGTATTATTTTCCGTGTTATCCGACTTTCCCGCTTATCCGACTCTGCCGCCGCCGGTTTAGGTCGGATAATCGAGACTCTAGTGTAGTTGGGACACGGGCAGCGGCTGGTCGCTGGGAGGGTGGACCCCGCGCTGCCCGCAGCTGGCGGAGCAGCGGCTGAGCCGGCTCGCGGCTCTCGGCTAGTGTCTAGGCGGCGCCGGCACCGGAAGCGGCGGCTGCCTGTCGCCGGCTATCGTTAAGCGCCGCCCGCCGCGGCTTCCGGCCGTATCAGCTGTTTGCTCCGCAGGACGGACGCCGCTTGGGCAACGACCGCTCGTGTCGCAAGCCGCCACGTCTCCACCGCCCGTCCTCTCGTCTCTCAGCAGCAGAAACGTTCTGTAGAAGTTAGACAGTAGAGGACAGCCGGGAAAAGTGTCCGGGCTATAAAGTACTCCTAGTTTTCAGCTGAGCAACAGCGGACGGAATTGCATAGAAATGTGTGATTATGATCTGCACTTACTGAAGTACAACATCGAATAGCTTAACAGCTTTAGGCTCCAATTAAGTACTTTAAACAATTCCGACTTGGCAGTGGTAAAATGACCACTACGCCCGACAGACAAAGTGGTCACGTAGTTTTAAACTCAAAAACAAGGGATAAAAACTGTTTTAACAAAAAAGTAAATCTATTTTACTGTAAAACATCATTCGAATTACATTATTTACACTTTTCACAAATAAAAGTTTTTTGGTTTTTTTTTTTTTTTTTTTTTTTTTTTTTTCAAAACGACTTGCTGCAAGTATCGCGGCAATGCCCTTCTTCCGCCCGCTGCTTATACATTCTCCCCCTTACACAAAGTAGTCAGAAGCACTTTGCCCGCACTGACGCTGTTACACGAAAACTGTATACCCTCTATTACATGAGCGAAATTGCAATAACTAAAGTAGGATTATGCGTGCAAAATACGACACTTTCAACACAATTTCACTAAAGACACGTAAGGCGCATTCGCTCTCCAGAAAATATTGACCACTTACATCAGCATAATTAAAAAATGGTTCAAATGTCTCTGAGCCCTATGGGACTTAACTGCTGAGGTCATCACTCCCCTCCAGGGAGAATAAGTTAAAGCGGTTCCCGCGCCATGCCGGCACCTTATAGCTCCCAGACCTCAATGGCCGCCGGCCGGGGTGGCCGAGCGGTTCTAGCCGCTACAGTCTGGAACCGCGCGACCGCTACGGTCGCAGGTTCCAATCCGGCCTCGGGCATGAGTGTGTGTGATGTCCTTAGGTTAGTTATGTTTAAGTAGTTCTAAGTCCTAGGGGACTGGTGACCTCCGAAGTTAAGTCCCATATGCTCAGAGCCATTTGAACCTCAATGGCCACTTTGCCCTCCATGGCCATTTTGCCTGCCCCCCCCCCCCCACTTCCCCCCACCCCCGCCAATTGTCCTGCACTATTTGGTGGTTCCTAAGGAACAATCAAGACGCATTCTAGGATTTGCAACCTATAAAAAGTATCCGATAACATCATGTGGTACAAAAAGTTTGAAATTCTCAGGGAAATAAGTGTAAGCTATAGGGAAATACAGGTAATACACAGCATCTACAAGAACCCAGAGAACTGGAAGACAAAGAACGAAGTGCTTTGATTAGAAAAGATATAAGAAAGGGTTCTAAACTTTCGTTGCTGGCTCTTCAGTCTATAAATCGAAGAAGCAATGGCGCAAATAAGAGGAAGGTTCGAGAGTATAACTGAACTTCAGACTGGAATATCAGTGACAAGATTCATTGATGACATTGCCATCCTCACTGAGGAGTAATTGCAGGACCTTTAAAATGAAATCAACAATTTAATGAACACACACTATGGACTACGAGCAAACCAAAGAAACAGGGCGCTATGAGGAGTAGCAGAAGTAAGATTAACAATAAAATTAACATGAAAACTGGAACCGCGAAGTAGATGAAGTTAAAGTATCCTGCTACTTTGAAAGCAAAATAACACATGACATACGAAACAAAGAGGACATAAGAGATAGTATGTCACAGAAAAGGCTGTGTGTGTATCTTCGTGTTTATGGTTTACGAGCGCTCAACGGCGAGGTTATCAGTGTTGTACTGCAAAACAGAGCATATCTGGCCAAAAGAAATGTACCAGTGTCAAAATTCGGACTTAAGCAAAAAGGACATTTTTTAGAACGTATATTTGAAGAACAGCATTGAATGGAACTGAATCGTGGATTCTTAGAAAACCAGAAAAGAAAATACTCGAACCTTTTCATTTGTCGTGCTACAGAAGGATGTTAGAAACAGGTACATTGGCAAGATAAGAAATTAGGGATTTTCCGCAGAATCGACGAGGAGAGGAACATATGCAAGAACTGGCCAGGAGAAAGGACACAATGATAGGTAGTACATTAAGTCATCAACGAACAACTTCTATACAACCTGAGGGAGATACAGATGGTGAAAACTGTAGGGGAAGGCAGATATTGGAATACATCCAACAGATAATTAAAGACGTTGGATGTAAATGAGATGGAGAGGTTGGCACAGGAAAGAAATTCCTGGCGGACATCATCAAAAGTCAGGAAAATAAATGAAGAAGAGGGAGAATAAAAAGGAAGTGAGAATCACATTCTTTGTTATTTTATGAACATACATAATAGAGCATCTAACAATTACGTGAACTAGAACATACAAACAGTTTATGTTTTCGATACAGTATGAATTCTCGAACACGGCTGGGCATAGAACAAGAAAATACAAGAAGGTTATTGTGTCGTTCTTCTCCTCCAATGCAACGGTCAGTTGCCAAAGAGTCCGAGCTAGTAGCATCTTCTGCGAAATACTGTTTAGCTGCTGCGAACACCATAAAACCTTCGGGTTATGTTTACAATTTTCTCATTCGGCCAACACGAGCGGTATTGTGAGACGAGCGTTGTTGACGTAGAAGCAGAACTCAGCGCGCACAGCTCACCACTAACACAGCACAGTACGATTTTCCTATCGTCAGTCCTGCTTAAACGAAAAGCGGAGATGCATCTGCATTATTATTATTATTATTATTGTTACCTCCCAAACCGTTATCCCACGTCCACCGTAACTGCCACTATTCAGTATGTCTCCGACAACGTAGCTCTCCAGTGATAATTAAGAAGTACTTATTGACCTCAAAGCGGTTTTACAGGACATCGCCATCGTGGACTTAGGGCGAGAGTCCCACTGAATAACTCATTATTGCTGCCTGGAAAGGCGTTAGTGGGGGTTTAACGGGCTACCAATGTAACTGTCGCTGTACAGTCGTCGTGAAACGGTATGTGGGGCCTGATAGAGGGTAGAGGGTAGAGGGTAGAGGGTAGAGGGTAGGGGGTGGGAGAGGGGTTACTGGACAATGTGAATGCCTAACGGGCTTACAAGATCTGGATTATGTACGGATTTTTCTCTGCGTGTTGTGTATCTTTCTCGATCTCCTTGGTGCAAATACACGACTCACGCTCTGGGAACAACAGCTCGCCGGTCATTACGACCACAATTTCTGTTATCTGTGCCCAACCTCGAATCGACTAACTGCCTATTCACGAGCAGAGTTCCTCAGCTGCGGTCGTGTTTTTCAAAACAACTATGGTACGTGTTCTCCAGAGAGCAAGTCTCGTTAGCGTTGTTGTAGTTACCACTAGGACAGACTGCATGTCAATGTTCCCAAAACGCTACCCCAACGCAGACTAAAGCGGAGAACACGCTGCTCCCTAATAAATAACGTGCAGAATATGACTGCGGTTTGCTGCATTTCTGCAATGCGAACAAAGGGCTTTTCTCATTTGCTATTTCACTTCCTCTTCTTGTACCGTTTCCTTCTATTGTTGCTCGATAGCTTTCACCGCCTTCTGTTATTTTAAAATGCCATGTTGTTGTTGTTGTGGTCTTCAGTCCTGAGACTGGTTTGATGCAGCTCTCCATGCTACCCTATCCTGTGCAAGCTTCTTCATCTCCTAGTACCTACTGCAACCTACATCCTTCTGAATCTGCTTAGTGTATTCATCTCTTGGTCTCCCTCTACGATTTTTACCCTCCACGCTGCCCTCCAATACTAAATTGGTGAACCCTTGATGCCTCAGAACATGTCCTACCAACCGATCCCTTCTTCTGGTCAAGTTGTGCCACAAACTTCTCTTCTCCCCAATCCTATTCAATACCTCTTCATTAGTTATGTGATCTACCCATCTAATCTTCAGCATTCTTCTGTAGCACCACATTTCGAAAGCTTCTATTCTCTTCTTGTCCAAACTATTTATCGTCCATGTTTCACTTCCATACATGTCTACACTCCATACAAATACTTTCAGAAACGACTTCCTGACACTTAAATCTATACTCGATGTTAACAAATTTCTCTTCTTCAGAAACGCTTTCCTTGCCATTGCCAGTCTACATTTTATATCTTCTCTACTTCGATCATCATCAGTTATTTTGCTCCCCAAATAGCAAAACTCCTTTACTACTTTAAGAGTCTCATTTGCTAATCTAATTCCCTCAGCATCACCAGACTTAATTCGACTACATTCCATTATCCTCGTTTTGCTTTTGATGATGTTCATCTTATATCCTCCTTTCAAGACGTTGTCCATTCCATTCAACTGCTCTTCCAAGTCCTTTGCTGTCTCTGACAGAATTACAATATCATCGGCGAACCTCAAAGTTTTTATTTCTTCTCCATGGATTTTAATACCTACTCCGAATTTTTCTTTTGTTTCCTTTAGTGGTTGCTCAATATACAGATTGAATAACATCGGGGATAAGCTACAACCCTGTCTCACTCCCTTCCCAAACACAGCGTCCCTTTCATGCCCCTCGACTCTTATAACTGCCATCTGGTTTCTGTACAAATTGTAAATAGCCTTTCGCTCCCTGTATTTTACCCCTGCCACCTTTAGAATTTGAAAGAGAGTATTCCAGTCAACATTGTCAAAAGCTTTCTCTAAGTCGACAAATGCTAAAAACGTAGGTTTGCCTTTTCTTAATCTTTCTCCTAAGATAAGCCGTAAGGTCAGTATTGCCTAACGTGTTCCAGTATTTCTACGGAATCCAAACTGATCTTCCCCGAGGTCGGCCTCTACTAGTTTTTCCATTCGTCTGTAAAGTATTCGAGTTAGTATTTTGCAGCTTTGGCTTATTAAACTGATAGTTCGGTAATTTTCACATCTGTCAACACCTGCTTTCTTTAAGATTGGAATTATTATATTCTTCTTGAAGTCTGGGGGTATTTCGCCTGTTTCATACATCTTGCTCATCATATGGTAGAGTTTTGTCAGGACTGGCTCTCCCAGGGCCGTCAGTAGTTCCAATGGAATGTTGTCTACTCCGGGGGCCTTGTTTCGACTCAGGTCTTTCAGTGCTCTGTCAAACTCTTCACTCCCATTTCATCTTCATCTACATCCTCTTCCATTTCCATAATATTGTTCACAAGTACATCGCCCTTGTATAGACCCTCTAGATACTCCTTCCACCTTTCTGCTTTCCTTTTTTTGCTTAGAACTGGGTTTCCATCTGAGCTCTTGATGTTCATACAAGTGGTTCTCTTATCTCCAAAGGTCTCTTTAATTTTCCTCTAGGCAGTATCTATCTTACCCCTAATGAGATAAGCCTCTACATCCTTACATTTGTCCTCTAGCGCAGTGGTTAGCACACTAGACTCGCAATTGGGAGGACGACGGTTCAATCCCGTCTCCGGCCATCCTGATTTAGGTTTTCCGTGATTTCCCTAAATCGCTTCAGGCAAATGCCGGGATGGTTCCTTTGAAAGGGCACGGCCGATTTCCTTCCCCATCCTTCCCTCACCCGAGCTTGCGCTCCGTCTCTAATGACCTCGTTGTCGACGGGACGTTAAACACTAATATCCTCCTCCATCCCTGCTTAGCCATTTTGCACTTCCTGTCGATCTCATTTTTGAGACGTTTGTATTCCTTTTTGCCTGCTTCATTTACTGCATTTTTATATTTTCTCCTTTCATCAATTAAATTCAATATTTCTTCTGTTACCCAAGGATTTCTACTAGCCCTTGTCTTTTTACCTACTTGATCCTCTGCTGCCTTCACTACTTCATCCCTCAAAGCTACCCATTCTACTTCTACTGTATTTGTTTCCCCCATTCCTGTCAATTGTTCCCTTATGCTCTCCCTGAAACTCTGTACAACCTCTGGTTCTTTCAGTTTATCCAGGTCCCATCTCCTTAAATTCCCACCTTTTTGCAATTTCTTCAGTTTTAATTTACAGGTCATAACCAATAGATTGTGGTCAGAGTCCACATCTGCCCCTGGAAATGTCTTACAATTTAAAACCTGGTTCCTAAATCTCTGTCTTACCATTGTATAATCTATCTGATACCTTTTAGTATCTCCAGGGTTCTTCCATGTATACAATCTTCTTCCATGATTCTTAAACCAAGTGTTAGCTATGATTAAGTTGTGCTCTGTGCAAAATTCTACCAGGCGGCTTCCTCTTTCATTTCTTAGCTCCAATCCATATTCACCTACTACGTTTCCTTCTCTCCCTTTTCCTACACTCGAATTCCAGTCACCCATTACTATTAAATTTTCATCTCCCTTCACTATCTGAATAATTTCTTTTATTTCATCGTACATTTCTTCAATTTCTTCGTCATCTGCAGAGCTAGTTGGCATATAAACTTGTACTACTGTAGTATGTGTGGGCTTCGTATCTATCTTGGCCACAATAATGCGTTCACTATGCTGTTTGTAGTAGCTTACTCGCATTCCTATTTTCCTATTCATTATTAAAAATACTCCTGCATTACCCCTATTTGATTTTGTGTTTATAACCCTGTAGTCACCTGACCAGAAGTCTTGTTCCTCCTGCCACCGAACTTCACTAATTCCCACTATATCTAATTTTAACCTGTCCATTTCCCTTTTTAAATTTTTCTAACCTACCTTCCCGATTAAGGGATCTGACATCTGGTACAGCAAGCACATCTGTGTTATTAAGTGACGTAAATTCATCTGATGATGGAAATGTAATTCTTCTGAAACGTATCGTGGGAAATATATATATAAACTGAGTGGTTACAGCAATTTGCTGTTTGAACTGAAGTCATAATGTTGACGATCAACATTTCAGCTACATATAAGTGGCGCTGTTCCAGCAAATGCACTGTAGTTTATTTGGCGGGCGAGTGATATAATCAGCAGACAAGTCTACTAGAACGACGCTTGTCAGAAGTCGAATGAGTTCCTCGCTGTCATGCAGTTGTACCTATTCACAACGTTCGACACATTGTAATGGTATAGAGGGACAATACAATTTATGCGAACTCAGTGAGGCGTTGCGTTTTAAAAGTGTCGACGTAAATGAGAAACATGTCAGATCACAATGAACAGTGCCTCAAAGGGGTCGTGCGAATCGGCCCATTACCTCTACGCAAGTCTATCAAAAGCTTAATGTCGCCTATGGTGAGCTGCAAATGAAGAAGGGGCTCTTGTTATGGGAGAGATGGTGGTAGACCCGGACCCACTGATGCTCCTGCACTCACAGAAGCAGCATCGCATTCAAATGAGCTATGGTCCTGCCCCACCGATATCAAGTCGGGGGTTTGCAATGTCGAGGACAAATTCGTTATCAACTAGCGACGTGAAAAGACTTAATGAAATGAATTAAACGTTCCGATAGTGATTAAGTCAGTGAAGGTCCAATGGCATGAAATGATATCAGGTATGCTGAACCCCCATTTCCTGCTTATCGCGAACAGCCTGTCTTAACCATTAGCCTCAGTGGTGTAGCTATGGTAACTAGTGCTCATGGCTGTCTTCGGGTACCTCCCTCCCTCCCTCTTTCCCCCAACACTGTCGACATATTCCCATTTTTTTCTTTAATCCTCATCACTTCTTGGTCGCTTTATTGAGATCAACACGACCTTACAGTGAAGTAAAAGGTACACATATCGACAATTCTTTTTTGTCTAAGGCAATTTAAAACATGGAAGAGACACAGGTCAAATCCGCACAGTTTATTTCTAATGCACTGTCTCATTGCCACCGAATGAAAAGACGTAAGAAACACAAAATGTACTTACATTTTCGTTTCGTTGACTCATTTGCCATAAGGAAAACTTTTTGTTGTTGTTTTCTGACTGGTTTGATACGGTATTCTGTAAATTTCTCTCCTGTACCAACCTCTTCAACTCAGAGTAGCACTTTCACCCTACGTCCTCAGTTTTTTTCTTGGATATATTACTGTCTCTGTCTTCTCCCACAGGTTTTAGCCCCTATAACTTCCTCTAGTACGTGGAAGTTATTCCCTGATTCCTATCATCCTTTCCCTTCTTCTTATCAGTGCTTTCCATAAGTTTCTTTGCTCGCTGATTCTGCGGAAGACCTCTCCATACCCTACCTTATCAGCTCACCTAACTGCCAACGTTCTCCCATAGCACCACAGCTCAGACGCTTCGATTCTCGCCTCTTCCAGTTTTTCTGCAGCCCACGATTCAATCCCATACAACGTTGTGTTCCAAATGTACATTCTCAGAATTTTCTTCCTCAAATTAAGGCCTATATTTGGTACTAGTTGGCGTCTTTTGGATATGATTGCACTCTTTGCCTGTGCTATTACGCTATTTATTTACTCCTTGCTTCGTTCGTCATACGTTGTTTTGCTTCCAAGGCAACAGAATTCCTTAATTTCGTCTAATTCGTGGTCCCCAAATCTGATATTAACTTTGTCGCTGTTCTTTTTCTGGTACTCATCTTTACTTTTGTGTTTCTTAGGTTTAGTCTCAATCCATAGAGTGTACTTATTAGACTGCTCACTGCATTCCACAGATCATGCAATTCTTCTTCACTTTCACAGATGATAACAATTCGTCAGCGAACGTATCACTGATATACTTTCACCGTGAATTGTAATTTCAATCCTCAACTTAATCTTATTTCTGTCATTGCTTTTACTATTATAGATTGAACAACAGGAAGGAAAGACTACATCCTTGTCTTATGCCCTTTATAATATGATAGTTTCGTTCTTGGTCTCCTTTTCTCTTTGCGCTCTCTTGGTTTTTGTATGTACTACATATTACCTGTCTTCCCCGATAGCTTACACTTATTTTCGTAAGAATTTTGAACACTTCGCACCATTTCACACCGTCGGACACTTTTTCTAAGTCGCTAAATCCTACGAATGTGTCTTCATTTTTAAGTCTTGCTTCCATTATCACGCCCAACACCATTACCAGAACTGCCTCTCTGATGCCACTGCCTTTGCTAAATGTCAGATTTTCAATTTTGATTTCCATTCTTCTGATTATTATTCTTGTCAGCAACTTGGTCATATGAGTCATTAAGCAGACTGTGATATAGTTCTCTCACATATCTGCCGTTACTGGCTTGGGGATTGTTTGGATGATATCTTTCCGAAAGGCTGATAGTATGTTTCTAGCATCACAGATTCTACAGACGGCTGCTTGCCACTTTCCCCAACAAGACGTTCGCGTCTCCGTACCAGGGAGAGGAAGATGTTATAGAAATATTCTCGGCAGCCTTCAATTCGAATCTACTCGTGATTTCTTTTCATGCATTTCTGACCCCTTCCCATCTTGTGCCCACAGATTTTTTCATGTCTTATCGCTCCCCCTCCCTCCTCTCCTCCTTTTTGTCGTCCGTCCTCAATTTTTCTCCTGGCACAGTAAAGCACTGCCGAGGAAACGGCGCCGAGGCACGCGCCCCAGCTAGCATAGCCGTACCCTTTGTGTAAATGCATCACTTGACACTTGATTACGCTGTTTGAGCCCACCTCCAGACCTCACTAACACTTTCATTGTCATTGCCACCTTCTATCATTTCCTAACGCTACTGCCAGCAACGATTCAATTTTGAAACTACTGGCCGACTAAAACTGTTTAATTTCATTGCTCTCCCCGAGTTCAATATTTCTGGGTAATTTTCGCCAATGTCATTTGAAGGACTATTTTCCGAAAGTGTGTTACGTTTGCTGGATGAAATGTACACAAGTGCTGCAAAGAGTCCTGTGTTCGTAAGAGAAGGAAGGGAGATTAGGGCTAACGTCCCATCGACGACGGTGTCGCCGTTGACGAACCAAGCAGATAAATGGGGAAGGAAACAGACCTTTTACTGAGGAACATTTCTGGCACTCCACTGAAGTGAAGTACGGTGACAACGGAAAACCTTTAGTGACTGGACGTGGATTTGAATGCCCCTCTTTTCGAATACGAGTCGAATGTTTTCATTTTGCGGTGCTTTATCGCTGTATCGCGTAAAGGGCGGTGGAATGAGCAACTGAAACAAATTCATGGGACGCAAACATCAAATGGAACCTCATTAGATAAAGTGTACACTTTGCACGGATGGTGCTTGTACTGTAGCCCATGCTGGTCCATGATGAATATCAGTGAATTGGTGTATGAACCCTACTTGTGCAACCGCAAATGAATTGTTCGCTTTGAATGGGGAGCTATAATACTTCAAAACTAGTTTTCAAAATAAACATACTTTATACCAGCGTGGTGGAATTGTTTTTCGTTTAAGAAGTACATATCGTAGCTGCTGGACCAGAATATTCCACAGCAACGGTGAAAAGCTTAAAGATTGTTCAGTTTTCACGTACAATAAGTATTCCGAAAAGCCTAATGATTTTGACAGACAAGTCCTACGATAAGCGAGCCGTCTTACGGGATTTCTCACACTGGTAGAGCTGTCTCAAGGACACCCTACTTACTCAGTTGCAGACCTCGTTTCGAAGCTCTCGAAAGCAAACCGAGAGAAAGCGGGACGCCCAGAGGCACCTGTTATTGTGAACAGTCTCCACACAATGAGGCTCCGCCAGGTGCAGATGTTTGTCTGGATTCGGCCTTCAGGTTACCCGGCTAGATCCGTGGAAGGTTTATTGTCCTGCCTGCACCAAAGTCATTAAAGGCGGTCGTCGACTCAGTTGCCAGAAGAGTAAGTGCAGGGACAAGGCAGTAGATTCGTTCAAAGGATCACCCTGGGCTATACATAGAATGATTTGGGAATTAAGAGACCGGGAACGAAACTTACGAGGGCGTGCCGAAAAGTAATGCTTCTGGTTCTTTTATGTGAAAACGCTTAAGATTTTTCAAATAAAACAAACGTTATTAAGAATCTTTACCTTTATGCTTCATGTATACATATTTGCAGCCCTCTGCCGTCAAAGGGCTCCATATTGTAGCGTGTAATATGGGGGTGTGTAACGTAACTATGTCCCTATGTGAGAAACCGCGTGCTGTAATCGAGTTTCGAATTCGAAGACTTCGTCCACACATCGAGCACCCTATCCTTCAGAATGACAACACCAGACAGCAGACTAGCGCTGTGGCATGTGCAACAGTCCGACGCCTTGGGTTCACTGTCGTCGATCATCTTCCATACAGTGCCTTCTTGGCCCCATAGGAATTTTATCAATTCCAAAACTTAAACAACATCTCCGAGACTTCATTTTGATAGGGATGAAGCGGTAGAAACGGAGGTGATTGGTTCAAATGGCTCTGAGCACTATGGGACTTAACATCTTAGGTCATCAGTCCCCTAGAACTTAGAACTACTTAAACCTAACTAACCTAAGGACATCACACAACACCCAGCCATCACGAGGCAGAGAAAATCCCTGACCCCGCCGGGAATCGAACCCGGGAACCTGGGCGTGGGAAGCGAGAACGCTACCGCACGACCACGAGATGCGGGCAAACGGAGGTGAAGTTGTGGCTCCATCAACAAAGTCAAACATTCTGCAGTGACGATATCAATGAACTCGCTCTCGCTTGGAGCAATGTGTTCGTTGCCAGGGCGATGTTGAGAAATAAATATGTAGACATAACCAATAAAGAAGTAGAATGTTAATAAAATTTGCCTTGCTTAAAAAGCCTTGAGGGCTTTCACAGAAAAATTCGGACCTATTACTGTTCAGCACGCTCTCGTAATAGTTGTTACACTATAGTGACTTCAATTGAACTGGAACGGCTACGATGGACGACCATCTGCTGTAGATATCTCCTGTGTTGAGACTAACTAATGTTCTTTTTTTGTTGTGCTTTTTATAATGTGTTCTTTTATAACTTTTTATAGAGTGCTGTTTTTCTCCTTTTGTAGTGTGGTTATGTCTTTTGTTTTCCTGTTGTAGGCGCCAAAGGCTCATTAACGCAATAAATCGTGATGATGATTAACATATCGTATTTACACTCCTTGCAGTTCCCAAAGAATAATTCCATATGTCACAATAGTTCTGGCGAATACATGACTGATTAACTTGTTGACAAGTAGTTTATGTGTGAACACCACGTCCAGCTACTCACACATACAAAAATGAATGTTCATGACCTGTTATAACTTCCTACTCTTGTCGGGGCTCAAAATCATACCCCAAATACACTCCGTTGGATTGAGGTACCCAGTCTCATTTCTCTCGCTTGTCGTGCTGGATTTGGACCTCTGCGACGAAGGTCTTTCGAAAAGACAGTCTTCTTGACAGCTCCACTGCTGTTAACAGACTGGAATACGTCATTTACGGTTCAGCTTTATTAGCAGCTGATGAAGTAAAGACGTGTAACAAGGAAAGACTTCGCAAAGTATTACGTGGAAGAGGTTCCAGAAATTCTGAAAGAAATGGTTCGCTAAATTACTTCAACAAAAATAAACCACGGCATATTTACACATTGTAAATGCATACTGGTAATGCACGTTACGGTAAATGCCTTGATATTGCTAGGGTTAATGTACTTTATGCATTTGTCTCACATATATTGCTTATATTGACGAGCCTCCTCTACCTTAAATCAATTATTTATATGTTAAGGCAATGAGGTAATAAAATTTGGGTTCTGGTTCTATGCAGGGTACTTTCTGGGATTTCCGGAAGCATAACGCAGCGATTTCCGGAAATTCAACATTTGTGTGATAGGTGTTCGCATAATTCAGCTGGTAGACTGTAGGTGGGACATGGGAGATTCAGACTTCGAAACCATTTGCTACACAGTTTTGATCTCTCTGAGGTTTCAATTTCAGTGTATTCTATGCTGGTAAGCGAACAATTCCTTATGGAAATAAAGGTCCTGTTTCGCTTTTCCTTTCAGCTCTAGTCGATGTTGTGACTCCACTTCGCAGCGATGTATGTGTGGAGTTACGGCACGCGATCCCAGTCCTAGAACGGCCTTGCCGGCGCACAGTCACAGGCGAGCCATTCGCTTCCTAGTCGCGGCGGCAGACAGCCCGCAGGTGGCTGACGTGCTGCCGGCCCATTACGCTTTCGCCGCAATTCTCTGGAAAAGCCGGCCGATCGCCGCCGTGACACAATGGAGGCGTGACTCAGCCGCGCCGTGACGTCACGGCGGCGCATCGAGCGCCGCGCCGCGCCGTGGCGTGGCGTGGCAACAGGTAGCTCGTTCAGCGGCGGCGGCGGCGGGATGCTGCGTGGCGCGCCCGCCTCATTCACTCGGTGCCGCAACGGCGTGGTCGATCGCCGCGCAGTCGACGAGGGCGTGGCCGTCGCGGTCGACACGTCAGTCCACTTCCGCGCGGCGACAGCCGTGCCGGGCTGCCGGCTGCTTGGGCTCCCGAGAAGGCGACAGGAAGTGACGCAACCCAGTGTCCCGAGTGATAACGTCCAGACGACAGCTGTGGCCGATTTCAAAACCGACAAACTACTGTGCAGTCAGCAGTCGCTAATGGATGTCTTCACTATTCGAACAGGTCCCACCGTGATTAAGTTTGCCGAGTTTCCGGGTTTTTAAGGTCCTGTCCGGCCAAACATGAAAAAGTCCAGCCTGTCCGGGTTTGTGAGGCTTTTTAGTGATAAACCAGAGAACGTACGATTACGACCCCTTCCAAGCTAATGATAGAACAATTGTAAGTAAGAATCTACATCTACATCTACATACATACTCCGCAATCCACCATACGGTGCATGGCGGAGGGTACCTCGTACCACAACTACCATCTTCTCTCCCTGTCACACTCCCAAACAGAACGAGGGGAAAATGACTGCCAATATGCCTCTGCACGAGCCCTAATCTCTCTTATCTTATCTCTGTGGTCTTTCCGCCAAATATAAGTTGGCGGCATTAAAATTGTACTGCAGTCAGCCTCGAATGCTGGTTTTCTAAATTTCCTCAATAGCAATTCACGAAAAGAACGCCTCCTTTCCTCTAGAGACTCCCACCCGAGTTCCTGAAGCATTCCCGTAACACTCGCGTAATGATCAAACCTACCAGTAACAAATCTAACAGCCCACCTCTGAATTGCTTCTATGTCCTCCCTCAATCCGACGTGATAGGGATCCCAAACGCTCGAGCAGTACTCAAGAATAGGTCGTATTAGTGTTTTATAAGCGGTCTCCTTTACAGATGAACCGCATCTTCCCAAAATTCTATCAATGAACCGAAGACGACTATCCGCCTTCCCCACAACTGCCATTACATGCTTGTCCCACTTCACATCGCTCTGCAATGTTACGCCCAAATATTTAATCGACGTGACTGTGTCAAGCGCTACACTACTAATGGAGTATTCAAACATTACGAGATTCTTTTTCCTATTAATCTGCATTAATTTACATTTATCTTTATTTAGAGTTAGCTGCCATTCTTTACACCAATCACAAATCCTGTCCAAGTCATCCTGTATCCTCCTACAGTCACTCAACGACGACACCTTCCCGTACACCACAGCATCATCAACAAACAGTCGCACATTGCTATCCACCCTATCCAAAAGATCATTTATGTAGATAAAAAACAATAGCGGACCTACCAGACTTCCCTGGGGCACTCCAGATGGTAATACCCTCACCTCCGATGAACACTCACCATCGAGGACAACGTACTGGGTTCTGCTACTTAATGATTGATGAATATTATTCGAAATTAGTGTAATTAGGAGAATATTAAAATTGCAGGCCATGATGCCAGCCTTCAAAAGATGTTCTCTGTCATAAACGCCAATGGACAAAGGAACACAATAAATTGCAGACCGGCACAGCCAAAACGATGCTGTTGTTGTTGTGCGATTTAAAATTATTGTGTCAAGAATTTCACAAAATTATTTCCGTGATAAAGTGGGCTCAAATGAGAAATATTGATACTTAACTACAGAGTACTGTTATTTCCTTAGAAGTCTAACTAAAAGACCAAAGTTACTGAGTTAATTATCTTTTCCGTCCCAAAACGAACACATAATTGTTTATTTCGCTTAATGAAGAAAGTTCAGTTTGTTTTGGCACAAGATTATCCTAGGAAGAAGACTGAGTACTAATTGCAATAATAACTGTCTAGTTACAATGCTGTTTTCTGATCTTTATGTTAAGTTTAAACACTTTTAAGGTTGAGCTCGGAAAATACAGGGCGTATCAAAAAGAATCATCTGATTTAAAGAAATCATAACTATTATGGTATTTCAGAAAATCGCTTGAGCAACGTACTGTTGCACAGACCAAACTCTCGAGTTTTACGTTGTTCCTGCAAGGTAGCAGCAGTGTGCGAACACTTCAGTTCTAGTAAAAATGGTGTCGGGGAAACACGAAGCGTTCTGTGTTCTACGTTTTGCGCAGTGTGGCTAAACAATAACTATTCAGCGTGACTTTCGTAATAGATCGTGTGGATCCTCCTACAGCACAGAGCATTAAACGGTGGCATGAAAAATTCTGAGAAACAGGTTGTTTGTGTAACGGTAAGCTGCCGGGCCGTCCCCGCGTGTCTGATACAGAAGTCGAACGCATCCGCCCTAGTTTCACAAGGAATCCGCAAAAATCTGTTCGCCGTGCAGCTCGATAGCTCAATATGGCCCCGATGTCTGTCTGGCGTGTGTTGCGTCGACGTTTTCACATGAAACCGTACAAAATTTAGATACCGCAAGCACTTCGTGAAGGTGGTTTTTTAAATCGAAGGATTACTGAACGATGGATCGGTCACACTGGATCTGGTTCTATGTGATTATTTCTTGTGGGGGTTTATAAAAGACTCTGTTTATGTTCTTCCGTTATCAGCAATAATGAATAAACTGAGACATCGTGTAGTAGCATCTGTGGAAGCTGTAGCTCAAGAAATTTTTGGGTATTTGTGGTAAGATCTTATGGGACCAAACTGCTAAGGTCATCGGTCCCTAAGCTACACACTACTTCATCTAACTTAAACTAACTTACCCTAAGGACGACACACACACCCATGCAGGAGGGAGAACTCGAACTAGCTCAAAGACATGCTCACTGCAGTGTGGTAATAATTTGAATTACTGCACTGACATACGTCGTGCATCTCAAAGGAGGCACATTAAACACCTACGAAAAAGTATGGAAAAAATCTTTGAGTTTCCCGTTCATCGAAAACCAAAATTCTTTGTATACGTTTATTAATTTCAGAAGTATAGACGTACCAAATGGAATGATTACTTTCGATACACTCTGTATTTCATGTAAGTGATTATTGATTATTAATGCACGATTGGATATATCCAATAGTTATCATTCAACTTGAAACAGGTGGTCAAGAATTTTGGAGCAAAATGTACGCCTAAATGTAACTTTTGAATTTTTGGACCTGGCAACCCTAACCGTGATGGCGGCAAGCGGGTGTTTCTTCTAAAGAAAGAAAAACGCCTTTCTTGCAGTACCAATGAAATTCGCCCGTAGTATTCGGTAACAACTCGCAGTATTCAGGCACATAAATCGTAGTTAAAGCAATTCATTGTGTTATCTGAGACAATGCTTTCTTCTGCTGGTTGTCAAACTCCAGCAACAATCGTGTATTTAGTGTTTTAATCTTATGAGGAAAGTGTTGGCAATCTGATGACGCGAAAATTGTCCCTCGTACGCGTTGTTGAATTGTGTGAAGTATGATTAAAGATGTCAAATGCTGACAGTTATTAGTGATAACGTACCTCACCTCTTGAAAAATGAATACCATAGAGCTGCCACTGATACTGTCGTATACGAGGAGTTACGCAACTGCTTTGAAAAAGGCACTTAGGCCAGTAACTACTACATCTAGCTAAAAGCTTAAACTATGAAAATATTTTCATTTTAGTAGCTACGCATTTCGATCAAATTAATGGTAGTCATCCAGAACGAATGGACGGAAGCTTAACGATAAAGATGGTACTTGTACTATGAAACGACAGGTAAAACAAAGCAAATTCAACGTTTAAATCAAAATGAAAGGAACATATAGGTGACTTCCTACTGCACAGTGTTTAGGACATGACATAATGGCGACAGCTAGAAGCTCAAGCTTTGGCTCTGCTTATCGGAGTCGTGTTAGACACGTCTCTGCGAATAACCACGCCGTGAGATCTGACTTTGCACGGTTATCACAAGACGTGTTCTGTTAGCGACACGCTTAATGCTCTCAGATCTTTTGATAAATATTTACAAGGCCACTACAGACATAAAAAGCTCCTCGCGCTGCAACGAGTTAGCAACGCACGGCGACGGAGGGAGAGAGGGAGAGAGGGAGAGAGAGAGAGAGAGAGATTGAAGGAAGATAGGTTAACATTTAATGTCCACTCCTGGACAAGGATACGAAGAAGCTTGATAGAGGCTTTATCGAGAGAGCTTAGTACGCGCCGAATGTGATTAAGATGAAACAAGGAAAACTCTGGGGATACGGCTCTAACGAATGGGATTCGAACCCAGTAATCGCAACCTCCACTAACCCCCCGCCCGCCCCCCCCCCCCCCCCCCCCCCTCTACTGAATACGATTCCAGTGTCTTAAATACTTCACCACCTTGCGATACAGAAAGAAGGGGAAAGCTATTTCTTTCTCTCCACAAAACAAAAAGCAGCCAAAGTTATATGCCTGCTTGCGAGTACAGAAACAGATCAATTCAAAAACTTCATCAAAGTGTTGTCTGGGGCACATCAATGATTGCTGCACACAACGGTCGACAAAGCTATCTTTGGATTTTTGTGTTCATGATGGGTGCCCTGCTTTCTTAGACAAAAGAACACAGATATTTTGTTTAAAGACTGTCACGAGATATTTCGACATGTAGATTATCTTCTTATCACTCTCATCTACGTCTGGCAGAAATAGCACCCTTATTGTTTCCTCGAATATCTTCGGCTATTCCCAGAAAAAACTGTTGCATGCGCAGCGAATTTCCTGGCACTCGAAGAGAGATAGTGGAAAATACACGTCATTTCCGTTTCAGGAAAGTAACCGTCGAGCTGCATTCAAATGAAATTTACATTTTCGGAAATTCAGTTAAACCGAAGATTCTGTGGACATGAACGGTATGATATCATCAAACGCAAACATTATTCCACGATCTGCGAACACGCAAACCTGGGAGAGTTGTTTGCTTTTAGCCAAGAAAGCAGTCAGTGTTCAGTAGGATAAAAAGACTGAGAAAAGATTGAGATTACATTTGGGTGGGCCATTTCGTCTCCAAAGAAGTGTAGACGTTTCACGTTATTTGGTCTACGTAGTCACGTGGTTACTTGAAAAATCAACTGAGCATGTAATGTCAATTTGTTGAAAATCACAAAGCAAAAAGTGGACAAAATAATGCACACACCGCACTGTCTGACGCGATATCACAATTTAATGTAGCAGCTGCCTGTCAATACTGGACAGCGAAACGGAGTGGCCGCAGGGTTTGAGGAGCCATGCCATGAATTGCGCGGCCCCTCAGTTAGTTTAAGTAATGTGTAAGTCTAGGGACCGATGACCTCAGCAGTTTGTTCCCTTAGGATTTCACACACATTTGAACATTTTAGGCAGAATAATGATGTTTTCTCTACTTTTCCTGGGACAAGAGAATTGGGGATCCTCCAAGGTGCCTCTTGTCAACTCCTCAAGCAGCAACAGAACGTCTGGTTTCGCGGAGTCAGCTATTCGACCACTGAGATCGTGGCGTGCGTGTAGTCTATGAATAGCGTAATCTCCTCGTGACGTAGAGGTCTTGGGTTTCATTCCGGCTTCTGATTTGGTTGCAGATTTCAAGTGGGCCAATATCACGTGTGTCCTCAGCTGAAAGAATCTAATTTATACGTGATGATTGCAAAGATAAATATAAAGAAAGGTACTGAAACAATTAAGATTAATGGGCGATGTGCAGTTAAAAAGATAAACGAGACTTCCAATAAAAACTAGCAAGCTAAGTTGATGAATACCTATTTAAAAAAAATGTAATCTCACCAAATCAGTAGCGGAGGTGCTTATATCGAACTGGTGCTTGGATTCTGATGTCACTGAGACAGTCCGGTTTATCGGCAGGCAAGAGAAGTGACTGGTGTCTGTGTCTTAAACGCTAGAGACATTTTCTTGCGACGCAGCGGAACTTCCAACGACGGTCTTGTCAGCACTTTCGCCTGATCTGAGCACACGTCGACATATGTTGGGCGTAATGGGGAGATCTGTTTCTATTGCGAGTGTTAAGTTTCAGTGGGCATGTTAGTTCGTTAGTTGAGTTAGTTAGTCATACGTTAGTGACATGTTACTCATGTTCCACAGATTTTCTCAATTTAAAACGAATTTATGTGGAACGAGTCATTTTACAGGCCATATTTACACTATATTTTGTGTCCGGTTACATAACAGCCATTTAAAAACTACAATGTCTTTAATTTAACTAAAATGAACATATTGGTCTTCGTTAGCGCTTATTTCACAAGTGAAACGTAAATCTAATAACAGTGTAAACATGTGGCTCTGAGCACTATGGGACTTAACATCTTAGAATTACTTAAACCTAACTAACCTAAGGACGACACACACATCCATGCCCGAGGTAGGATTCTAACCTGTTAGTTCTAGGGGACTGATGACCTAAGATGTTAAGTCCCATAGTGCTCAGAGCCATTTGAACCATTTTTTTGTTCCCGGACTGAATGTACACCCTGCATGTAGTTCCGAGAATTTCCAGAATTTATTTAGGGGAACAAGAATTCACAGAAAAAATACTGCAGTCATACGTAGGTTTCTATCCTTCTCTTCTTGAATAAGAGTTCAGTGTTTAAATCAGTGTGTTGTCTCGTTGATTTCCCCTGCACACAACATTAGCCGATTATTTTCGTTAGATCTACCATGAAGTACACGGTTTAAGAATTATATTTATTTATTTAAGTCGCATACCAGATGTACTAATGGCATTCCCTTAAAAAAGGTATCCTCGTGAATATGGAGATGAAACTCTACAGTAGATAGGAAAGCTCTGGAATCAGTCAACAGCTATGCCACTGATCACCCATTTTCTTTTGAAATAATTAATTTCTTAGTTAATCATATTTTTTTTTCAAATCACCGGTGATGTTATCCTACTCTTGTTGCTATTATATTTTTCTGTTTATTTTAATGTTGCTAATAAGATATCCAGTTGGCTTATATAGTACGGAACTAACGTCCTCAAGAATTTCAGGTGAGCTTATGTTCGAACCAGGAAGAGACTTTGTTAGTTCGTAGGCTACCGGAAACACCGAAATCTATACAAAAATCCTTAGGAATCTGAGGTGTCATTAGAACTCACTGCAAGCGAGAACGATAATCCACAAACGTTACAAACTAAATGGGAGTGCTCCGTGTAGACCGTTGCGGTTGTAGCAGTGATTAGTTTCAGTTATTTTTCGCTGTGATGTATTCGAGTATTGGATGATTACCTCTGGTCTTTAGCGGATTGCTCGAGTAGAGGCGTGTTCGTTTGAGAAACAGGACAGAGGCAGAACGCGCTTTGTGAAAATGAAAGCAGTTGTGTGTGTCTGAGACAGCGTTAACGCGAAAAGCGTCCGGCACTCAAGTAGACGCAATGTCGGCCGCCCGCTGGCAGCGAGTTAAGTTAATTAAGAGCAGTTAGAGCGTAACGCGAGGAAGACAGCGCGATGCTCGGAGCAGCCCGCTTATCGGTTATCTCCGCGGAGACACAGCGTTCACACCAAATACACTGCCCCCGGTCTGTTCGAGGAAGCGATAACATTTCCTCTTATCGCCAGGCCACCAGCGTCTTGCCGGAAATCCCACCCGCAAAGGTCTCCAGGACACCGTTAACGGAACGTACCCAGTTCTCAACAGCTGTCTTCCTGTAGCCAGCACTGCCGATGTCGTAAAATGCGGTTCTTGACACCATGTGCGGGAATATTGCTCACATAATTTCAGTAACGCTTTGAACATCCGATCCAGAAGTGGATTAAGACGCACGGTTATGCTTCAACGTTGTGTCAGTACAAAAACTGTAAATTAAAGTCAACACAGAGGTTGTAATAATGAGGTTCGATGGTAACGGGAAAAAATGGCTATAAGCACTATGGGGCTTAACATCTGAGGACATCAGTCCCCTAGAACTTAGAACTAGTTAAACCTCAGTAACCAAAAGACATCACACACATTCATGCCCGAGGCAGGATTTGAACCCGCGACCGTAGCAGCAGCGCGGCTCCAGACTGAAGCGCCTAGAACCGCTCGGCCACAACGGCCGGCTGGTAAAGGCAAAGAAATCGCCCCTGTCTTTATTGAAATGATTCGCGGTAATTATATCTGGGTTGGATTGGAAATAGCAGTTTCTGCGCAGGGGAGTATCCCCCCCACCCCCTTGTGTAAAAGTTGAATGGATTTTTGGCTGTTAATAATGAGGTGATTTAAAGTACGAATTCTGGGCTTCCTTGTAAGTGTAAGTGAGGTAAATACGATTGGAAAAGTACCCTGTCGGCGTTGAAAAACAGCGTTAGAGCTTCCATACAAGTCGTACGTGACAATCATCCATTTCCTATTAACTGCTATAAATGCACTGATGCAAGAAGCATGGAAGGTGTAATAAACGTGCCTTATTACAGCAATTTAATGATTCCATTAATAAGTTTAACATCCTTCATCGTGAAGCGTTATTGGCTATAAGAGCCACACCTTCAAAGATTAATAAAACCATGGGTGAAGGGCAACAGGCAGATTCCATATTTCTGCATTTCTAGGTTGCGTTTGACACGGTGCCCTGACTGTTAATGAGCGTACGGAATAGATTCCCAGATTCTTAACGCTTTGAGTCCCAGAGGTTCCTGCTGAAACCCCTTTTTTTTATTTATTATTTTTTGAAGTACCATTACCTCTCGCACCTGCAAGGCACAGACTTCTATAGGTGCACTGAGGTACTTCTGCGAATGTAATGCATTTAGGAGTCACTTATAGCGTACAAAGCAACAGCTGGGGCGGAGATTACGCCATGTGATTGTAGAAGATTCTCACATACTATTTCGTATAGTGGCTATGTTGAGGAGATCACTGACAACGAAAATAAATATATCGAAGTTATTGTAGCGTAAACTTGAGTTTTTACTACAGCTTGTACCAGTATTATCGAAACGAAACCACCGGTTGTGACACAAGATTTGTTAAGTATAGGCCAACTTTTGCTTGATATTTAGGAAGTTTCTAGATGTGGGATTTTCTCTCGGAAAAATTCAAAATTTCTTTGAAATATATCACATGAAATGAAAGTTGGTCGAAAACTATATGTCCTAGTGGATCCATAGGAAACAACCAATTCCTTGAAACAACTCGGCCATCCTGATTTAGGTTTTCCGTGATTTCCCTACATCACTTCAGGCAAATGCCGGGATGGTTCCTTTGAAAGGGCACGGCCGATTTCCTTCCCCATCCTTCCCTAATCCGAGCTTGTGCTCCGCCTCGAATGACCTCGTTGTCGACGGGACGTTAAACACTAATTTCCTCCTCCTTGAAACAACTGACTGTCTACCTTTCGCCAATTTCATCTTACATTCGTCATATGATAAAGATTAATTTTGCGGAAAATTGTATATTATATCCCAAAGTCCAAACACCTCCTTGAAACAGTTTGATTGTTTACTTTCTGCCAATGTATTCTTGTATTCGTTGCATATCATGGCAATGAAGATTAATTATGTGAGAAATTTTTAAATTATATTATTTTTCATACTGTTGGGACTTGGAGGGTTACATAACAGAACCCAGCACTATGCCGTCGATGGCGAGTTTTGAACACTGACAAGTCTGTCGTCACGTGCGCCTCAGGGAGTGCGGTAGGACCACTCTTACAGTCTTAATCATAAATGATCTGGAGGACAGGAATGTGCGGCTGACGACTGATGATGGTGTGGTGTCGTCGCTGAGTGACTTTAGGAGGATAGAGGATGACTCAGATAAAATTTCTAGTCAGTGTGATGAATGGCGGATAGCTCTAAATGTGGAAAAATGTTAAGTTAATGCAGATGAGTAGGAAAAACAAACTAGTAATGCTCGAATGCGGTATTAGTACTGAGCTGTTTGACACAGCCACGTCGGTTACATATCTAGGAATGACGTTGCAAAGCGATATGAAATTGATTGAGCATGTGAGGACTGTATTCGGAAAGGCGAATAGTCGACTTCGGTTTACTGGGAAATTTTTAAGAAAGTGTGAGTCATCTGTAAATGAGACCGCATGTGGGACACTGGTGCGACACGTTTAGTGTACTGCTGCAGTATTTGGATCCGCACCAGGTGGGACTGAAGGAAGACATCGTAGCAATTCAGAGACGGGCTGCTAGATTTGTCGCCGGGGTTTCGATCGATACGCGAGTGTTACGGAGAGGTTTCCTGAACTCAAATAGGAATCCCTAGAGGGAAGACGACGTTCTATTCTCGAAACATTACCGAGAAAATTTAGAGATCCGGCATTTGCAGCTGAATGCAGGACGATTCTACTGCCGTAACTACAACAGAAAGAAGATAAGAGAAATTAGGGCCCTTACGGAGATAAATGGACAGTCGTTTTTCCGTCCCTCCCCTTACGAGTGAAACTGGAAAGGAAGTGAGTGAAGATGGAACAAGGCTGCTTCCGCCATGCACCATACGGTAACTTTCGGAATTGTATGTAGATATAGATGTACAGCCAGTTCACCTGGAAATCTTTCAGAACTTGCGTACAGGGAACATTGAAGCTGAAATCAGCGCAGCACACCTTGCCCAAAATGTCTGAAGAAGAACAACTGTGTGTGGAATGAAGCCGTCACAAACGCTAGTTTTGATCCTGTTAAGTTACATCTGCTGAGTGACATGATACGATCCGAAATATTTTAAGTGATTGTCTTAAGAGTACGCGAGGTGGCAATAAGAAATTTAAACAAAAACAAGAACAATACCTTCCGCTTCGTAGAAACTGCCAAAGTATAATCATATCTGTGTTCATGTGTAATGTTAAAGTGTTCTCTAATTACAATCACTCCAGTGTAATCATAGTTCTGTGAATGTACAATCGATGTTTTTATTTTGATTAGTGCCGTATGCTCCACAAATTCGAATATGTCTACACACTAGACGTAAACTTAATTCACTTAATATATGCCTAACTTCTGGCCTTTAATTCATAGTAAATTTCTTGACATAACCAACGAAACTTCTGCACCTATCCCTATTGATCACACATACATAATTAAGAACGCAAACATTGCATTTATATCAAATGTAGTCGCGTGGTGGCAAATTAAATATTGTTACTATGCGGACACTTTAACTTGGTAGTTTTACGTGAGGGAGTGTTTCGTTCTGTGATTGCTTATGATAAAGGTAGACATCGGGCCGAAAGTATGATGTTTACGACATTGCTCATTGTTTTCTTTTCTTACTCTGAGATGAATAGATTAAATCTACTTCATCACGGGATTCGAGTATGATTTCCATGACACCGGAAAAGATCGGTTCTGTTGACTGCGTGTCAGCTCTACCTGCTCTGCTTACGCAAAGAAAAGAAATAATAAAGAAAGACGGTTGTAGAGTGCCAGCCCTGCGACAGTGAGGTGGGGTTCATTCTTCCGCATCGCTTCTCACCACTTTGGCAGTAAGTACTCGGTTGTTTACGCAGGGAGCCGACGGCCAAGTTAGTTTCGAATTTGCTTGGTCCAGTCACATTAATGTGACTACCGCTTATGTTCGATGTCAGCATGCACTCACATATGGCAGGTGGCAGCACTATTAGCAGGGATATATAAAACATGTCGGGGAGCCGAGGTGGGTTTTACCCGCACTTGGTTCAAATGGCTCTGAGCGCAATGGGACTTAACATCTTTTCTTCATAAGTAAGAGAGATTCTTCGATGAATTTTGCACAGCATACAAACAAAACTTAAAAGTGTATGAAACTCTAGAATTTTCCACATCTATTAAAAACTGTGGTAAAAATTGACATAATTAACTATAAAATTTGTGTTTTTTTTCTAAACATGAAGTTTAAAATATAGCAGCTCATTCGTTTTTACACAATTTAAATAAATTCTAGAGTTTCATACACCTGTAAGTATGGTATGTTGCTGTGCAAAATTCATCGAAGAATCTCACTAACTTATGAAGAAAAGTGTACCTATAGCAACAACTGCAGCCATAAGTAAGTGGAAAAAATGATGAAATTTCACATGTAAAGAAAATTATTTCTTTATGTTTTCGAACTTCCACTTCCTGTGAGTGTGAATTCTGAATCCTTCCTGGTCATACTGACAAAGTTTTATGAATTTATTTGTAAAAGTACAGACAATGGAAATTAAAATGTTCTGTGGTGCCTCTCGTGCTCCAAGTCGGCCCGTTTGACGTCCTACCCCCCTTCAGTAGTTCTAAGTTCTGCGGGACTGATGATCTCAGCAGTTAAGTCCCATAGTGCTCAGAGCCATTTGAACCATCTGAACTTGGTTTACGCACCCATGCTGACTGCTGGTCATCGGCGACGAAGGGTGGAACTTGTGCGTCAGTACCGCAACTGCACATCCACTGAGTGGCTATGGGTGGGCTTTTTAGAAGACTCACGTTTTATCCTTTATCAGACAGGTGGCCGTTTGTCTGTACAGAGTGAAACGTCTGAAAGCAAAGTCGTCGAATGGTCCAGTCCGGAGGAGGTATGGGAACTGCTTTCGTGACCTCGTCAACCCGGAAAGCACAATGGATCAAAGCAAGTGTGCATCTATTCTTGGGGATCATGTCCACCCATATACATATATATATATATATATATTTTTTTTCGGTACGTCGGTATTTACCAGCAGGATAATGCAACGTTTCGCATAGCTTGCTAGGTACGTGCGTGGTTCGAAGAGCACCAAGATGATTTTATCGTACTCCGTAGGCCATCAAACTCCCCAGATTTGAACGCAATCGAGAATCTATGGAATCTCTCCGAACGGACTGTTCGCGTCTTGGATCCTCAACCGAGAAACCTAGCACAGTAGGCATTGAAGTCGGGAACGTTATTCAGGCTTTTGACAGCTGGTCACATTAATGTGACTCAGTAGTGTATAAACTTTACTTAAAGAGAAAACTCTGTCTACGGGATTTCCTTTGGGGCATAAGTCGGCATTAATAGGCGATTAATGAGCCGGAGCATTACACAGTTTGTTTCTGACTGTAAGCGTTGAAACACAAACCTACATCTACATCTACAAGGATACTCTGCAAATCACATTTAAGTGCCTGGCAGAGGCTTCATCGAACCACCTTCACAATTCTCTTTTATTCAAAACTCGTATAGCACGCCGAAAGAATGAACACCTATATCTTTCCGGACGAGCTCTTATTTCCCTTATTTTATGGTGGCGATCGTTCCTCTCTATACAGGTCGGTGCCAACAAAATATTTTCGCATTCGGAGGTGAAAGTTGCTCATTGGAATTTCGAGAGAAGATTCCGTCGCAACGAAAAACGCCTTCTTTTAACGATTTCCAGCCCAAATCCTGTATCATTTCTGTGACACTATATCCCATATTATGCGATAATACAAAACGTGCTGCCTTTCTTTGAACTTTTTCGATATACTCCGTCAGTCCTATCTGGTAAGGATCCCACACCGCGCAGCAGTATTCTAAAAGAGGACGGACAAGCGTAGTGTGGGCGGTCTCCTTAGTAGGTCGGTTACATTTTCTAGGTGTCCCGGCAATAAAACGCAGTCTTTGGTTAGCCTTTCTCACAACTTTTTCTGTATGTTCCTTCCAATTTAAGTTGTTCGTTATTATAATACCTAGATATTTAGTTGAATTTACGGCTTTTAGATTAGACTGATTTATCGTGTAACCACTCATGTGGATGACCTCACACTTTTCGTGCCAACTACCACTTTTCGTACCATTCAGATATTTTTTCTAAATCGTTTTGCAGTTTGTCTTGATCTTCTGATGGATTTATTAATAGATAACGAAAGCGTCATTTGCAAACAACCGAAGACGGCTGATCAGATTGTCTCCCAAATCGTTTATATAGTTAAGGAACAGCAAAGGATCTATATCACTACCTTGGGGAGCAGCAGCAATCACATCTGTTCTACACGATGACTTTCCGTCTATTACTACGAACTGTGACCTCTCTGACAGGAAATCACAAATCCAGTCACATAACTGAGACGATATTTCATAAGCACGCAATATCAATACGAGCAGCTTGTGTGGTAGTGTCAAAAGCTTTCCCGAAATCCAGAAATACGGAATCGATCTCAAATCCCTTGTCAATAGCTCTTAGCACTTCATATGAATAAAGAGCTAGTTGTGTTTCACAAGAACGATGTTTTCTAAACCTATGTTGACTGTGTGTCAATAGACAGTTTTCGTCGAGGTAATTCATAATGTCTGAATACAATATATGTTCCAAAATCCGGCTACATATCGACCTTAACGATATGGGCTTGTAATTTAGTGGATTACTCATACTACCTTTCTTGAATATTGGTGTGACGTATGCAACTTTCCAGTCTTTGGGTACGGATCTTTCGACGAGCGAACGGTTGTATACGATTTTTAAGTATGGAGCTAATGCATCAGCATACTACGAAAGGAACCTAACTGGTATACAGTCTGGAACAGAAGACTTGCTTTTATTAAGTGATTTGAGTTGCTTCACTATTCCGAGGATATTTACTTCTACGTTACTCATGTTGGCAGGTGTTCTCGATTCGAATTCTGGAATATTTACTTCGTCTTCTTTTGTGAAGGCATTTCGGAAGACTGTGTTCAGGACCTCTGCTTTGGTAGCGCTGTCTTCGATAGTATCTCCATTGCTATCGCGCAGAGAAGGCATGGGTTGTTTCTTGCCGCTAACGTACTTCACATACGACCAGAATCTCTTTGGATTTTCTGCCAGTTTTCGAGACAACGTTTCATTGTGGAAACTGTTGTAGGTATCTCGCATTGAAGTCCGCGCTAAATTTCGAGCTTCTGTAAAAGATCGCCAATCTTGGGGATTTTGCGTCTGTTTAAATCTGTCATGTTGTTTCTGCAACAGTGTTCTAACCCGTTTTGTGTACCAAAGAGGATCGCTAGCAGAGCGCGATTTATTCTCTTCTAACACATACGAATTCGTGTTGCACAATACGTGCCCAATTTGCTTCGGCGTAAGTTGCAGGTTGGATAGCAAGATACAATCGGCAACTGCATTCATATCACCATGAGTTGTTATCTTTATAGCCTTACCCACCCCGCCCTGCCAATGACTCGTCAAAAATGTAACACTGTGACGAGTGGGTGAGTGGCAGCAGCACAAATGCAACCGCAAGACTGTGGCGGCCGTTAGCCAGCGGCACTGGTGGAGTGCTGGACTCCAGCGGTCTGGAGTGTCAGTGGGACTGGAACAATAGCGGACACCCAAAGCGAGCTACTGCCTCCGCTCACGCGTTCTGCCGATTGTCCTCGGCTGTGACAGCACTGGCTGTTGTCTGCGGATTTATCGAGTGCAAACACACACGCACTGTACAGCCCAGTGGCGTTTCGCGTCCCATCTGGTCTCAAAGGAACCTGTGACCTAGCGAGGCGGAGCAGTGGTTAAGCCACTAGACTCGTGTTCGGAAGGACAGGTGTTCCTACGTCAGTGAGGTATGATTTCCCAAGGTTTTGCTAAATTACTTAAAGTCGATACGTGGGATGCTGCCTTGAGCAGACTTCTTAATTCCAACACTTTGTAAAGATACCTTAATTTTTTCCTTCTTTTGAACTAGACGAAACATGTTAGGCTAAAAAATAAGAAATAAAACTTAGATGTAAAGACAAGTTCTAATTTCAAGGGAATAAAATTTTATTACACCCTAGAATATTCTAGAATATTGTCTGTAAATTTAACTCAATAAAAAATTAACTTTGTCTCCGGAAATTTTATTTGAAATGACACACAGTTCATCAGCTACTTGTTCTAAGATCACCTTAAGGTTTTAGTCGAGTGACTTTTCTTCTGCGCCAGTGGGATATGTCTGAGCCACTGACTACTCGCAAGCATGTAGCAGCGGCTGCTCCGTAGTTCGCTATTACGAGGACAGTGAAGACGATCGCATGTTCTGGAATAGATAAATTTGACTCTCTGATTTGCTTCTGCGATTTAGCTTCGAACATTATCCAAGTCACCCATGGTCAGTGGTGGGATGGCTTCTTGGCGTAATCTCGGTACCTACACCTGTTGACTTCTCTCACCAATCAAAAGTAGTTTCGCTAACAGCCGTATCTGATAATGAGCCTTACTTCGATAGCAACACGTTCCAAAACTACAGGTTGGTCTTGTCAACATTTCTACCTTAGAATTTCCCGTCGATGCTACTTTTCGAGACAGGGTGCTCAAATAGCGCATAGCTAACGAAGTGGCGGAATCACCCACCAGATTACGAGCGGGGAATGTCGCTTAAGAGAGAGCAATTGCGGTTAATGTAGCGATAGGATTCTATGAAGTGTCCTCACTTCTCTCTTAAACAACGATGGAAGCGCTATATTAAGATGCGATACGTTGACAAAGTTGCAAATTTAGCAAAGGGATTACTTCGCAGGCTTGAGTGGACCATGCCGTGTGAGCGTATGCAGAACCGAGGCTTTTTTCGGCTGCCTTACACAAAATGTGATTCGTCCCTGCAATGCAAAAAATAGTAGAAATAAAGCTGTGCGTTGCCACAAATGATCTTTCAGACAAGCTCAAACGTTTTTTTCCCTTAACCAGTGACTCACTTTAGATAAGCTGGAAGCGGGAACTTATGAGTGTATGGAGCCTTAGTCCAAAACACTCCCAGGGTTTGCGTAATATTTACGTTCGAGATTTCATTCACCGAAATGAAAATGATTCTGACATACTTTTAGGCTGAGGAATTAGAGAGATGATAATAATAACATTTTTAAACCAACTGTGCCAAATCATACAACAAAAAGATAAAACGTGGAGTTGGATTCCTGCAGTGTCCCAACAGTTCCAATCACAAACATAACGACATCACTCGAAAGCCATCGCAGGTGAAATATACTGCGTACACACAAATTCTAGATTTTTCTTACAATGCGTTAAAACTGCCAATAACGTGACTGAGGTTATTTTTAATTAAACAGGAACAAAGACAAAAATAAATTATTTCTTGTAGCCTGAAAATAATGATCTCATGAATAAGAGGTATGGCGCAACAACTAAATTTTTTGTAGCGTTCTACTAGTGTTTGAGACTTTTCCTTCATTCAACTTACAATCTTTTATGAGGAGAACAAATTGCATCTCTTTCACCATAAAAAGAGCATTCCATGCTGTTCGCGTTTACAGCTATTGCTTAGGTGGAGTAGTTAACAGAACATGATAATAAGTTTTCACGTTTTGTGCTTGTAGTTTCTTTCCTACTTTAATTTTTCCGCCAATCCGGAAATAATACATCTGGGAATTAATGTATCTATGAATCGTTGTACCTCAAGGAGCAGCTTTGCATTCACTGGGATCTCACGAGTTATCGCTGATGGCATTGAGGACACATAAATCGGTCCTTTCCTTTTCGGTGTATTTTTCTGCCGGCTAGTTTGTCAGATTTGTTACTTGTACGACGTGCTATAATCTGGGGAAGTACGGTTTCCAATACTGCAATTTTCTCCGAGATCAGGTCGTGCTAAGATTGACTGTGTTGAAGCACAAGCTGCTTGACTGCAGAAACGAAAATATTACAAAACTCTCGCAATAGATCCCTCGCTTGTGTCAGTAACAAAGTAACCTGTTAAGTAATAACTGAACTAGACTTAATCCTCAGAACTAGAACAGGAGCTGCAAAAAGATATGGATGCACCGCGAGAAATGAATGCATGAACATACATGCAGGTGGTAGCCAAGCCTGTAGGTTGCACTGTTGTATTTGACCATTAAAGGCACGTGTGTGATGTGGTCAGTACTCTGAAATGTCAGTCGTGGTCACACTAATGTTCTGTATAGTTGAGAGTGTCCTATTTCAGAGCTGAGTGAATTCGAATGTGGGCGAACTGTTGGTGTTCGTATGGTGGATGTTTCCGTAACCAAAGGAGTCGAACGGTCTGTTGTTTCGAAAGACAACGTATCGAAGGTGTTTACCGCCCACACGGTAAGCTTACAAACATCATCCCTTAAGTTACAACGCAGACGAAAGTGTGCTGAGTGATCGTGACAAACGGTCACTGAGAGGACTGTGACGAAAAATAAGCCGACAACTGCAAAAATCACTGCAGAACTGAATGTTGTACGCACGGACTCTTTCAGCATGAAAACAACACGAAACGAGCTCTGTAGGCAGGGAACTGCATGGTGAGATGGAATTCCAACGCAAATGCCCGTAAAAGGTAAACTTGGTACCGAAGCCATAAAACCTGAACTGTGGAGGAATAGAAGAAAGTCATTTGATCGAATGAGTCCCGTTTCACAGTGTTTCCAACTTCTGAGCGAGATTACAGCCCAAGAGTGAAACATGGCCAGGGTTCGGTGATAATTTGGACAGCTATATTGTGGTATTCCTTGGGCCCCATGGGTACTAAGCAAGGTCCTATTACTGCCAAGGATAGTGTGACGAATTTAGCTGATCAGGTCCGTCCCATTGTGTAACGTCTGTTCCCTGGTGGTGATGTTGTGTTCTAAGAAGACAGGTTCTCTGTTCACACAGCTCGCATTGTCCAGGAGTGGTTTTGTGAGCTCGAGGATGAAATGTTGAATCTCCCCTGGCCACTGCAGTCGCCAGATCTGATTGTTATTGAGCCTTTGTGGTCCATTTCAGAAGAAATGGGGACTGGTCGCTATTCACCTACGTCATCGCTACCTGACCTTGCCACTATTTTCCACGATCTGTATTTATCCATTTCGAGACTTTTTCACTGCTAACGATTTTCCTACACCGTATTAGCCATTGTTTGCGGTGTTTCCCTATTTTTGTCTACCTCCTATACTTGACACTGCCTCTTCCCCCCCCCCCCCCCCCCCCCCGCCCTGCCTCCAAAACTACACATTTGGGTAACTGAACTGGCAGACATTACTCATGAAAGCCCCAGCCTGGTGTTTGAAATTGCTGCGATCGATAAACATAGCGCAAAGAGTAAAAGATCCTACGAATTTTCCCCGTTCATGACTGTATTGTTCCGGTCTCGTATTTAACAAAAAATCAGTGAGAACTGTTGCTGAACTAACTCACACGTCGCATTTTATTGACCGACTTTGAGTCACGGTGTAGTCATTCCTTGTAGTAATGTTAACTGTCGATGAGTGGCTGTCCTAGCTATTAATAATTCCTGAGTTAGATGTTCTGGCTGGGACTGGTCGATAATTCCTGAGTTCACAGCTGGAGACGTTGTAAATAGGAAATTGGTGGTTTCATGTAATTGCGGCGCGTCAAGCTGGGATATACGTTAGTTAGATCGCATCGATGACGTTCCATTCTCCCCCACGCGTTGTGATTCTGCGAAACGTTAGTCATGTACTTCAAATGTGGCGTGACGCGACAAAAGCGCCAGCGTTCGAGCAGCTAACGCCATTTGCCTCGCCTGAACGGGCGCGGCTCTCCCGCAGTTCACAGCGAATGTCGCCTTTACTGGTATAATGAGGACGGATGGATGCCGAATAAACGAGCGGGGCGGCCGTTTCATTATTTAACGGGAGCGGCCGCGAGGTGCGTCCGTGGCCCGGATAGGATCGGATAGGAGAAGAGAGGCGAGCACAGCACGGCTGCCTGCCACACCCCGCGAGCCGCCGGCTGCCGGCCGGCTTTCCGTGTCGAGGTCGATCGCATCCTGCTGGCAGTTGAGCGCGTCTCCGCCAGGCGGCAGCAGCAGGCGAGCAGAGCCCGCGTGGCGCGACGGTGGCGCTGACCCGCGGCCGGCCCGCTGTCGACGCGGATAGCGACCTATCGCAACGCAGCCGGCGCCGACCCGAGCGAGTCGATCCGCAACGCGCGTGGGCGTGGGCTGTTTCGCAACAGTTGCGCGGACGGCCTTGACGGTCGCCTGGCGGCTGCGCGTGTCCTCTGTTGGCCGACATTCGTACCAGGCGTCGCTGGCGGCGGCGCAGTGCGCCGTACGCACCCACTCGGCGCAGTGATACCACGCGGCCCGGCTCCTCTGTACTCCGTGTTGCCGCGCTGTTCGACGATCGCTCGTCGAATACGCTTCACTTCAGTTGCCAAGCGTCCGCATTCATGCTGACTTGCCCGCATTATCGACGTTTACGGTGGTATCTAAATAAGTTCTTACGGTTTCTGCTAATGCCCGCATTTTTTTTATTTCAGGAATTTCGTTTTCGACTCGTATTGTCAACACTTCATATACTTTTTACTTCGGTTATTGAATTACATCATCATAGACTGAAGTGGAACACAGTATGAAACTTTTGTTGGGAAACTAAAACTGACGATAAATGTTTTGGTCAATTTTCAAATTAGAAGAAAATCATACTTAGATAATGGAAAATCTGGACGAAGCCAGAAGAAAGTGCAAGTGCACTGAGTTTTGTAGTAATAAAGAACAATTTAGTGAATTAATTTTAACTGCGCAGTTCTTCTTTGCAGTTCCGGCTCATAACGCCTGTGTTGAGAGGTTGTACTCCTAAATACAGGCACATTGGACGAAGGAGAGAAACAGACTGGCAGTTAGTTGAATATGTAAAAGGGGTTAAAATGATAAAATGTACCAAATTTTAGCTGCACCAGCAAAAGCAGCTTTCAAACAAGATTGAATCCAGCGAAAAATACGCATAGGACATGGGATTAAGTAACGTAGGTACGTGTGATTTGCGTGACATTTTTATTTTGTGTCATATGTGATAGAGTGGTTTCACAACGTGCAATGGAATTAATAATGTTTCATCCGGCAGTCCACAAAGGATTAGTTTGGATCTCGATAGGAACATGACAGTCACTGTTTTACGGCCATTGCACATTCTTATTTAAATCAAGAAACATCCCAGCCTACTACTGATTGCCTGGGCTACGCAACGGATGAGAGGTACGACAATCATACGTTTCTAGTTAAAAAGTTTCTAACGCCACTATATACGATGCGACGTCAGAAATGCTTACCGTTTTCTACCCTCTTATCGAGATCCGGACTAGAACCGTCCTAAAACCGTGTTCAACAGTAAGGGTGTCCTCATTTTGGAGTTTCAGAATATGAAAATCCTACCTTCATTACTGGGCAATTTCAGGAAGCAACGTTAGTTGTTCCATTCAGCTGGCATGTTGAACGGTGAGCAAGTTAATTACACTCTTTCTGTCGATCTGATTTTCATTTCCTGGACGGTAGGTAGATAGTATTAAGAGTCGACGTGTTGACAGTATTGCTGTGCCGTGGCTGTTAATTACTGAAAACGACATCCATATGTACTGTTTCAGTAAAATATTTGCGTGGCTGTCGAAGATACATCGAAAGAAGTATTTCGACAAGCCAGACTTCACAAAGTGGCGAATACTTCGGTTTACTTTCGCTGTATAAATTCATCCATCTTTTACTTGCTGAACAGATGGATGCCGAAGAAACGAGCGGGGCAGCCGCTTCATTATTATTTATTCACTTTTTGGACTTGTTTAGCCTTTTACATTGAACATGACATTATCTTCTTTATCTGGAATAATACGTTTTTGTTTGATTCTTATAGATGCGAAGCATTTCGCATGTAACTTACACACGAATAAAGGTATTCGCATATCTGTAAGTAACGCTTTAATCGTACATAAATCATAAAGTGAACTGTTTCAGATGTATAGATATAACATGTAAAAACGAAACATTACGTAAAAAATCGACTGATAATGCCTTTAAAGGAAAACAGCAAAACGCCTCTGGAACGTAAATAGGTGTTATACTGCAGCAAGAAGACGACGTTTGAATATATGAAACGAATGTTTATGTACTTGCAACTTAAACGACTACACCAGTAATTTTGTTATTTTATTTCATTTTTGCATCTTTTATACCCCAAGATACCGCAACGCAGTGTTGTCTCTCTCCCTCAGTTCTTTTAAAATAGTTGAGCACACTTTCGGGAGGCACTTAAGTTTATTCGAGTACCTTTTATCAGTAAATACGACACAATGTAGAGATACTCTCCTTGTTGAAGCATTTTGGGGTCAGCGTTAAAAATCTAGTGAGTAACGCATTTCTAATTTCTGTACAGTCAGAAGCGCTGTTCGGAAAATTATCTACTCTGTAGTACGGCGACAATGGGCGATTTGGGAGCAGCAGAATTCAAATTAGTCTCTGTCATCTGTGGCTAAACTAAATCGTTGTGATCCAGTCGCTTCTCGTTCAAACGAGCTAGTGCTCCGTCTCTAACGATTCTTTCACACACGAGTTCGTAAAGTGCGCGAGAAAACCGACGAACTGCAAGACTTCGTACGAGGTCAAGTTTCTCTGGTTTTACTATCATTTTGCCGGCCGCGGTGGTCTCGCGGTTCTAGGCGCGCAGTCCGGAACCGTGCGACTGCTACGGTTGCAGGTTCGAATCCTGCCTCGGGCATGGATGTGTGTGATGTCCTTAGGTTTAAGTAGTTCTAAGTTCTAGGGGACTAATGACCACAGCAGTTGAGTCCCATAGTGCTCAGAGCCATTTGAACCATTTACTATCATTTTGATTGCGTGAGATTTTTGTGGCAGAAAACGATAACGCGCGTAGCGTATGCCACTGAAGAAGGACGTGACGCACATAAGTTTACTGAAGCAACCCGTGACTAAATACATCGTTCAAAATGGTTCAAATGGCTCTGAGCACTATGCGACTTAACTTCTGAGGTCATCAGTCGCCTAGAACTTAGAACTAATTGAACCTAATAAACCTAAGGACATCACAGACATCCATGCCCGAGGCAGGATTCGAACCTGCGACCGTAGCGAAATACATCGTCCTTCGTTGAAACCTGTCCCTCTCTGCTATGAGTCCTGCCTCACCAAGAGTTCCAGGCTGACGAACAGTAGTTAAGTATCAGAAGAACAAGGGTTTTGAAGAATACCTCCAACGCGAGTGAATAATATTTAATTATCACAGCGAATCTCAATCTCTCATATGTCTTCCTTGTTGTTAATATTTTATGTATTCTCTCCTCTTTGAACAGCTCCAGCGGAGCTGGAAAATTTTGGAACTCACGAATGATTCCTTCTGCCGATGTCATGCGATTTTTTTTTCAACCACCCTCCGCAATGCTCGGACGGTCCCTGTCAGCACATGAGGTGTACCTGGTCTTGGTTTAGCTGTGATTGTTCCTTCTCGTTTCCATTTCGCAGTCTCATTGCCAACTGTTGACTTTGGCGGTGTTAGAAGGCTTTAAGCATTGCTGGTGGATTTTTCACTCAAGGGGCATACAATGACTACGTAGTTCACGTTCGAAGTCACTGATCTCTCCCGACCGACTCATCGTGCTGTTTCTGTTCCTCTACTCACAACACAATTCTCTCCCCGCCTTCTTTTATACTGGCGGGTTCGCCTCTCGTGATATATAGTGGTCAGCCTCTATTCAAGAAAGGGGATAAAGAGATGCCATCGAACTACAGACCGATTTCACTTTTGCCAGCATTCTCAAAAATTTTAGAAAAAGTAATCTACAGGCAGCTTCTCAACCGTCTGACCACAAATAACATATTATCAAGAACAGAGTTTGGATTTCTGAAGGTTCTGATATCGAAAAGGCTATTTACACCTACAGTGAAAATGTACTAAATTCATTAAATAACAAGTTACAAGCAGCAGGTATTTTCTGTGATTTGTCAAAGGCATTCGATTGTGTAAACCACAACATCCTTTTAAATAAATTAGAATTCTATGGTGTCACGGGCAGTGCTGCAAAATGGTTCAAGTCATACCTCGCTAACAGGAAACAAAGGGTGCCTGTGCAAGGGACTAGTGAATTAAGTCATCAGTCATCATCAGAATGGGAAGAAATTACATGTGGTGTCCCTACAAGGATCCATCTTAGGGCCATTGCTTTTTCTTGTGTACATTAATGATTTCTCATCAGTTACACTGCCAGAAGCAGAGTTCGTTTTGTTTGCAGATGACACAAGTATTGCAATAAATAGTATGTCGAGGGTAGTTCTAGAAAAATCTGCTAATGATATTTTAATGGATATTAATAAATGGTTTAAAGCCAACTCACTGACATTAAACTTCGAAAAGACTCACTATATGCAATTCAGAACCTGTAAGAGGTTTCCACCCAGCATATGCAAAAAGTACGAAGAAGAGCAGATAGAAGGGGTTGACAGTCTTAAATTCCTGGGATTACAACTTGATAATAAATTCAGTTGGGAGGAGCACACCACAGAACTGCAGAAACGCCTTAACAAATTTGCATTTGCAATTCGAGTGTTAGCAGACATAGGCGACATAAAAGTGAAAAAGCTTGCATACTTTGCTTACATTCATTCCATAATGTCATATGGTATAACATTTTGGGGTAACTCTTCAAGTCAAACAAAGGTTTTCAGCGTCCAAAAGCATGTAGTACGTATTATTTGTGGAGTAAATCACGGACGTCTTGTAGAAACCTCTTCAAAGAACTGGGTATACTAACTACTGCCTCTCAGTATATTTACTCCTTAATGAAATTTGTCCTAAGTAATATATCTCTTTTTCCAACAAACAGCTTAGTTAATACATACAATACTAGGAACGAAAATGATCTGCACAAGGACTTACAAGCACTTACTTTACTTCAAAAAGGGATTCACTACCCAGGAACATTCATCTTCAATAATTTGCGAGCAAACATAAAAAATTTAGTTACAAATAGGGATCAGTTTAAAAGGAGCCTGAAAGACTTACTAGTGGCCAACTCCTTCTACTCCATTGACGAATTTTTTAATAGAAACAAATGATGTGTTGTATATATTTATATTATTAGTATTGTTATTTCAGCTTAAAAAAATAAAAAATAAAAAAGGTGACATGTTCCACATCCACGAGGATCTCCTCAACACGGATCTATGGAACGAAAAACTAATCTAATCTAATCTAATCTAATTACACGGGGGTGCAAGGACACTCTGAATCAGACAGTGTCCAAGATGCTATTCCACGCCGGTGTAAAATGAATGTGTGCAACGGAAAATAATAAACGCTAAAATGATGATTTGGACCTGTCTTACTACTCCCTGAAGCAGATCTTAGGATCTCTTAATTCTGTAAATTACACTCTAAAAATGAATGAGTGATTAAGGGAACTAATACTACTAAATGATAAACGTTGTTCCTGCTTATATATTTGTAGCAGATTAAAATAAAAACATTTATATTACAAAGTTTATATTTCCTAAGTAGAATTACTAATCAATTGTCCAGTACTGCCCCTTTTATGATTGCGCGATCTAATATCAATAACGATCTAATATCAATAACGCGGAATCACTGACATCTTCTATGTACCAAACACTAGAAGACACTACTTTCAAAGATTGTCTACGGTGGCGTGGAACAGTGGAAACAAACTAACGTGATCACGGCTGTTTAGCTTTTATAGCCCTAACAAGCCGAAGAAATTTGCGCTATCACCGCATGTACTATGAACACTAGGACGGCAGAAGGCGGTCCTCTGACTAATATACTCTAATACTGTCTTCTCCTCTCTGTGTTCTACAGACGATAAACGTGAACTCCCAGCCACAAGGACGGACGTCAGATAACGTCTCAACGCAACTATAGGCAGAGGAAGTGCTCTCAATTACTGAACGCTGCGTACTCAACGACGACTTCCAACCCGTCACACACGGGCGCTCACAACGGAAGACCTCGTCTCTCCACTGCTGGCCTCCCAGCAAGGATGGCTCTCCACCCGCGTAATCCCGAAAAAGAATCATATTCCCGAAACCACGGACTGTTCTCCCTTTCTACAGATTCTTCCGATCGCCGACCAATCATATTTTAGTCTTCTGTCGAGCAGCGCGGAAAGTTCGCGAGGAAAAAACTATACTAGTACAATGGTACGCTTCTGAGTAAAAATCGTTGGAAATAGCCCCCCCAGCATGCCCCACACAGGCACTGACAGCAAAAATCAAACATAAACATTCTAAAAATGGTAGACTATCGTTCACACGTTTAAGGCTTCGTCGAGGGACTAAATGTTGGTAGGGCTAGCCACCGCAGCAAGATGTCTCTGAAACTCCGAAATATTACGGTAGTGCACATTGTCATCATCTTCAGGGTATGATGTCGACTGGTGGGGGAAGGTCCCAGCAGATCATTAACTGTTGCCGAGTACGTGCTACAGTCACGTCAAGCAACCAACCGAAGCACTGGCAGGCATGTAAGGACTCGTTCTCCCGAAAGGCGGCGAAACTCCACAAACTGTTTTATTTATGCTCACATGTGTGTGAATTCCTAAGGGACCAAACTGTTTAGATCATCGGTCCCTAGACTTACACATTACTTAAACTAAATTATGCTAAGAACAACACACACATTCATGTCTGAAGAAGGACTCGGACCTTCGGCGGCAGGGATCGCGCAGTCCGTGACATGACGCCTCAAACTATGCGGCCATTCCGCGCTACTTTTATTTATGTTCCAAAATATGAGCAAGGACATGGTGCTATAGTCGTTTTGTGGTTTACGCCATCTGTCGAAGGTGCTCTAAGACATGATACATTGTCAAATAGAAGCAAGCAACCTCACAAATCTTAGTATAATAATTTATTCGATCAAGATCGCCTCATTACTAAAATATTCACATTACCGGTTGCAGCAATTTGTTGCTGTTTTCAGATGTAATAATCTACAGAGTCGTCAGGATATACAAAGTAAAGTACACGACATAATCTATATTCGGGCCAATGTGACGCACGAGTTGAGCAACATTGTAAAGACGGTCGTCTCTCATAGTTTCACGTGATTGTAAGAATTGGGAGGGAGAGAGAGAGAGAGAGAGAGAGAGAGAGAGAGAGAGAGAGAGAGAGAGAAGAAGAGAAGGGGGAGTAAACCCATGCTGAAGGGTTAACACCTCCAACTTAATGTTTTTTATTAATTTTTTTACTAATCCAGTCTCGAAACTTTTTGCATTACTGGGTATTTCATTGACATATTTTTTACGATTTCATGATGTTCAGAATGCATGTCATTTGAGTTTGTATACTACGATGACACTATTTATGGATTATCACATCTGATGATGGCAGTAAGTTGCTTATACTGATAATGTGAGTACTGTAGTGATTAGGTGAGCTTAACGTAAGAAATTATTATACGAGTGCTGGTTACGTTACTGGTCAAAGCCTATGGCTGATATGCAGTTCTCACTTCACCGAAAGTGGTCCAACAAGTTACTGTGAAGAAGGCGTACCTGAAACACTGTGAGAAAAAAAAAAAGAAAAAAAAAGTGGGCTTTGTCATCTGACGTCTGTTCACCAAGGTCTATATATTAATGACCTGAGATCACATTCTACAAAAATGACGGAAAATATTAGCTCTCTAAGCGAACTCATCTCTTAATTAACAGAATTAGCACGAAGTATTCGGCATTTTCTGTAAGCACTCCGAAGCATGAACAAGGCTCAGTATTCCAAAAACACCTACGTAAATACGAGATGCTGGGATTTTTAACAATTTCTGCGACACACTATTTAATAACAAATAGGTGTACACTGTCGCGAAGCACCAAGTCAGCAGTCTTCCTGCAATATTATTGTGAGACACCAAAAACAGTGCGCATAGTAGAGCTGTAAATGCTACGTCCGCGGACCTAGCCGGATCACGCGCGCCCTGCCGTCGCTGAGCCCGGCCGCACATGCGCTGTGGTCGGCCTCAGCTTCAGGTCGCGACCGCCGGAGGTTCATGGCGTTATCTCTCGCTGAAGACGTCGCGCCATTCCATAGTTCTTGCTTGCAGCTGTCTCTATGGCCACAAGATATAACGAGAGCACAGACCTGACGCCGGGGCCAAGCGCTCTTGCTCCCTAGCTGTCTTAATATCGAAGTGTTACTGTATAGATCTTATACGACAACCTTGGGCTTAGAACTTTGTTACGATTTGGATTGCACTGTGGATTTGTGAATTGTATTGTGAACTTAATTACGTAGCTACTTGCTATGAGAGCAATAGATGGTGCCTACTTCAGTGTGGAGAATAAAGATAAGTAATCTTCCTGATCGCTGGCGCCGTACTTTGAGACTAATCTTTTCTCGGCCATCAGATCTTGCGTCACACCCTGGTCACGTCCTGCTACCAATTCCAACTTATGTTTGCCATTCCAGGCAGACACAAAAGTTGTAACACCCCACCCATCACTTATCTGGTTTTGGCGTGTGTTCACCCCAGCTAATTGACTAACAGATTAACAGAGAGTGCAAAACTCCCACAATATCGGATAACGCAAATAAAGTAATAAGGCCCTGTGACTCCTGATTGAACTGCGGTGGCAGTGTTGACATTAATTGATTCAGAATTGATCCTTTTTAATTAAAAAGGGTTGCACATTGATGTTGTATTCAGCTATTGAACACCAGATGCAAATGTGAACATAAAATTAATTAAGAAAGTGACTTGCGATTTCAACTACTTGATTGAAAACAGATGCAGTCAATTAGCGCAAATTTATTTTAACTCACGACCTTCAATCATCACATTACATGACTCTCCTAGCAGGTGGGGACTGATGACCTTAGCTGTTTAGTCCCCCTTAAACATCCCACCAACCACCACCACCTAACAGGCAGTGTAATAAATTGTGCTTACATGGAGTAAAGCGCGATATATCAAAATTAATTCCTATTGACTGACCCAGGCGTAATGAGAAGTGCAAGAAGAATTCTACAACACACGGCCCATGAAACTCTCTTGGAAACTTTGCCGACGTGATTCAACAAATTAATCAGTGGCCTAACTCAAGCCGGAGAGGGCGCAATATCACCGAATTCAGCGTGGCTGGGTGGCCTCGTTGTACGGACGTCGGCCGGCCTCGTGGTGCTGCAAGGCTGCGCTCGTCTATTCACTCCTAGCTATCTTGCTCAGTACATAGCTGAACGAAAACTTTCTATCTCCAAGGTCAATCGTTCCATTTGCTAACTCCTAAACTGTAGAGGTGCTCGCTCTCTGTCAGGCAAGCTGAGTAAAGAACGCCACGTCCGCACTCTAGGCAAGCTGGGAACAGCAAACCTCCACGGAGACTTCTGCCAGTCTGCTCTTCACCTCGGTTTCCCCTCCAGCAAAATCACTTACGCCAATGCAGCGCAAGTCGCGTTAATTATGCGTCGCTTCCCAGTGCCGACCAATGCCTGCTCTGGGAAGTGAACAAATTCCCACAAAATTTCCCTTTCTCTCAACTTCTGCTATTTAACTCCTCCCAGGCCACCCATCAAGGTGAGGGTCTGCATAAAACACCAACTCCCAGGAAAGTACTTCAAATTCCTTGGTCCTATGTTCCCATTGGAGGCCGGCGTATTTCATTCTGTCGCTCTTCACCTGATTTACTTCAGGCTCTGCGGGCCATGAATTCAGCGTGAAGTTGCTATAGTCACAAACACGCATATTTCGGCCTCTGTTGACTGCTCAACTGTACCTTTGCGCAGCTTTCTCACATGTTTCACTGAAAACGAGACGACGGACATTTATAAACAGGCATAGAAGTTCTCTGTCTGCTTCCCGATACACCAGCATGGGGTCAACCACCCCCTCACTGTCGCTCATCTTAAGATAGCTGGAGGCTGTGCTCCGTTACCGCTTTCTCAGAGTTTGAGCCGCCCTAAACTGCCTATTGTCGCTTCCCTTCGCTGCTTCCCAGCCGCATGCCGCCACCCGGCTGCAGTCAACTCTGAATAATACCCTGAAATGAACTAGCTTCCAGTAAATCGACGTGTTTCCAGAAAGTTTTCATGTTGCGTGAATTACTTTAAAATCATCACTCTCTACAAGATGCATTGTGCCTTGTCAATCATTTTTGTTCAGCCCTACTGTTCGGTCAACGTGAGTTAGGTGATCTTTAATGACTTCATGTAAGGGGCATAGTTCTTGCCATCTTACAAAGTAAATATCAAGAAAAAATCAACAAACATAATGTAGCTAAATGTTCACTGTAAACTTTCATCAGCGGCATAAAACTGACGCCGTAGTTAAAAAAAAAAAAGGGAAATGATAGATCACAACACTAATAGGATCGCTAGTAGCGGGGCCCTAAAGAAATATATTTTATTCGTACAAACGATGGAAAATCCGAGTAGAGTTATCACTGGAAGTCTTATCAGTGGATTGTGATGCGTCACTCGATGTTTAATATGATCAAAACTTTGAATGGCAATTACTGTACTTTGTTTCTTCATTTGTGTACAATAATAACAGAGCACGACATCTTCCTCTGAGCTTGTACGCATACTCGACAACGCGAGTGTAACCGAAAAATCCTCGAGTGCAACAAATAATACTCAGTATCGTCTACGCTCGCATACAACTACAGTTTCTCGTTTCAGAGTTGCTCCATGAGTTATCAGCCAGTCGGCCGATTCAGGCCACGTGCTAGTTGCTTATCTTTTCAGTCGCTCCGTTAGCGACGAGGAAGTAGCGACGTCACAACAGAAAGAGACGGAGCAGTGCGGGCGAGGCTGGGAGGTACTCACCCTTGCGGATGAGAAGGCTGGTGACGCGGCGCAGCGCCTCCCGCGGCGAGCGGTGGAAGAACTTGGGGGAGAGGTTGGGCGGCAGCGTGGTGGGCTTGCGCGCCGCGTCCCAGGGCGGGTGGTGGTGCGCGTGGTGGTGGTGGTGGGCGCCGGCGGCCGAGCCTGCGGGCCCCAGGCGGTCCAGGTGCTCCGAGGAGGCGGGGCGCGCGCGGTGCCGGGGGTACCAGCCGCGGCCCGGACCGCCGGCCGGCAGCTCGGGCAGCAGCGGCGCGCCGCGGCGCAGAGGCGTGCGGGGCACGTCGAAGCCCGAGCCGCGCGCGAAGATGGGCGTCTCGGGCAGCGAGCACGATGTCTGCAGGCCGCCCGGCGCCGCCGCCGGCGCCGGCGAGGGCGCCGCGGGGGAGCGCGGCGCGTAGGCGCGCGGCCGCCGGTGCGGCGGCAGCTCCGGGGGCAGCGTGCGGCGCTCGCACGGCACCTGCCGCCGCCGACAGAACACGACGCTACTGTACTCCCAGAAGGTTGCATCCCTCACAATGGCTAACACAGTGAATGGCGTCATTTATTATTAACTGCGAACACACAAAATGTCACAACTACACTACTGGCCATTAAAATTGCTACACCACGAAGCTGACGTGCTACAGAAGCGAAACTTAGCCGACAGGAAGAAGACGCTTTGATATGCAAATGATTACCTTTTCAGAACATTCACACAAGGTTGGCGCCCGTGGCGACACCTACAACGGGCTGACATGAGCAAACTTTCCAACCGATTTCTCATACACAAACAGCAGTTGACCGGCGTTGCCTGGTGAAACGTTGTTGTGATGCCTCTTGTAAGGAGGGGAATTGCGTACCATCATGTTTCCGACTTCGATAAAGGCCGGATTGTAGCCTATCGCGATTGCGGTTTATCGTATCGCGACATTGCTTCTCGCGTTGGTCGAGATCCAATGACTGTTAGCAGAATATGGAATCGGTGGGTTCAGGAGGGTAATACGGAACACCGTGCTGCATCCCAACAGCCTCGTATCACTAGCAGTCGACATAACAGGCATCTTATCCGCATGGCTGTAACGGATCGTGCAGCCACGTCTCGATCCCTGACTGAGTAGATGGGGACGTTTGCAAGACGACAACCATCTGCACGAACAAATCGACGACGTTTGCAGCAGCATGGAATATCAGCTGCGAGACCATGGCTGCGCTTACTCTTGATGCTGCATTACAGACAGGACCGCCTGCGATGGAGAACTCAACGACGAACCTGGCTGCACTAATGGCAAAATGTCAATTTTTCGCATTGATGGCACTTTGCACATTGGACGTTACATTTCAGATGTGTTACGACCCGTGGCTCTACCCTTCATACGATCCCTCCGAAACCCTACATTTCAGCAGGATAATGCACGGTCGCATGTTGCAAGTCCTGTACGGGCCTTTCTAGATACAGAAAATGTTCAGCTGTTGCCCTGGCCAGCACATTCTCCAGATCTATCATCAATTGAAAACGTCTGGTCAATGGTGGCCGAGCAACTGGCTCGTCACAATACGCCAGTCATTACTCTTCATGAACTGTGCTATCGTGTTGAAACTGTATGAGCAGCTGTACCTGTACACGCCATCCAAGCACTGTTTGACTCAATGCCCAAGCGTATCAAGGCCGTCATTACGGCCAGAGGTGGTTGTTCTGGGCACTGATTTCTCAGGATCAATACACCCAAATTGCGTGAAAATGCAATCACATGTCAGTTCTAGTGTAATATAATTGTCCAATTAATACCCGTTTATCATCTGCATTTCTTCTTGGTGTAGAAATTTTAATGGCCAGTAGTGTATCTATAAGCGGCAGTCAAATTTAAACGAGCAGTTTGAAAAAGAAATTACTCAACTCTTTATTGTTTCAAAAGCAATAGCCGTAGCTCTTAATACATTTATGCAATCATGGGTAAATGTTTTCGGTTCCCTACAGCATATTGATTGCACCCAGATGTGTACTTCTTCGTTCGAAGCAAATCCATGGCCACACATGTCTTTCTTAAGGTCTCCAAAAATATAGAAATCGTATCGGAAATGTGTAGGGTGCAGCTTTCTTCCTGTCCGCCTGACACATCGGCATCCCGCATGACAGGAAAGAGATGGGGATGGCTTCATCACAGCGAGTGAAACCAAAGCAGATGCTTAAGGTACGACTGTAGACGCTGCCGGGGACGAAAACGGGCTCATGTCTCAGTCAACGGTGGCCATGGCCTGGTACCCGAGCACCGCGGATAGACTGCAGCGCCAGAAGTCGCGATCAACAAGCAGACTCTTTTTCTACGCGACACGCGTGATCGAAAATATTCCCAGAAGATCCATTCGCCAAACGACCTTATACCACAGTGCAACCCCGGCCAGAAGAAGGCGGTGGAAGCAAATCGTTGATGCAGCGCGTAGTCTACAGGGCCTGTGATCGCTGAGACGGCTTGGCGTCATCTGGAGGGTGGGGGTAGGGGGGTGGATGAGCATGGCTGGCGAGAAATCAAGGCTTGGCGTCATCTAGGGGTGGATGGGCATGGTTGGCGAGAATGACACGCCGCCCGGAGTTGTGAGGATCTGCCATCCCGGACACAACATCCGCCCGCCTTGTGTGCTGATAGCCTGGGATCATCAGGAGTGTTAGCTTCGGACTGTGACGCAAGAATGGTGTAACGATGGTCTGGCTTCCCTGGACAGCTTTGTGGTAATGCTGTGCCGACCTCTCTCTAGTAGTTTTGTTTCCCTCTTTTCTTCGGTGGACTTTCCCGAGCGAGAAACTTGTGAGGTAGACATTTCACCTTATTTCTGAGATCCGAACTGGGATCCACATTTTGTTTCTCGCTTGAATTTTGTTTATTTTCGACTACTTTTTCGACTACTACTCGTCAGCTATGTTCTTGTTTATTCGTTTTTCCCAATAAAAACAGACTGAGGCATATCGCTCACGTTTTGTCTCTGCTACCGCATGTAGATCATACAGGATATGTAACGACTTCCCAGCGAAACTTCTGCATTGTAGTCGAAACAAAATGCACAGACCGAAAGAGCCCAGTGGCCATTGACTCTCTCGAATACAGCGCCATAGTTAAAGCACAGACGAATGTGGACACTTTGCAGAGAATGAACCACACCATGACGTCCATACGCTCAAGAACTTTGACGAACGGCACATGCTGCCAATGTTGTTTCGACTACACCGCAGATGTGTCGATGGGGAGCGATTACACATTTTCCATACTATTCCGATCTCTCCCCATGAGTCTTCCGTATTTTTGATGCCCTGAAAAAAGACAATCGTGACTGTCGATTTGCTTCGGGCACAGTCGTGGGTCTATAGGCAACCGTAAACATTTTACCATGAAGGCACTGACCATCTTGTGTCACGGTCGGATAAATGTGTGAAGAGTGGTGGCGATTAATTTTGAAGTAATAAAGAGATTACTTACTTTCTTCCATCTGTCTCGCTTTCATTCGACTGTCCCTTATATATTAGTACCCGACTAACCTGGGACACAGTTGCAACTTGCCTGTTTAATGGCTTCCAGGGGCAATAAGAATATGACTTTCGATATTCTGCACAGCTATTGACCGATTTTAAAAATTTAAAACACTGTCTTAATCTACTCTTTAAGAGGTATACCCTTACATTAAAAGTTTAACACAATAAGTTTGGTAATATAGTTAGAAGTTTTGTATATGTCTTGAGCGAGCACAACTCACAGCATGCAAATTACCCAGAATGTATTCATCCAATATTTCAAAATGAGAGCACTTAGCGCCTTTCGAGAAATTTTACATTTTATTTCAAAACCTTTAGAAAGCTGTTTCTACCTGTCACTCCCACAAAATGATATAAGGAGAAAAACCATTACTTTTAATTTATTACTCCTTTGCCACTAAATATATTCACGACACATTTTGACCATACCCACTTACACTACTAACTGCACCTGCAAAATTGATATCACTGTATGACACATGGTTCATGAGATATGCATTGGAGTCTGATTCTTTAAAGAACCAGGGGTGTGAGTTTGCTGCTGCAACAACTCATGTATTGTAGACTACTGTGTACCAGTAACGTGCAGCAGCAGGGCTACAAAATATATAGATCCACACCTGTTTAACATAATGTGAGTTTCCACTGCAGTGCCTCATCCAATACCAGCCACTTCTCTGCCAGGCATGAGGTCACAATTAGGGGACATTAGAAAATGGAATATGCACCATGTTCCCATACTCTGCAGAACAACTACAATCTGCATCATACTGGATAATACTACAAGTTCCTGCCTGTGGTCCCACAGGCCTGAGTCAGAAGCAACCTGTTGTGGCATCAATGTGTCAATTGAACTTGCTGCTAACACCCTTCAGCCTTGATACAAACAGACATGTAGTAAAACACTGACAATATTTATTTTGCTTATATTGTGGTATGTATGTTGTGGTGACAGTCTGAACTATGTAACAGACCAAGGTTTAGGCCCAGGTCATAGTTTCATTGTGAGCTGGCAAAGCCAACAATTGTGATGCCTTGAAAAAACTATAGTTCTTGTTATTGTGTTCAGACAGACTCTAATGAGATTTGTCTATTTGATATAAATTTCATTTGGTCATATTTGATTAAAATGTATTTTTGACCCACTTATGTGTATTGCTTTTATCATGTATAGATGGTTGTAATAATTGAAACTGGTAGAGAATAAACATACAGTTGCCCAGCTGATGACCTAAATAACCTTTTTATAAAATATTTAACAGGCACAAACAGTCATCTATGAAAAGTTTTATATCAGCTTTTGATGACTGAGTTATGTTACTTAATTGATGAAGTCAAGGGTCAGAGCAGAGAGGTGGCATCAGTAGGTGCAATACTGCCATGTCAGCCCATTCTCCTGGAGAAAGTGTGCAAGGAGAAATGGAAATTCAGTGAGGGTTTCCACAATAATGGTTGTAACGAACTCCTTATACCAGATCTGCACTTTCCAGGAGAGCTTTGTGCTAACAGAGGATATTAACAGGCCACACCAAAACTAGCATTACTCTATGCAGACAGAGTACTGATGACAGATATAAACATAACTATGGAGCAATGATCCTGGACCACATCATCCAACCATACTCTAATGGATGATAGACACAAATATTGAGTGACATTATCAGAGCTGCAGCTGAAGCTGTTAACTGTGTATTTAATATTCAAATGGATTTGTGAATGTGGTGTGCTGCATCAAAGTTATTTTTTTGTGCAATTTTTTATTTGGTCGTCATTGATGTTAGTTTACAGTAGTACAAACAATACAAGGATGTTAGTTTACAGTAGTACAAACAATACCAGGAAATTTAGAAGAAACGAGGCATGTGAGGTATATGGTACCACATGTTGGATGTTGATACCTCCTCTTTATGACTTGTCTCAAAAATGATTTATTTCTGTTTACGATATTTCATTTTCATGATTTGTTTCAGCTGTTCAAACACTCATAGTGCTATACTGAGCAAAGTGATCGAACTGTCATGGTGTCTCCTATACACTTCAAGCATTTGTTTCATAAAAGAGTAATCAGTTCAACTTGTAATCTTTGAAACATCAACTTATTAGATGTTTTTGATAACGACAAAAGGAAACTGTGATGTCATCATTTACTTAAATGAAATAAATAGCATGACTAAACAATTTTTGAAAATTTGGTTATGGTCCAACAAGTTAGCTTGGGTAATGTGAATTTAGGGACACACACCATTACAATCTTCCACAGTCTACCTTGCATCTTTTCCCAATGGGAGACTCCAACAAGAAATAACACAGTGCTGTAACATGACTCATTCACATCCAGCCTAGCTATATTGATGTTGTATTTTCCTTGAACTATGTGATGTGTGTTTCATGACATATGTTGACTGTTCAAATAAGGTTAATGTTGTACTGTAACTAAAATAATTGCTATTCATAATGTACTTAAGAAAAATCGTGACTCAACAACTGAATAACTATGACAGAGAAACAAATGCATTTTTAAGAAGGGCCTGTCATGATTTGTGATGTTCTAATCATTCTACAGATGATTGGGAAGAACCACAAATTTACAAAAGAAACCTTCTTGATCCTTCTGGTTTTTGATTGAGTGTATACCAATTTTCTGCAGTTAATAACACACAAAAAAGGATATCACCTTGTCTGACATCTTTGGAGAAGTACAATACAAGTCTTGAATCACTGTTAGCTGGATATAGGGCACTGGATTGAATGGAAGGGTATTATCTGTTTTCTAAAATGCATTGGCTATACAATGCAACAAAAATAATACCAGAAAAATTAAAAAGTAAAAGCACGAAGGTCATGCCTACCAATGGGACTAAATAACAAATTCAATTGTCTTGTACTTCAATGAATTTATATATTGATCACTCAGGGCATCTCTGAAAGTTAAAGCACACCAAGGCTATATATTTAGACAAAATTCGCCCATTTTCAATGCTTTGTTTACAATCAAATCACAATGTGAGGAACAGATACTGATATTCAGAGAGAAATCAACTATGTATCCAAAGCCAAGCATACAGTTTTAAAAGATTGACTGATAAAACAAAGATCATAACATTTGCTGGTAAATACCCAAAGAGAATAAAGTCAATATTTGACAGCTGCTTACTTCAGCAGATATAGAATTTTAATTTTACAGGTTTTGATTTGATGTATACCTGGGTCAATTATGTAGATAACAAAATTAATACATTTTTATCTATATTTAAATAAATACAAACTCAAATGTAAAACATTTGTTATGTATTTTTGTTGAATTATATTGCCATGTTCCACATCCTTATATATTTTTGCTCACTATAAGTCTGTGGAATGAAAATAGTACCTGGCCTGATGTAATGCCGTCTAATCTGTGTGTGTTAATGATCCCCACAGGAATATTTCTATCACAACAGTATTAGTATGCAATACACTGAAGTGTAACTAAAGAAAAGTTTGCAGTCATTCATTTATTTCTGCACTTGCATACTTTTAATCATTCATTGAAATAACATTATTTTGAACTCAGCTTTCATAACAACATTACATACAAGTTTAGTTATTAAATTTGTAGCAACTTTAACCACAAACACAAATAACATCTCTGATTAAGTCATACATCCAGACACATGTATATATTTTTAGATTAGCCATGAGCAATTGCTGAGATGTTGAGGTGCTTTTTCTCTTTGTGAGTAACTGATTGGCCCCCAAAAGTCAAAATGTAAATGGTCCCTGTTTGAAAGTTCACTGAATGCACTCTTCAGCTCTAAAAAATAAATAAGTACATTTCAGAGAAGTTTTCATTTAAACAACAAACAATGAAGGGAAAGATACATTAGGAATGATTATCTTACAAGATATTAGTTGAAAGGTTTGAGTTATGGTTTATCAGTATTAAATTAGATATTTTAGATATCTATCTGTCTTTTAATCATCTTGTAGTTCATCAAAACTTGAGTCAATACATTGTAATTTTGAACATCACAGTATTTATTATTATGTGCTACTGATCCTGTCACTGTGCTGTAAGTTAAATAACATTCACCTTCCAAATGCTGTCATACACATCTAATTATGTAGAACTCATGTTCACACAAGTGTTTGTCAGTATTATTTTACAGAAACTATTACCTGTGTTAGCTTCTACAAAAGTAGACCACATATTTTTTGCAAGAAATAGTAAATGAATGTGAGCAACTGAATGGACCACTAAAAATGAAATAAAATTGCTGTAAATTTTAGGAAACATTCAAAAGATATATAGAGATGCAAGATGTGTGAATACCACTGAAAAGTTTCCCAGACATTATTGTCCTTCTAAGAGTAAGTAATGAAAGCATATACAGATATCACATGGAATTAACAACTAAAAAACGTAAGTGGTTAATACTGATTGAAGAGAGGACAATGATTTGGTTTCCATAAATAGTAGAAATTTGTAAACAGTCTAACAGTATTACTTCAGTATGCCTGAAAATTCAGTCAATAAATGTAGCACAATAATCAGATTCTTTTATCTTTAGGTATCATAATTTATGGAGTTACTTTCTTGCATGGATGGCATAAAAGTGCTCCAAAGAAAATTTGGCAATACATTATGTAAATACTTTTGGCATTTTCTGTCAAGAAATGGGCAGAATGCAACATGACTATTTCTGAAATGGTTCCATAAAAAATAAATAACAACTTCTTCAGCCACTGTCAAGAATGAAAATAAAAAAGCCAAACATGTATTTATGTGAAATAATATAAAAGAAAAGTGGAATAAATATATAGTGTTCTATGTGGCATCTTTGTTAGTCATGTCAAACATGTGTTGGCTCTTATTTAATACAGCTGACATGTGAAATGATTTGTGGAAGAAAGACCTACGTCAGTAATGAGGATAGTAGCCTGAAAAAGAAAGTGCAGATGATGTAAAACACTGAAAGGATATGATCTGTATGTCAATACATATTTGGAGAAGATATGAAACTCAACAGCAAGCAGACTGTAACTATACTTCCATGTCTGGTGTGATTTAGAAAATAGGCTTAGGATTTCAGAGGAAAATATCATGGTGAGGTTGTTAAGTGAGTAGTATGACATTCAAGTAAGGTAATATGTATGTGAAATATAGTTTACATTAATAAATGCTATGTAGTAATAAATAGATGTGTACCTATAATGAGACAGAAACTCAGAAATGAAGGAGGATACAAACAATACACATCATCAGGATACAACTGTAGAAACAGGTGAAAAGAGTCATACAATCATGTACTTAACACAGGAGTATAAGAAAGAAAGAAAAAAACTATGCAACAAAACCTATAAATTTTGCCTGAGAGTTTTGGGCAGTTTTGAGACTATCCGTAAGTGATGAGTGGGATTTAGTAACGTTGTTTCTATGAAAGCCTTCAGGGCTCCACAATGACCAGAAGGAAAAATCAAACATAGAACGGAAATTTATGAAATCTAACAAAGGAACACAGAACAGTGATATGATTTTTTATAATATCTCACATATAATGCATGCATTTTCATGGAATTGTCAGAATTTAATATTCACTACCCCAAAGAACAGAGCAGTATTTTCACAAATAGGTGTGAAGAAATTTGTTTACTTTGACTTTATTGCTGAGTCATTGTCTTCACAACTGAAAGGGCAAATGACTGGTGCTTATACACAAATGCAAACTGCAACTGGGCTCTTGAAGTGGGGTTATAGAACAGGTCACACAAACTCCTTGTACACTGTTTCCTTAATATGCATAGTACTCTTCAAGATACTTTCCAATATATTTAAATTTTCAACTCGTCTACTACTGATAACATTTGTACATTCTATTTCACATAGCTTCATAGAATTACTGTGTGATTTGATTGGCTGTTATTAAATGACTGTCCTGGAACCCAGAACTTGGTTCCAGTTGCACGCCACACCTTCCAGGGGCAGCAGTTATTTCCCTAATTATTGGTCAAATTTAAAAACTTAAAATGTTGTCATAATCTAATCATTAAGAGATATATTGTGTTAGAGGTTCAACATAATATGTAAATATTACACTTAGAAACTGTGTGTTTGTCTTGAGGCAGTGTAACAGGCAGTGGCAAATATCTGGACTAAATTCATTAAATATTTGAGAATGAGAGCAGTTAACAACTTCCAATAAATTTCACACCTAATTTGAAAACTTTACGAAGATTTTCGTCTGTGACATCCCTCACAAAATGATGAAAGGGAAAAAAAGTTTATCGGTTACTACATTTTTGCTGTTCACGCAATAAAACTTCAACATCAGACATGACGTTGATTTATCACTTCTTTACTACCGACTCTTTTCGCAACAAACTTCGCATTCAGATAGTGCCCATATAAAACTTCCTGGCAGATAAAAACTGTGTGCCGGACCGAGACTCGAACTCATGACCTTTGCCTTTCGCGGGCAAGTGCTGTACCATTTGAGCTACACAAGCACGACTCACTCCCCGTCCTCACACCTTCACTTCTGCCAGTATCTCGTCTCCTACCTTCCAAACTTCCCAGAAGCTCTCTTGCAGACCATGCTGAACTAGCACTCCTGAAAGAAAGGATATAGCGGAGACATGGCTTAGCCACAACCTGGGGGATGTTTCCAGAATGAGATTTTCACTCTGCAGCGGAGTGTGCGTTGACATGAAACTTCCTGGCAGATTCGAACTGTGAGCTGGACCGAGATCCGAACTGCCGAGTTCGAGTCTCGGTCTAATACACAGTTTGAATCTGCCAGGAAGTTTCATGTCAGCGCACACTCCGCTGCAGAGTGAAAATCTCATTCCAGTGTCCATATATATCACTGAATGTACGACACATAGTTCAGGAGATGTGACGTCATAGACAATCTGCTGCGTGGGAAACGAGCTTCTGCCTACAATGTCCAGCATCAAACACCACGTTTTAATTTGTTACTTCATTACTAATATCCCTATTCGCAACAAAGTTGCAGACAGTGTCTACGTATATCACCGAATATACTCCCAAAATTACGTCACTGGACGACACATTGACACATAGTTCATGTGATACGACGTCATAAACACTGAGATGTTTGAAACTTGTTTTTGCTTAAAACGGAGCGCAGGCTACCCGGACCAATTCACTCAGTGTTTCATAACGAGAACACTTTGTGACCTCCAACTAATTTTAAGTGTAACTTCAAACCTTTTCCAAACTTTTTCTCATTTACATTATTAGTGTCAAATATTTAACATATTAAGCAAGGTATAAAGTAATCAAATGGACGAAAATCGTGGTGCAGGCACCTGTGTCATGAGACTGAGCTTGGGGGGTCACAAGTGACTGTGTCACGATTTATATCTATGTGCTGTGATCAACAGTGCAATTTTGGAGAGCACACTGCTCCATACCTAACTACACAAGTGCCGGCACAACGATGGCTACATCCATGTGGGATAATCAGCAATGCAACCTTGGGGAATACCAAGCTCGCAATCGACGATGCGAGTATCAGCGCCAAGATAACTTATACCCATAGGCTGTGAGCAACAGTACATCCTCGGGATGCAACCAGCTCAAAATCTAACGACACAGCTGCCAAAACCGCAACGTACGTCCATGCTCTGTGACAGGCGGGTGGTGGTACGTGAAGCGGGACTCACCTCCCGGCGGCTGCCGTGTCCCCTGGCGGCGCGGCCGAAACCAGCGTCCATGGAGCGGGTGCGGAGGCTGTTGGCGGCGTCGGGCGGGTGGGGGTGCTGGTGCTGGTGCGGGGGCGGCGGGGGCGGCTGCTGCTGGCGGGAGGCGGCCTCTTCCTTGGGCGGGTCGGCCTTGCGCGCGCCCGGCAGCCCCGGCAGGATCTCCGAGTACTCGTCCTCCGCCTCCTCCACGGGGGACGGCGGCAGTGGCGGGAATTCCAGGTCCGCCGACACCGTCACCTGCGACATAGGGTCCTACGCTGTATGTGCGCACGTTCAGCCACATTTCTCGTGTATGTTAGCTGTTAGAGTACGTGTTCTGAGTGATCCCGGAATTGTAGCTGTGAGGGTGCACTTTTTTCAGCGTCCGGTCGGTCGCGAAATTAAAACCTCACTTGCTTTAAATGAGCAGATGTACTGCGCACAGTCTCGAGTGAGTCCGTCTATAGCGTAAAATCGCACTGTTTAGTTCTGTGTGAGCAGGTAAAGATGTCTACAACAACAGTGTCTGCCGCCAAGTATGACTGCTCTTAAGAGGTTCCGGCTTATTTCTTTCAGCCCACGTAACGTAACTGACTTGCGTTTCCTTCTTAGGCCTGGAATCCCATTGAATGGAATAGAATTGTGAGTCCCGCTAGGTGCTGAGACCAGGTGATAAGCGAAGACATATCACGAGATGCCGTATGGCCCGACAACCATGAGTAATAATCTGAGGTGCCATTTCTTTTCATATTAGGACCCCTTTATTTGCCATCTGTGGCACCCTTAAAGCACAGCGGTAGCTCGGCGATATTCTACGCTCCGTTTTGTTGCCATTCATGGCAAGCCAACCTGGCCTTACATTTCAGCAAGATGATGCCCTACTGCGCACCGCAAGAGTTTCTACTGCTTCTCTTCGTGCTTACCAAACCCAACTTTGGCCAGCAAGGTCGCCGGAACTCTCCCCAATTGGGAACGTTTGGAGCATTATCGACAGGGCCCCCCAGCCAGCTCGGAATTTTGACGACCTAACGCGCCAATTTCGCACGATATCTCTCAGGAGGGCATCCAGCAACTCAGTCAACGACTGCCAAAGCGAATAACTGCTTGCGTTGGGCCAGAGTGGACCAACTTTATCGACTTGTTCAATCTGTGAATCTCTTTCTCTTGCATAAATCATCCAATTTCTCTGAAACTGTAATCATTTGTTTGTTCTGTACATGTAAATCACATCTACCGATTTCCGTCCCATTCGGATAATTCCTTGGTGGTGCGCCGATATCTTTTTGTGTTAGAGTTTATTTCCCTTTACTGCGTTTTCATGATTAATATTTGTAATATTTGTCTTCCCACTGACGTCTCGGTGTTCTATAAAGTAGTCTACGGATCTGTGGCTCCAAAGACAAACGGGGAGTAGAAATTAAATGAAATGCAATTTGTCTGTAACGAGGCATCGGAGGCCACAAGTCTATAATAGCAAAATACGAGAAAATGTCCGCGAATAATTTTAGAAATGTTACTGGTGGAGTTGCCTTTCTCCCTGTACGCAGGGTTATTCATGAAGCATGTCCGTGATTTCGGAAGACGACTGCAAGAAACTACGAGACGGGAAAAAGTTTCTTATCTAGTACATGGAGCATGCTAATGTAGGTTCTGTGACTGTAGTATTGATTTTGAATATAAGCCAGTAATAGATGTCAGGCGTCCTGAGAGAACACAAAAGGACTCATATATAACACTGGATAATGATGTTGAAGGCTGAAAACGGTGTTAGTGCTGAAAACAGAAATAAAGATGCAACTGGTACTGCCATTATTATATAGAAAAATGACACATATCAGTGGGCAGAGCATAAATCTAAGCTTTTAACTCCCATTAAAGATAATATATATGATGAGAGCTTCCGATGCGGCAAACATCAATACATGGATGGGAATGAGCTAGGAAGGAAGTAATGACTTCCAGCCAGGCGCACAAGGCATTGCGGCAATAGAACGGCGAGAGTTAAAAATTTTTATTGGACCAGAGCTCGAATTCTGATGATCCGCTGCTCTAGAACAGTTTTTTTTCTGATCTCATTTTGTTCGTTATTGTTCGTTGCATTCGTGGCGGACGTCCCATGACACCTGTTCAAGTTCATCGTTGATACGTTCATTCAGTTTTTTTATTTTTATTATTTTTATTTTTTTATTACAGAGGGCAGCTAACCCTCTGACAGAACACCCTGAGCTACCATGCCGGCTACCACCTCGGCCTTCCCAATACGCTTCCCGTGAGACCTAAATTCCTAACTTCCCGTTCGTCGCCCCTCAACGAATTCCGTCCATTAACCAGCTATTCGCAGATTTCACATTCCCGTAGGAGCTCGGTCCCTGGTTGTGCATCCGCACTGAAACTTTTGCATTAAAAGCCTTTGTGTCCGTAGAATTATAAATATGAGTGGTGTCTGTTCTGTCTGCACGTGCCTGACGAAACATTCACAATTCATATATATAAATGTCAGTCACTGCTGCTGTAATATTAGCAATTTTTGCCTGACAAACATTAATATACGCTCAATATTAAACACCTGATGGCCTTAAGTTATCGAACAATAGTAAAGTAAAAGAAATGAACCATCGCAGAGCAGCGACAGAATCTATTATTGTTTATCTTTGACATTCTTGCGTGGTGCCTGTAAATCTCTATGTACATGTATCGATCAATGATAAAAAAAATAAAGTTCTTTTTTTTTCGAGACAAATGAGGAATTGGGCGCCTCACCTTTTACTGTTTGTATTCCATGAAAGGAGGACGCGGACTTGCTGCGTTCCGCATCGGTATTTTATATTTTATGTGAAAATATTCAGTGAATATGCTAATTGTTATTATTCCAATCAGAAAACATGTAGTTTCTTGTAACTGATTACGAACAGACAGCATCAAGAGGACATGTTGACTGTTATGTATAAAGTATTTAACCACAATGGTCATCTATTGTAATTTCATATGAAAAGGTACGTAGCATTAAAAAAACGTGTGTTAAAGACAAGTGTGCTCATTTTAGTAAATTAACCTTGATGATTTCCATATCCTCATTTACTTGAATGTTAATTATTTTGTGTTAGTTCATCACCAGAAATTACGATCACGCTGATGGGCCGAACGCAACATGAGGCAGAAGGAACATAATCGTTTTCCTATTATTTCTGAATCAACTCTTTTTTTAAAAATTGTGTAGTGTTGCATTTCTTTGAAAGACTATAAATCTTCTGGTCCCTTAGTGTTGTTCCGGTTATGACTACATCGCGACTATAAAAATGCACAGAAATAATAATGTTTCTTCCGAACGATCTCAAATAAATCCAGAATTTGAAACATGAACATCTGCTAGCATGAGTTTCTTAGAAGTAGATACCTTAGGGGTTGCGAAGCAACTCAAATCGCTTGATACGGGCAAGTCTTCAGGTCCAGATTGTAAACCGATTAGGTTCCTTTCAGATTACGCTGATACTATAGCTCCCTACTTAGCACTCATATACAACCGCTCGCTCACCGATAGATCTGTACCTACAGATTGGAAAATTGCGCAGGTCGCACCAGTGTTCAAGAAGGGTAGTAGGAGTAATCCATTTAACTACAGACCTATATCATTGACGTCGGTTTGCAGTAGGGTTTTGGAGCATATACTGTATTCAAACATTATGAATCACCTCGAAGAGAACGATCTATTGACACGTAATCAGCATGGCTTCAGAAAACATCGCTCTTGTGCAACGCAGCTAGCTCTATATTCGCACGAAGTAATGTCCGCTATCGACAGGGGATCTCAAGTTGATTCCGTATTTCTAGATTTCCGGAAAGCTTTTGACACCGTTCCTCACAAGCGATTTCTAATCAAGCTGCGGAGCTATGGGGTATCGTCTCAGTTGTGCGACTGGATTCGTGATTTCCTGTCAGGAAGGTCGCAGTTCGTAGTAATAGACGGCAAATCATCGAGTAAAACTGAAGTGATATCAGGTGTTCCCCAGGGAAGCGTCCTGGGACCGCTGCTGTTCCTGATCTATATAAATGACCTGGGTGACAATCTGAGCAGTTCTCTTAGACTGTTCGCAGATGATGCTGTAATTTACCGTCTAGTAAGGTCATCCGAAGACCAGTATCAGCTGCAAAGCGATTTAGAAAAGATTGCTGTATGGTGTGTCAGGTGGCAGTTGACGCTAAATAACGAAAAGTGTGAGATGATCCACATGAGTTCCAAAAGAAATCCGTTGGAATTCGATTACTCGATAAATAGTACAATTCTCAAGGCTGTCAATTCAACTAAGTACCTGGGTGTTAAAATTACGAACAACTTCAGTTGGAAGGACCACATAGATAATATTGTCGGGAAGGCGAGCCAAAGGTTGCGTTTCATTGGCAGGACACTTAGAAGATGCAACAAATCCACTAAAGAGACAGCTTACACTACACTCGTTCGTCCTCTGTTAGAATATTGCTGCGCGGTGTGGGATCCTTACCAGGTGGGATTGACGGAGGACATCGAGAGGGTGCAAAGAAGGGCAGCTCGTTTTGTATTATCGCGTTATAGGGGAGAGAGTGTGGCAGATATGATACACGAGTTGGGATGGAAGTCATTACAGCATAGACGTTTTTCGTCGCGGCGAGACCTTTTTACGAAATTTCAGTCACCAACTTTCTCTTCCGAATGCGAAAATATTTTGTTGAGCCCAACCTACATAGGTAGGAATGATCATCAAAATAAAATAAGAGAAATCAGAGCTCGAACAGAAAGGTTTAGGTGTTCGTTTTTCCCGCTCGCTGTTCGGGAGTGGAATAGTAGAGAGATAGTATGATTGTGGTTCGATGAACCCTCTGCCAAGCACTTAAATGTGAATTGCAGAGTAGTCATGTAGATGTAGATGTAGAATCTGCTGCTCTTATTCAAAATAATCCAACCAGGTATTTAATACTCAACGTATGTTATTATAATAGTGTAATCAATCCCTGATTCTGTTGCCAAGTGGCCCACTAAGATATTCACTTTTTCGACATTTTTCAAAAAAAAAAATAATAACAATTCTTTTTCTTTTCGCCGTCCAAGAGCAACGCTATACTGCCTGCGGGAAGGTGCTATTACAGCTGCTGCCTTTGGAAATCTGTTCACTGTGCTGCCTATCTGGCGGCACGGCTTAATACGACGCGACATTACAGAGTCGATGACTTGCCTAAATGTTCTGATTTACGTGACACCTCGTGGAGTGCTCTGCAACTACGCCGCAGCACCATCATGAACAGAAACTTGGAGAGATGCTTAATCTACACTATTGGCCATTAAACTTGCTACACCAAGAAGAAATGCAGATGATAAACGACTATTAATTGAACAAATATATTATACTAGAACTGACATGTGACTACATTTTCACACAATTTGTCTGCATAGATGCTGAGAAATCAGTACCCAGAAGAATAACCTCTGGCCGTAATAACGGCCTTGATTCGCATGGGCACTGAGTCAAACAGAGCTTGGAAGACGTGTACAGGTACAGCTGCCCATGCAGCTTCAACACGATACCACAGTTCATCAAGAGTAGTGACTGGCGTATAGTGACGAGGCAGTTGCTCGGCCACCATTGACCAGACGTTTTCAATTGGTGAGAGATCCGGAAAATGTGCTGGCCAGGGCAGCAGTCGAGCATTTTCTGTATGCGGAAAGGCCCGTACAGGACCTGCAACATGAGGTCGTGCATTATCCTGCTGAAATGTAGGGTTTCGCAGGGATCGAATGAAGGGTAGAGCCACGGGTCATACCACATCTAAAATGTAACGCCCACTGTTGAAAGTGCCGTCAATGCGAACAAGAGGTGACAGAGATGTGTAACCAATGGCACCTCATACCACCACGCCGGGTGATACGGCAGTGTGGCGATGACAAATACACGCTTCCAATGTGCGTTCACCGCGATGTCGCCAAATACGGATGCGACCATCATGATGCTGTAAACAGACCCTGGATTCATCCGAAAAAATGACGTATTGCCATTCGTGCACCCAGGTTCGTCGTTGAGTACATCCTCGCAGGCTCTCCTCTCTGTGATGCAGCGTCAAGGGTAAGCGCAGCCATAGTCTCCGAGCTGATAGTCCATGCTGTTGTAAAAGTCGTCGAACTGTTCGTGCAGATGGTTGTTGTCTGGCAAACGTCCCCTTCTACTGACTGACGTGGCTGCACGATCTGTTACAGCCATGCGGATAAGATGCCTGTCATCTCGACTGCTAGTGAAACGAGGCCGTTGGGATCCAGCACGGCGTTCCGTATTACCTTCCTGAACACACCGATTCCATATTCTGCTAAGAGCAGTGTGGCGATGACAAATACACGCTTCCAATGTGCGTTCACCGCGATGTCGCCAAATACGGATGCGACCATCATGATGCTGTAAACAGACCCTGGATTCATCCGAAAAAATGACGTATTGCCATTCGTGCACCCAGGTTCGTCGTTGAGTACATCCTCGCAGGCTCTCCTCTCTGTGATGCAGCGTCAAGGGTAAGCGCAGCCATAGTCTCCGAGCTGATAGTCCATGCTGTTGTAAAAGTCGTCGAACTGTTCGTGCAGATGGTTGTTGTCTGGCAAACGTCCCCTTCTACTGACTGACGTGGCTGCACGATCTGTTACAGCCATGCGGATAAGATGCCTGTCATCTCGACTGCTAGTGAAACGAGGCCGTTGGGATCCAGCACGGCGTTCCGTATTACCTTCCTGAACACACCGATTCCATATTCTGCTAAGAGCCATTGGATGTAGACTAACGCGAGAAGCAATGTCGTGATACAATGAACCGCAATCGCGATAGGCTACAACCCGTTCTCAATCAGTGTCGGAAACGTGATGGTACGCATTTCTCCTCCATATACGAGGCATGACAGCAACGTTTCACCAGGCAACGTCGGTCAACTGCTGTTTGTGTATGAGAAATCGGTTGGAAACTTTCCTCATATCAGCACGTTGTAGGTGTGGCCACCGGCGCCAACCTTGTGTGAATACTCTAAAAAGTTAATCATCCTGTCGGTTAAATTTCGCGTCTGTAGCACGTCATTTTCGTGGTGTAGCAATTTTAATGGCCAGTAGTGTAATGATGTGAGACATTTCTCTGCATATCTTATAGTTTTCGCGCAGTGGAGTTTTGAAATACCGAAGGGACTTAGAAATAATGCTGTATCGGCTATGCCCGTTACCTGTTGGGCGTGCTGAGACGCGTCGGGAGCGCGGTAGTCTTCCTGGCGGGAGCCGGAGGCGGCTGCGGAGCTGACTGCGGGGGCGGTGGCGCTGCGCGGGGGCGGCGGCGGCCGCACCTCGAGGCGCACGGCGTGCTGCTGGGCCGGCTCGGTGGGGTAGTCGCGGCGCGGCCGGGGCACGTCCACCGGGTGCTGCAGCTGCAGGTGCTCGCGCCGCAGCTGCCGGATCAGCCGCGCCTCCTCCTCGCTCATGTCGTCGCCGCCGCCGCGGCTCGCCGCCGCCTCGTCCGCTGAGCTGCCCTGCTGCACAAGCATGGCGCGAGGCTCGTCTCAGCCCGACACTCACAAATCATACACACTGGTGTGCAAAACATGGTGTGTTATTTCCAAGTATCACAGCCTCATCGAAGTTGGACGTCCGCCCCGATAGCTGAGTGGTCTGCTTGACGGATTGCCGTCCTACGGGCCCGGGTTCGATTCCCGGCTGGGTCGGGGATTTTCTCCGCTCTGGGACTGGCTGCTGTGTTGTCTTCATCATCATTTCATCCCCATCCGGCGCACAGCTCGCTCAATGTGGGGTCGAATGTAATAAGAGCTGCACCGAGGCAGTCGGACCTGCCCCGTAAGGGGCTCCCAGCCAATGACGCCAAATTCTCATTTTCCACCAAACTTGGACCATACTTTGAAAGAACTGCTGAAATATAGTACAGAAGGTACACAATCAGACGAACAGAAATGACAATTTTATTCAGGGATAATAATTACACTGAAGTCACCGCGACTCATGATGGTCCTCAGGACGTGACAAAAGGCAGGACATGCTTCTTAACACAACGTGTGATCACCACAGACAGTAATACGTGCTCTGCATCGTGGTCCCATTTTGGCTACGAGATTGGTACGGAGTTCTTTTGCGGTAGGGCGTTCACCAGCGCGGTTGACAACTGCCGGTTGGTCGATGGCGCATGTGGAGTTGCTGCTTTATGTCTCCCCGAGGAATCCTATGCGTGATGGGCTAGGATTTATTTCAGGGGCAGTGGATAGGTCAGTCCATTCGCTGCCTCTCGTTCCAAAAGCTGATCTGATCGATGCCGTCGCACATTGTCATCCACAAAAATGAAGTCAGGGCCGGATGCACCCCCTGAGAAAACGCATGGGGGAAAGGTTCAAATGGCTCTGAATACTATGGAACTTCTGAGGTAATCAGTCCCCTGGAACTTAGAACTACTTAAACCTTACTAACCTAAGGACATCACACAGATCCATGCCCGTGGCAGGATTCGCACCTGTGACCGTAGCAATCGCGCATTTTCCGACTGAAGCGCCTAGAACCGCTCGGCCGCAGAGACCGGCCATTGCTGAACACCATGCGACGACATTCGTCAGTAGTCCATGCTTGCTGGCTACATCAACACTCCATATGCAGTCGTTTGTGTTCAGGTGTTGACGGCAGCCTACGCATGGATGGTAATCACTTCTGCCGGCGGCTGCTAGTCTCTGACCAATGGAACAGAATGACGCAGAATGTTGCAGGAAGCCCTTTTCTTTTTCTCAGATGTGAAGGGGCTACGACGTTCTCGGTGAAGAATACGGCGATTCTCTCTTGTGGTGCTCAGACGTCGTCGACCGGAACCTCCACGACGAGTGTGGCTGTCCTCACGTTCCCATACAGTACAACATCGTCTCACTGTCACATCCGAATGCGTCACAAATCTGGGTACTGTGGCTATCGACCAGACAGAGGAACAACTGACCAAATATTTGTGAAAATACAATTGGTGGAAAAGTTCTATGAATATGATATAGATCTGCATTTCCTATTCATCGACTTCAAACAAGCCTTTGACAGCATAAATCGGCAAGAACTATACGCAGCACTGAAAGAAGTTGGTAATTTGCTAAACTAATGAGGCTAATCAGAATTACAATGACACACACAAGAGTAAAAATATAGGTCCTTAGCAGAACAACTGAAAGCTTTGACTTTAACAAAGGTGTGAAGCAAGGTGATTGTCTCTCCACTGTCCTATCCAATATAGCCCTGCATAGTGTAGTAAATAAAATCAACAAAAGAGGCACCATATTTATGAAAACTAGCCACATATGTGCATACGCTGATGACATCGCTATAGCACGAAAAAATACCAATACAATACTTGAAACATAACGGGCAATGGAAACAGAAGCCTTAAAAATTGGCCTCACAGTAAATGAAAACAAAGCAAAATATATGGTAATGTCACAATTTGAGGCCAGAAGGACCCCCAAAAACCTAAACATCAATGGGAAATGCTTCAAAGGAGTGTCCTCTTTTAACTACTTGGGAGCCCTAATAACAAATGATAACAGTATGGGAGAGGCTATAAGGGAAAGAATACAAGTAGGAAACAGAGCTTACTTCACAAATATGCAACTTTTCAAAAATAGCCTTCTTACAAGAAAAACTAAACTGCTAATATGTAACTCCCTAGTCCGCCCAGTTCTCACAAATGGGTCAGAGGTATGGACGTTGGAAGAACACGATAAAAATGCACTAAGAACCATTGAGCGGAAAATACTACGCAAAATCTATGGGCATTAAGGGAGGAAGAAGGCTGGAGAATACGCTAGAATGGCGAATTACAAGAGTCAATAATAGGCAGGGACAAAGTAAAATTTGTGAAATCACAGCTAATACGATGGCTAGGAGACTTGGAGAGAATGGCAGAGGATAGAATTCCAAAGGAAATGATGAAAGCTGTGATCCATTCAGTTAGGCGAAGAGGGAGACGTAGAAGAAGATGTATCGACGAGGTAATAATGGATATCGCGAGTATGGGAGTCCGGGGGTAGAAAAGAGCAGCAAATAACCGATAAGTGTGGAAGAAGATTGTTGAAGAAGCCAAGGCTCACCAAGGGCTGTAGCGCTACTAAAAAAGAAGAAGATTGGGCAAGCCGCCCAAACGGTAACTCAAAATGAGGCCCATTTTCAAACTCTGTCAGGAGCTGAAACGCCGTCTGTCAAGCGTACGCGGCATTTCCGTAGCCTTTGCAGTGATCATTTAACATGTGCCGATGTTCAAACCCTTGCATAACCTATCAGTCCTGGTAATAACACTAAAGAAGTCGAGAGGCCGCTATACCTTTCGCAGAGGATTTAAACTCTAATCATTTACACAGGCGTGTACGTGTAAGAAGATGTATGAATATGTGATGATGCAATCTGCGTGCTTACTTCTTTGTCAGGAAGTGTATTAATACCACTTATCAGTATTTATCATATTAAAATTATCGTCATTTCTTACGTAACTATCATGTCAACAGTAGTGTGTGTGTATGCAAGACTGGGGTCCGATGTAACACAAGTCCTGAAAAATGTTATATTACCGCGCTGAGCTGCTGGTAAAATACTGTATCTTAGGTGAAATATTATGCTGTGAACACTTTTATGAACCTGATGGTGGTCAGTCAGCTGAAACTAGTTGTAAAAAACAGTATTTCATCAACACGTCAGGGCGATAATACGGCATTTTTCAAATATATAAGAGCTATGGGGCATCACCTCCTGAAAATTTACACGATGTTCGAATTTCCCATCATAAAATTGTAGTAACTGTAGAGGGAATAGGTAGATAATATTTTGAACAGAAACTAATGTCCAGGAACGTATCGTTTCCGTGCTGCAGCAGTTTGTAAATGTTTGCTAGATAGGTGTACAACAGGGTAGTCACGGTGGGGATCGTTACGTCGGATCAGATGTTGTCATTTAACGTCTATCGTAACTCTCTGACCTGGTTCGAGCTTCATTCCCGTGTCTGTGAGTGCTAGAACAACGTGGTTGCGTACAGAATATACCGACATTATCTCTCCGAATGAACAAGCTCACAGTAATGGCAGTTCGTCGTCTTCATCACGAGCGTTCTCCACAACGTTCGATTCTGTCACAAACCCATTTCGCCACAACTACGCAACAGCTTCGAGAAAGGATAGTTTCACCATCAGAGGGCGCGACTGTGGTGCTTAAAGGAGACACTGGATACCCAAACTGCAAGAGGCCGTACTGCATCACGTTGAAGAGAAGCTGTCAACGAGTACACGAGCAATGTCTTTAGCTATTAATGAGTGGAATTGTAAAAGACGCGATATACTTGGTCACACTTAATCAATTACTTGTCAATGTAGAAGGATTACCAACATGTTTTCAAGTGGCTGTGTAAGTAGCGTGAATAAAAGGTTACTATGTGTAAGAAGCGTGAAGCGCACTTGGAATGTATCCTGATGGCTGAAAGAGGTACGCGCACTTTGAATATGAAAATGCTATCTGATGTTGAAATCAAAGTAAAGGATTCTGTTGCCGCCAACTCTAGCCACACGACAAATAAGAGGTTGCGCTGAGTCGGAAAATTACTTGATTTATTCATAAGAAAAAACTGACAAAAGAACATTCATTGTAAAGTCACTTATAAAGAATGGGATGTAACTGTTAATATGATCCAGGCACTGTTCCCGTGAATAAAATATTGAATAAAGTAAAGAGTGCGTGAACACTGTGCATAAGTGCAGCTTGCAGCAACATTCTTGAAAAGAAGATCTATTCCAGAGGAACTGTTTCAAATAAAGAAAAGGACACTAATTATTGTACCTGTGGACATGGAAACGCTATGGGTTGGCTAACAAGGAAAACTACAAGGTAAATGGCGCACGTAACGGAGACGCAACGTCGGTACACTGTATAAGATTGGAGGGAAAATTATCTACTCCTTAAAGCATTGATACAATGCATGTCTAGAATGCTGTTGCCTGGAAATACGTTTCACATCAGACTCGTGTGCCCCCGTGGTTCGCGGAGACACAGTTTCTATGTAACGTGGCCAAATTTTAGTAACATCAAACCACGCAGTCGCGAGCAATGAACATTTTATGGAGGGCACATTTCAATAGACAAATGATAATGGCAGAGGGCCAACAAACTCTAATATTAACCCACGTGGATAGTTTCCACTGCACATGAGGTAATGACACAAAGAAAATTCACAAAGAAGCAAAAATTACCGAGATTCGGAAAAGATTAGTGTGCATACACGTTCAGGTGCAGGCACACAAACATTCACACAGAACTGAGGGCTCTTGAACATATGGTACATCTTTGGGGTGCGTTCTTCTTACGGATCAAAGCCAAGTCTGCATTAGGAATCAAACTGAAAGTCTGCAGAAGCCTTGCATTCCTTGCTGCGACCGAGTAAATCAACTTTACAAGATGAAACAAGAGACCAAAAGCTAAAAGCTCCCCTCTTGCTATGAGACAACGCGCCACTGGGTTAAGTCAGCTCACCCTTCTTCGAAGAGACTTCGGCTGCAGACCGTCGGGGAGCTGGAAGCAGACTGACTGACTCTCACACACTCCAACGTCTCCCACGTGAACCCGTGGCCAGGCAAACCCAGAGATGAGGCTTCCGCCACCAACCTAACGCCGGTAACTTTCACACAATGGGGAGCAAACCTCTTTGCCTATCTGAAAACTACAAGCATTGACCATTCTGTACGACTACTGCTGATTCTCTGCAGCAGCCTAAACCACCGTATAGCAAAATGAAACACACCCATGTTCATTCACTCACGCATGCAGGAGAGTTCTTTATCACTGTAAAGCAAATAAAATGATAATGAAAGGAGACCGTAGGACCCTTTCAGTTGCAGTGCGGAAATGGTACGTTTCTGGACATGGGTTCCAGCTTAAAATATTATCTACGCACTTGCCTCTACAAGTACAGGAAGTTCGTAATGGGAGTACCCTATAGAAGGCCTGGAGTTCCTAACTGATCAGGTCAAATAAATAAGATGTTGCAGATACTTCTCCACGCGGGATTAGCCGCTGCAGTCATAGACTGTGCGCCTGATCCTCGCGTAGGTTCTAGTTCTCCCTCGGGCATGGGTGTGTGTGTTTGTCCTTAGGATAGTTTGGGTTAAGTAGAGTGTAAGCTTAGGGAGTGATGAACCTTAAGAGTTAAGTCCGATAAGATTTCACACACATCTGAACATTTGATTTTTTTGCAGATGGTTCAGATGGCTCTGAGCACTATGAGACTTAACATCTGAGGTCATAAGTGCCCTAGAACTTAGAACTATTTAAACCTAACTAACCTAAGGACATCACTCAAATCCATGCCCGAGGCAGGATTCGAACCTGCGACTGTAGCTGTCACATGGTTTTAGACTGAAGAGCCTACAACCGTTTGGCCACTCTGGCCAAGATGTTGCAGAATGAGCCAGAGTGAGCGTGGGTAGGCAGAAATGAGCGGCAGTGCTTACCGTGCTGCAGCAGTTGACGCCCTCGTCGTGGCTGGGGCTGGGGGTCACCTCGAGGCTGTCCTCCTGGCTGAGCTTCCCGTTGATGTCGGTGCTGTTGAGGCTGCTGACGTCGGCGTCGTGGTCGGCGCTGGACGCCTCGGGCAGCCCGTCGTCCAGGCCGTCGTGCGGCGAGCGCTCCCCGTCGAGAGCGAATCGCCGGTAGCCGGGGTCGCCGTCGCGCACCCTGACGCGGTCCACGTCGGCGCCCCGCCTGGCGCGCAGCGCGCTTCGCGATCCCGCCTCCCTGCCGGTCAGTGCCTCCTCGTCCAGGCTGGAGTCGGCCAGCATGTCCTCGCGGCTGGAGCTGGCCGGCACGTCGAGGCTGTTGCACGAGCTGAGTTCCTCGCTCTGGCTGGTCGCTCGCCGGTCGTCCGCGTCAGAGAAGTCGAGGCTCTCGTCCTTGCCGTTGGCCAGCGGGAAGAGCAGGTCGGCATCGGACTCCGGGCGGCGGTCTCCCTCTATGATGCAGCGGATGGCCTCCTCGCACTGGCTGAGGCGGCGCTTGTTCTCTACGTCGGACACTGCCTGCCCTCCGGAGGGCGCATCGCCGTGCCCGCGGCCCCGCAGGAAGTAACAGCCGCCTCCGCCGCCGCCGCCACCGGTCGCACCCTCCGCCTCGTCCACGCTGGAGCCTTCCGCGTCGTCGCGCCGCCAGTACCCGTCGCGGCTGCCGCTCGGGGACGCCAGCTCGCCTTCGGGCCCCGCCGCAGCTGCCGAGGCTGCTGCTGCGGCCTCCGGATGAGGCGAGCGGTGCCCGTTGAGGACAGTGGCGCCGGCGGCGGCGGCGACGTCCGCGTCGTCGTCGTCGTCCTCCTCGAGCGTGACGGCGAGCTCGTGCAGGCGCGACAGGCGGTGTCCATCGGAGCGCGACCGCTCCAGCGGCGGCGGCTCCACGGGCAGGCTGGGCAGCGACACGACCCGCACCAGCGCGGGCGGCGCCGGCGGCGGGAAGTCGGGCGGCGGCTCGTCCAGCCTGCCACACCAAAAACACGCATATACCAACAAGCACAGTGTCTTTCATTTCGAAGAAAACATGTTTCCAGGTCTACAGGGTGCTCCATTGATCGTGACCAGACCAAATATCTCATGAAAAAAGTGTGAAACGAAAAAACGTCAAAGAGCGAAACTCGTCTAGCTTGAAGAGGGAAACCAGATGGCGCTATGGTTGGCCCACTAGATGGCGGTGCCATAGGTCAAACGGATATCAACTGCGTTTTCTTTTTAAATAGGAACCCCAATTTTTTATTACATATTCGTCTAGTACATAAAGAAATATGAATGTTTTAGTTGGACCACTTTTTTCGCTTTGTGATAGATGGCGCTGTAATAGTCACAAACATATGGTTCAAAAATGGCTCTGAGCACTATGTGACTCAACTGCTGTGGTTATCAGTCCCCTAGAACTTAGAACTACTTAAACCTAACTAACCTAAGGACATCACACACATCCATGCCCGAGGCAGGATTCGAACCTGCGACCGTAGCAGTCTCACGGTTCCGGACTGCGCACCTAGAACCGCGAGACCACCGCGGCCGGCACACAAACATATGGTTCACAATTTTAGACGAACAGTTGGTAACAGGTAGGTTTTTTAAATTAAAATACAGAACGAAGAGAAATTTGTTAACATCGAGTGTAGATCTAAGTGTCAGGAAGTCGATTCTGAAAGTATTTGTATGGAGTGCAGCCATGTATGGAAGTGAAACATGGACAATAAATAGTTTGGACAAGAAGAGAATAGAAGCTTTTCAACTGTGGTGCTACAGAAGAATGTTGAAGATTAGATGGGTAGATCACATAACTAATGAGGAGGTATTGAGTAGGATTGAGGAGAAATCTGTGGCACAATTTGACTAGAAGAAGGGATTGGTTGGTAGGACATGTTCTGAGGCATCAAGAGATCACCAATTTAGTATTGGAGGGCAGCGTGGAGGGTAAAAATCATAGAGGGAGACCAATAGATAAATACTGTAAACAGATTCAGAAGGATGTAGGTTGCAGTAGTTACTGGGAGATGAAGAAGCTTGCACAGGATAGAGTAGCATGGAGAGCTGCATCAAACCAGTCTCAGGACTGAAGACCACAACAACAACAACAGAACGAAGTACGTTTGAACATTTTATTTCGGTTGTTCCAATGTGATACATGTACCTTTGTGAACTTATCACTTCTGAGAACGCATGCTGTTACAGCGTGATTACCTGTAAATACCACAGTAATGCAATAAATGCTCAAAATGATATCCGTTAACCTCAGTGCACTTGGCAATACGTGTAACGACATTCCGGTCAACAGCGAGTAGTTCGCCTTCCGTAATGTTCGCACATGCATTGGCAAATGCGCTGACGCGAGTTGTCAGGGGTTGTCGGTGGATCACGATAGCAAATATCCTTCAACTTTCCCCACAGAAAGAAATCCGGGAACGTCAGATCCGGTGAACGTGCGGGCCATGGTATGGTGCATCGACGACCAATCCACATGTCCTGAAATATGTTATTCAATACCGATTCAATCGCACGCGAGGTATGTGCCGGATATCCATCATGTTGGAAGCACATCGCCATTCTGTCATGCAGTGAAACATCTTGTAGTAACATCGGTAGAACATTAAGTATGAAATCAGCATACATTGCACCATTTAGATTGCCACCGATAAAATGGGGGCTAATTATCCTACCTCCCTTAATGCCGCACCATACATTAACCCGCCAAGGTCGCTAATGTTGCATTTGTCGCAGCCGTCGTGGATTTTCCATTTCCCAATAGTCCATATTATGCCGGTTTACGTTACCGCTGTTGGTGAATGACGCTTCGTCGCTAAATATAACACGTGCAAAAAATCTGTCATTGTCCCGTAATTTCTCTTCTACCCAGTGACATGACGTTCAAACTCGTCGCCATGCAATCCCTGGTGCATAGAAATATGGTATGGGTGCAGTCGATGTTGATGTAGCAGTCTCAACACCGACGTTTTTGAGATTCTCGATTCTCGCGCAGCTTGTCTGCTACTGATGTGCGGATTAGCCGGGACAACAGCTAAAACACCTACTTGGGCACCATCAATTGTTGCAGGTCGTGGTTGACTTTTCACATGTGGCTGAACACTTCCTGTTTCCTTAAATAACGTAACTATCTGGCGAACGGTCGGGACACTTGGATGATGTCGTCCAGGATACCGAGCAGCATACACAGCACGCGCCCGTTGGGCATTTTGATCACAATAGCATACATCAACACGATATCGACCTTTTCTGTAATTGGTAATCGGTCCATTTTAACACGGGTAATGTATCACGAAGCAAATACCGTCCGCGCTGGCGGAATGTTACGTGATACCTACGTTGTGTATTTAAGTTAAAAAACTTACGTGTTACCAACTGTTCGTGTAAAATTGTGAGCCATATGTTTGTGACTATTACTGCGCCATCTATCACAAAGCGAAAAAAGTGGTCCAACTAAAACATTCATATTTCCCTAATTTGAAGCAAAACTTGTTCTTAACGCGTCGGTTCGTTTTGCGTTCCAGTTTGTAAGTGCACGAGTGCGGTGGACGTTTGCGGATTATCGGCGGCTGTCTTCGAGTATTAGAACAGAAGAGCTGAAGATAGGCAACGACCGCGTAAGCTCTATTGTCCAAGAACATTCTCTGACGCTCCGAATGTCCAGCATTGCCTAACTATGGCGCTTCGAGCGATTCCGTACGAAGCGTTTGCTGACAGTTTCCATCAGCTTTACGATTGATTTTGTTGTGTGTTGTAGCTAATGGTGATTACTTTGAAGGTTAGTAAAGTTATTTTGTTTGTAACTCTTGTTTCCTTTGTTTCCAGAGGCCGTTCCCTATCTTTTCGGGCGCACCTAGTATTGCACATATTTTATTAGGTGATCTGTAGTGTTTCCAGACAACGGATACACGTTAGTTACATACGTATAGCCATGATTTATCACTTACTTTCGTTTTCGTAAGTAAGTGATAAATCATTCATTTAAACGTGCTGCCAGGTAGCACTACAGATCGCCTAGCAAAAATCTATAACTAAATAATTTTCTTCATACTGTAGACCATTGACGATGTCTGAATGAACCAGCGAAACATGTTTGGTTGCAAACAAAATCATTTCGTAGCAAATAATTCCTGGCCGGCCATGGGTGCTAGCCGTGTGCGCTATTATAGTCGTCTCGGCCACTTTCTGACTGCAGCCGCAAAGGTTTTTTTTTCAGCCAGTGTATAATCTCTCCATAATCATCCTAAATGGGTGGAGGACGTAGCAGAGTAGGTCGGTTTCAAGGGCGCTTAATTTCTCCCTGACGGCCGGTGTTTCCAACATCATAAACGTCCTGTCACGAAGCAGCACCTTGCAGAAGTCCTGCTCCTATTTCCAATTGTCTGGAAGTCCTAAACGTAGACAAAATCGTGCAGCGTTTTGGGGGTTCACGAACTCGAGGAGTCGGACGGCAGGCCTCGTGGTGTGTAGAAGTCATGTGCTCGCTGGGGCAACTGGAGTTTTCATTACGTACTTGTTACGTAGGGAGGTGGTGATCCATCGCGATCAACCTAGTGACGTGTTCCAGTACGAAAGGCTGACACAATCCGGAGCGCGTTTGTAGGTTAGCTCTTGGAATTAGACTTAGCAACATCCATGTTTATATCGGCGAGTGTTGCGGAGTAGTGTCTGTGAACCTGTTCGGTAAAGAGAGGCCCCATGACAGAGCTTTGGGCCATTAGCCAGCTGGAGGAGGTGTTCGATAAAAATGACGGATCTCTTTGGGTTTTTCATTGGTTTATGTACATGATAAACTTATTGAAGGAGCTGCTGTCGAAGAATGGCTACTAATATTAATAATATAGTGAACACAGTTGTGAAAGAAACCAGATTTTGCCAACTGACTGCGTACAAGTTCTTTTAGGTGTTTTCTAATTACTCTACTTTTACTGTGAAAGGCATGTACAGCAACGATGAGTCACATACCACAAAACAAAGGATACGTCGTAATGTCACGGATTGCTTGGAATCAGAGAACGCCGCACATACAAGTACAAAAGTATGCAACTCAGCTGTTAAATCAAGTGAGACGTTCAATACCTTCCGTTCCAGCGTGATGTTTGCATAATGGTGGTGGCCAAATTCGAGACGATCTAAGCTACGTACGACGTGCCAGAAATTCCTTTCCTACTCATTTCGATTCAATACCTCTTTGTTAGTTGCCTACCCAGTCTTCAGAATTTTTCTCACTAGCGTCTATTGTCTTCTTGTCTGGACTTGTTATCATCCATTTTTCACTACCGTACAAGGTTACATTTCAGGCAAACACCTTACTTAATGCTACATCAAGTGTTAATGAATTTTTCTCTTTCAGAAATGCATTTCTTCCTATTGCTAGTCTGCACCTTACGTTGTTTCTACTTTGTCCATCCTCCGCTACTTTGCTGCCCAAACAGTCGATTTCAGTGTCTCATTTCCTATTCTACTTCCTAAAGCAAATCAAAAGGAAAAACTAAATTAGAATTATACCAATACCTTCAGCTGCTGATGGGCGTTGACAACGGGGACAGGTGAAAATGTGTGCCCCGACCGGGACTCGAACCTGGGATCTCCTACTTACATGGCAGACGCTCTATCCAGTTTTTTTTTCCATTTTTTGCTATTAGATTTTTTCATTTCTTTTTTTCTTTTTTTTTCAAAAAAAGAAAAGAAAAAATCAGTCTGTGCATAAAATAACCTCCCATCTTTTTGGTTACTTTCATGGAAATGCGATGACAAAGCCAAAAAACTGAAGTTGTACTAAGGCACTTATGCAAATAACATGTACAGAAATATGTCAATGAATACTTAAAGAAAATGGTGTTTCTACACACACTAATTATTAAGCTCAACAAAAATATAATCACAGCCTACAATGCTTATTTCACAAACTACTAACTACATTTTTTTTTGAGAATGCATAAAAAAAACAAGGCCGCCATGCGCAAAAAGTTGCCAATAAAGTGAACTAAAAAGGGCCATCTTGCTCGCCGCGGTCACATTGCTAGGCGGGCGGCCAGGAACGGGCGGTCGTCATTGCATTGGACATCACCAGCCACCAATCGTTGGAGCGCCCGGGGCCGCTGCACACAGTCAGAGACTGTTTCTGTTACCATAGGGGAATCGTGGAAAGATCACATCTACAAGTTAATGTCTTCTCACACCCGGCACACCCCAGCTGGGTGGTGGGTCCATGAATGACGAACCCAAATAGTTCGCAAAAAGGTTCCGGTAATCCTGTCTGTTCGTTAAGACCAGAAACTCGTCGATCATATAGTACCATAAATCGAGGACGTCTTTGTCTCCATCGCGGTATATGTAGTGTATCGCCATTCCTCGTACCCAATTAACCGCATTCATCCGGGTCATAGGGAAATAGACAGCGTCGGGATGAAAGAGTTCTTGGGGTAAAATCGAAACGTAGGGGCGGCGGAGCAGGAAAGCCAGGATCTGGCGGATCAGTTTCCAGCACTCACGCGCGGGGCCACAGTTCAGTCTATGTTCGTCTGTGTCTAACGTCGTGCAACGGGGGCACACAGGGTCGTCAATTAGGTGAATGGCATGCAGCCGTTGTCGGGTTGGAAGTTTCTCGTTAACGACCACATACCACGTCGACCGCACGAAAGTAGACAGGAACGGCGCGTGGATGGCTCGCCATACTCGTGGCCAGTCGACCGTAGGGTGGCGCCGTACAATGTCGTTATCCGGAGTCCAGTGCTGGAGAGTGCTATAATAAGTCTTCGCTGTCGGATTCCGTGTCTCCGATATAACCCGCAACACATAGCTATGCTCTACGAAAAACGTTCTAATGTGTGACAGCGAGGGAGATAAATGTCCAACTGGTATCGGTGGGTACAGCGTACGTGGGGCCACTTCTTCAATCAGTAGGCCGGGGAGACTGGCTGTTGGTGAAAGCCAGAGTCGCCTCATGGAACGGAGATACAGTGCCAGCGCTCTGTGCTTGACGTGAGTGAGTCCAACACCGCCTTTGTCGAAGGGTAAAGTAAGCGTAACAAAACGGATCTTGAAAACAGCACCATCGTTCACCACGTGTCCAAACACTGCCTGTATCCTGGAAGCCATCGTGTCCGTTATCGGCAGTACATGGGCGTAATGGTTAAGGTGAGAAGCCATGTACACATTGACGTATTGGGCGCGTTGCAAAATGTTCAATGATCTGAATTTATTGAGACGAGCCTCTAAACGGAGTCCTCGTAAGACCATACGATACGTAAAGGCCGCCGTGCGTTGTATTTGTCGATGGAGTGATATACCTAAACACTTGAGCATCGGGACCTTTGTCAGAGGTACGGCCAGACCTGCAGGCATTCCTCGTCCTACCTCCATGTAGCGTGATTTCCGAAGGTTGAGCACACTGCCTGCCACCGCCCCATACTGGTGGAGCCAGGAAAACGCCGTGTGTATTTCGTCACCAGACCGTGCTAAGAACATCACATCGTCGGCGTATGCACCACATCGAAAGGTTACGGAACGGAGGGTAAGTCCTTCTAAGCGTCGCCGTAGTCCGTGAAGAGCTGGTTCGAGGGCAACGGCGAAGAGCATGGCAGAAAGAGGACAACCCTGCCGGACGGACCTGTTGACACGGACGGGGGCGGACCGACAGCCGTTGATCATAATCCTCGTGACAGCCCCATGGATCAATCGAAGCACAACAGACGTCGTCAGACGCGGAACACCGATGTGTTCCATAACAGTACGCAGGAAACCATGGTTAACGCGGTCGAAAGCATGGTCGAAGTCCAGCGCAACAAGAGCGCCTTGGAGGCGGCAAGTTTGCATGAGCGCCACCACGTCTCTATAGGTGCTTAAAGTCGTAAACACATTAGTGTCGCCCCCGAGGCAGGTTTGATCAGTGTGAATGGCCGCCATTACCGTAGGTTTGAGCCTCTCACGGAGCATGCGTGTCAACAGCTTGTAGTCAGTGTTTAGCATTGTCAACGGGCGAAAATCAAGAGGGCGACGGCCTCCGCCGGGTTTGGGCACAGGGATCAAGAGACCCTCAGTAAAGTCAGATGGTACCTGAAAATCGGCGTCCGGGAGTTCACTGTACATCCTGACCCACATTGGACCCATGAGATCAAAGAACCGCTTGTAAAATTCAAGAGGGAGGCCGTCAGGGCCAGGCGTTTTGTTGGGAGAGCCACGCAACAGAGCCTCTCGCAGTTCTTCCAAAGTCACCGCCGACAAGAGCGTAGCATCATCTTGTAGGTTCCGAGAGACTGGTAGGTCAGATAGGACTTCCCTGACCCCTACATTCATGTGGGACTCCCTCTCGTAAAGAAGTTTATATGACTGTGTGAACGCTCGGACGATATCCATTTGTGCGTCAACGCGTCGCCCGTCCTCCGTCTCAACCTCGGTAATGAGCTGCCTCTTGCGTCTTCGGCGTTCTTGAATGATATGGTGGAGGGAAGGTCGTTCACCACGAACGTCATCAGTCGTCCTCGCTCGCACCCGCACACCCGCAAGACGTACGGCGTTGATACGAAGCAATTGTGCCTTGACGCGTTGTACTGCTGATTGTCGCTCTGGCGACGGCGGTTGTACAGCCAGTTCGCGGAGCGCAGTATAGTAAAAATCAGTAGTCGCAGTATACCAGCGCGCTCGGTCGCGTCCATAGCTGACTAATGTTCGGCACAGTGCGGGTTTTGCACACCGTAACCACCATTGAAGTACAGAACGGTAGGCGGGTAAACGCCGGTGGCAATTGCTCCATGTGGACTCGACTGCGCGTCTGCAATTTATCTCATCAAGAAGGGCCACATTGAAGCGCCACGGACCCCTACTTCGGCGGACGCGCTGGCGGGCAAGGGTGAGAGTACACACATATGCGAGGTGATCCGTGAACGCTGCCGGCCACATCGCAGCGTCGACAACGGCCGATCGTAGGCCGCGGGTGACGTAGACTCTATCCAAACGGCTCGCGGAGTGACTAGTAAAGTAGGTGTGTGCTCGACGGTCGCCGTGTTGGATGATCCAGGTGTCCAACAAGGCCAAGTCCTGTACAAGTGCCTGGAGTGCCGGGCAGGTGGTATAGTGTGGCTCCTGGTCGGATGGGCGGAGCACACAATTAAAATCGCCGCCTACTACCAAGTGGTCGGTATAGCCCTGGAAGAGCGGGGCTATATTTTCGGCAAAAAAGGTGCGCCGTTCTCTCCTTTTGCCGGTGCCTGAAGGAGCATATAAGTTCACCAGACGTACTGTACCAATCGTGAGTGCGACCCCCCGGGCCGACGGTAAATAGGAGACATCAGTGGCCATTATCCCTTCCCGCAGTAGAATCGCCGTACCTCCGCCGCCCACATCTGCAGGCATAGTGTAGGCGTCATATCCGTAGGCATCGAGACAGAGTCCTGATCGGACTTCTTGCAGGAAAACAACGTCCAGATCCGCAGCGCGTAACGTATCCTTCAGCATACGGGTCTTGACATCAGATGTAATGCCATTGACGTTGATCGTGGCGAGGCGGTATGCCTGGTCCATCAAGTCTCGGGAGGTGACCATGGTATGACAGGAGGGCAGTAGTCGTGACGTGGAGCGCCGTTCTTGCTAAGTGCTAGGCAGCGACGAGAGGTGCTCATGCCGTCCTAGGCGTCTGTCGCCGGCCGCGTAGACGCTGCCATCGGCATCGGTGCATCGTCTTGGTTCTGAAACGCATCCTGCAACTCCATCTCCTGCGCCCAGTCGCCCAGGGACGTTGACACCACTAGATCTCGAGAGGCAGACGGAGGCAAGGGTGCATCCCCGGTGTCGGAGCTGCGGTGATCTCCCGCATCCCCATGTGGTCCAGACCCAGCGGTAGTGGGAGAAGACGTCGAACCGTGTGAGACGGTAGGGTCGCCTGTGTCGGCGCGGTGGAGCGGTTGAGGCACCTCGTCATCCAGCGGTGTCGCCTCGGGCTGTTCTACGTCGTCGGTTGTCTTGCGCCGCTTCTTATGACGCTTGGGTGATTTCTGCTTACGCTGCCGCGCCTCTGTTTCCGACGTAGGGCAAGGGGAGGACGCTGCATCCTGTGCTTCAACTTCCATCGCACCGTCGGCGAGCCGTTGTGACGGTGCGCCGGGGTCCGACGAAAGGACATCAGTAGCATCAGCACTGAAAGACGCTTGGGGCTCCGTGGAAGCTACTGCAGGGTCCTCCAAAGCTCGCACCAATACAGTGGGGTCGTCATATACAGCTGGCGTCTCCCGTCTCGCCGCCGCAACATACGTAATCGGCAGAGAGGTCGGTGTCGACGGACGAATCTGGTCGGTCGAGGGTGTCTGCGCGAGACGGCGTTGCAGGCATTCGGTACGCATGTGTCCCGTCTGGCCACAACCGGAGCAGGTTCTCGGCTGACCGTCGTAAATAATTATTGCCCTGCAACCAGCGATCGTGAGATACGAAGGAATATGGCGATGCAGGTCAATACGGACTTGTCGCACCCCGTTAAGGACAGGGTAGGTGTCGAAGGTCTTCCATTTTTCGGCCGTGTGGCCGAGAACTGTTCCATAGGGTCGAAGAGCAAGGGTGACCAAATCCGCTGGAACTTCAAAAGGGAGCTCAAACACGCGCACATTTTGGATTCCCAATCCAGCACGTTCAAGCGTCACCACACCCACGTTTCCGTCTGAGTGGCAGAACCGATAACCTGCCGTCGAGCGTCTGAGAAGTTTGTCACATGCTTCGTCGTCAGTGAACTTAAGATGTACGACGCTGGAGACAATAGATAAGTGGATACCGATCAGCTCGTTAGGATCAACATGTACCACATCGCGTAAAAAACGCTCTACTTCGTGGGCCTTGGGTCTAGAGTACGTAGTGTCTAACTGCAGCTTGATCGTGGCTTTCCGATACGAAAGAGCCATCGTGTGTCAGGAACGTGACGGCAATACGTAACACTAGCGCGCCGGCGCGGTAAACAACAACACACCCGGAAACGCGACACGGAGCGGCCGGGACGTACCGCACCGCTCCACAGCCAAAGGCCGACTGTCCAGTTGAGCCACCAAAGGCACAGAGGACAGTGCGACTGCAGGGACTATCTCGCACACGCCTCCCGCGAGCCCCACATTCTCACCTTAGCCCCACATTCTCACCTTGTTTGTCGACACAGTACATTCATAGTGTCCCACCCCAACCCACTCATTACTCATGGAAGACATTCTTACCACGTCCCGTAGGAGTTCGAGGAATATGTGTGTATCCTCACAGAAGGAGAAGGTCATGACCGGTATTGTCAGAACTATATCCATATACGTATAAAGCAAAAACTAGTTGGCAGGGCACATCCTTAGGCACCAGGACATTATCAATTTGATAATAGAGGAAAGTGTGAAGAGTAAAAATCTATAAGTGATATAAAAGCATTAAATGGTTCAAATGGGTGTAGGTTGCAGTAGTTACACAGAGAATGAAGAAGCATGTAGAGGATAAATTAGTATGGAGAGATTCACGAAACCAGTCTTCGGGCTGAAAACCAGAATAACATCTTGACAGTGTATTTATTTCCTGGCATTTGTTTAATGGAGTTTTTTCGTAGATTTGGGGAGTAGCACATCCCGTAGAAAAATGGACAATTTTTGGCGAACATTGTGCTATGCTGATAGGTGAATGAGGCAGTACATTGGATACATTTGTTAGTGTTGTAGAAACACACCCTCTGCTGTCTTAAGAGACTATAGCGGACGGAACTGAGCTGCCAGAAATTTTTTTGCATGATTTGCCTTCGCTGCTGTGGATACGCACAACCTTCAGCTGTATAATGGAATGAAGACAACGAAAATTTTGTGCCGCAGCAGGACTCGAGCCCTGATTTCCCGCTTATAGCCTTACCATCAGGCTATTCAATCATGCTTCACGGCCAAGTCCAAATTCCCATGTAGTCAACCATGTGTCTACAACCCGCACTCGTACATTCATCGTGTCTGAAACTTCGTGGCAAATTAAAACTGTGTGCCGGACCGAGACTCGAACTCGGGACCTTTGCCTTTTGTGAGTAAGTGCTCTACTAACTGGCTAACCAAGCACGACTCACGCCCCGTCCTCACAGCTTTACTCCTGCCAGTACCTCGTCTCCTACCTTCCAAACTTTACAGAGGCTCTCCTGCGAACCTTGCGGAACTAGCACTCCTGAAAGGCAAAGGTCCCGAGCTCGAGTCTCGGTCCGGCACACAGTTTTAATCTGCCAGGAAGTTTCATATCAGCGCACACTCTGCTGCAGAGTGAAAATCTCATAGTGGATTCATCATGTCTGTTTCCGTACAGGGCAGGCATTTTAATTGAAAGTCGCTTGCTCGGTGTAGGCGGATGAATACGGTATTGCAGTACATGTGTTGTGTGTATGTCTAAACGAATACAGCATCCTACTTCTGAACGACACAGGCGCTGCAATATGGTATCTATGCGCCGACAATGAGCAAACGAGTTTCAATTAAAATGTGTCTGCTGTATAGGAATATACATAATGGATGTACGAGTGCAGGTTGTAGACACATGGTTGACGATATGGAAGGAAAAAAAATTGTTTTTCCTGTGAATGTGTATTAACAGGATCGTGTATCAGTGTATGTAATTCTTTCTTGGCAAGAGCCATTATTGTCAGTTTTAAATTTCTGACATGTATACCGTTTGTGGTCTTCACTAATATAGTAATGTAATTTTTTATATATTTTGGCTGTATATGCCACTGGGCGTAAATTTCTTGGCGTAAGCGCCACCTGCCTTTTTTGATGTATAGCTACATTATTTGTACCAATGCTCCCATACTGTTATAACGGGAGTGTTCATTTCCTTGCTTTTTTTAGTGTTACTCTACCTAAGGACGATATTAATACCGATAATTTATACGCTGCCTTTGTACGCCAATTGGCACATGTTTCTCGGCACGAGCGCCACCTGCCCTGTTTTCAGAGTAACTACGCTCGCCGATTACACTCAGTCGGTTGTAAGCTCTGAAAGATCCATGAGCTATTTTATATTAACGTGACAAACCCTAATTCTGGGGCTATATTTTATTTTTGACACAAGGAACTATGCCGACAACTGTAAAAACGGCGATGGTACATTAGTCCTTACTAATGTAAAATTGTAAGCACCAGTCGTCGTTATCATACTTCTGTAATGCAAGAGTTCTCTAATTTGTATTTAAATTTATTCTTGGCTTGTAAGTTACATACTTTTCTAATGTAAGCTCCCCCACGCGGATCCTCTATGACGTCATTCCTTTCCCCCATCTGCTCCTGTTCCTCGAACATCTCCACATACTCTGCACCTCCCGCCACCTTGATCCCCCTCACCCCTGGTTGCTCCTCTCCTCTCCCAGCCCCCCTGCCATGCCTTCACTGGTGTGTCCCCCCTACCCTCCATCTCTACACCCTTCATCTCCCTTCCCAAGGTGGCTTCCATCAACTCCCCATCCCAGATGATGCCCTCTCTCCCTCCATTTATTCCTCCTATCAACTCTGATGACCCCCCCTCCTTTCCTACGTCCTTTTCCTGGGCTCCATCTCCCTACCCTTCCATCCTCTTTTTTTCCCCACCTACCCTCTCTCTGCCCCCCTTCTCCCCCGAAGTCCTTTTGCATTCCCTCCCCCCCCCCCCCCCCCCCACCCTGGCTATACCCATTCCATCTCGCGTCTGCCCTGCCCCTCCCCCCCTTATGAGCCCTCTCCCTCCTTTGGTTTTCCCTCTTTCGTTTTTCATCTCCTGCCTCCTTGTCCCCCCCCCCCCCCCCACCCATCTCTCCGGTTCCCCCCCCCCCCCCTCGCCCCATCTGCCCTCGGCTATGGTGTTTTATCTTTGTGCCGACATTTTAGTACAGTGTTTACAGTGAGTGTTCAGTGTTGTGTGTCTTCTCCGAAGTGTTGCGAATGGACATCATACTGTCACTGGGTGTGATTTTTATATCTCTTGCGAACAAAAACCAAACTGTTGCCATGTTTTTTAATTGTCTGTCTACTATGTGCCCTTTGCTTTATATTTTAACTTTCCACAATTTTGCGCCGTTTTACAATTTCAGTCAACGTTGTATCGCCTGCTTTTATTGTTTCTAATCTTATAATACAATAAAGGAAAAAAAAACTAATGTAAGCTACACTCCTGGAAATGGAAAAAAGAACACATTGACACCGGTGTGTCAGACCCACCATACTTGCTCCGGACACTGCGAGAGGGCTGTACAAGCAATGATCACACGCACGGCACAGCGGACACACCAGGAACCGCGGTGTTGGCCGTCGAATGGCGCTAGCTGCGCAGCATTTGTGCACCGCCGCCGTCAGTGTCAGCCAGTTTGCCGTGGCATACGGAGCTCCATCGCAGTCTTTAACACTGGTAGCATGCCGCGACAGCGTGGACGTGAACCGTAAGTGCAGTTGACGGACTTTGAGCGAGGGCGTATAGTGGGCATGCGGGAGGCCGGGTGGACGTACCGCCGAATTGCTCAAGACGTGGGGCGTGTGGTCTCCACAGTACATCGATGTTGTCGCCAGTGGTCGGCGGAAGGAGCACGTGCCCGTCGACCTGGGACCGGACCGCAGCGACGCACGGATACACGCCAAGACCGTAGGATCCTACGCAGTGCCGTAGGGGACCGCACCGCCACTTCCCAGCAAATTAGGGACACTGTTGCTCCTGGGTTATCGGCGAGGACCATTCGCAACCGTCTCCATGAAGCTGGGCTACGGTCCCGCACACCGTTAGGCCGTCTTCCGCTCATGCCCCAACATCGTGCAGCCCGCCTCCAGTGGTGTCGCGACAGGCGTGAATGGAGGGACGAATGGAGACGTGTCTCTTCAGCGATGAGAGTCGCTTCTACCTTGGTGCCAATGATGGTCGTATGCGTGTTTGGCGCCGTGCAGGTGAGCGCCACAATCAGGACTGCATACGACCGAGGCACACAGGGCCAACACCCGGCATCATGGTGTGGGGAGCGATCCCCTACACTGGCTGTACACCTCTGGTGATCGTCGAGGGGACACTGAATAGTGCACGGTACATCCAAACCGTCATCGAACCCATCGTTCTACCATTCCTAGGAACTTGCTGTTCCAACAGGACAATGCACGTCCGCATGTATCCCGTGCCACCCAACGTGCTCTAGAAGGTGTAAGTCAACTACCCTGGCCAGCAAGATCTCCGGATCTGTCCCCCATTGAGCATGTTTGGGACTGGATGAAGCGTCGTCTCACGCGGTCTGCACGTCCAGCAGGAACGCTGGTCCAACTGAGGCGCCAGGTGGAAATGGCATGGCAAGCCGTTCCACAGGACTACATCCAGCATCTCTACGATCGTCTCCATGGGAGTACAGCAGCCTGCATTGCTGCGAAAGGTGGATATACACTGTACTAGTGCCGACACTGTGCATGCTCTGTTGCCTGTGTCTATGTGCCTGTGGTTCTGTCAGTGTGATCATGTGATGTATCTGACCCCAGGAATGTGTCAATAAAGTTTCCCCTTCCTGGGACGATGAATTGACGGTGTTCTTATTTCAATTTCCAGGAGTGTATGATGTATTGCTCTTAGGTTACCTTCTGAAGAAGATAAGTTTATACTTGTCGAAACCTAGGTAAAGAATTTCTTTATCCATTGCAACTGGTCGGCTGTTTATAATTTTATTAGTAGTTGGATAGCCCAATTGTAGGCGACTGCTCACGATAAGCGGGAATTTCGGGTTCGAGTCGCAATCTGACACAAATTTTCGTTGTCGTCATTCCATTCTACAGCTGATCGTTGCACATATTCGCAACTGCGAATACAATCCACGTATCTCATAGCGGCTGTATTCGCCGCAGTACCTGTTCCTTTGGACATGGCTGCATGTTATTCAGAACGACATATGCACTGCAATCTCGGCCAAATGCTTGCGCTGTACTGACCCCTCGAGGCGGCCCTCGTTGAGGAGGGAGCGAATGTTATCGAAGGTGGAGCTGCAGCGCTTGAGCTCCCCGCTGGGCGGCGAGGACTCGCTGTCGCCGGCGGCGGAGGAGGCGGAGGCGAGCGCGGGCGGCGGCGGCACCTGCGGCAGCTGCAGCGGCAGCGGCAGCGCCTCCCGCCGCCGGCCCTTGCGGATGACGTACGTGCCGTGCGCCGGCAGCGCGCGCGCCCGCGGCCATTCGGGCGTGCCGCCGTCGCTCGACGGCGTCGCCGACGCCGACGCCGAGTCGTCTTCGGTGCTGGCGGCGCGCCGCTCCACCACGACGCGGCCGCGACCGCGCTGCCCGGACGCTGCGCGAGCCGAACAAAGAACGCCGCTGTTAGTCTGACTAGCTGCTATGCTGCCCGCGAGTCAACCACGTACTCGTGGTTATACGAGGGTCAGTCAAAGAGTAATGCCTCCTATTTTTTTTTTCTACGTTTAATTGTCAGGAAATTTAAATGCAATTACATAGGTTGAAAACCACAACATTGAGGATCATTTTGTCATTTTTCAATGTAATCTCCGCCCATCTCTACAGTTTTGGTCCATCTTTGAACAAGGGCATGTATCCCAGCACGGTAAAAATCACAGCTCTTCTTCCTAAGCCATTGACGCACGGATGTTTTGACGGCCTCCTCATCTTCAAAATGAATCCCACGATGAGCTTCTTTTAGTGGCCCGAACAGATGGAAGTCTGATGGATCCAGGTCAGGGCTGTATGGGGGATGACGCAAAACTTCCCATCCAATTTTGACAATCTCGTCAGAGGTGTGACGACTGGTGTGTGGTCTTGCATTGTCATCCAAAAGAAGAACATCTGCCATTGATTTTGTTGGGCGAACTCGCTGAAGACGTGCTTTAAGTTTTTTGAGGGTTGTGACGTATTGAACAGAATTTATTGTGCATCCCTGCTCCAAAAAATCAACCAGAACCACACCCTCTGTATCCCAGAAAACTGTTGCCAAAACTTTCCCTGCCGATCGCACAGTTTTGAATTTTTTCTTCCTCAGCGAGCTTGTGTGACGCCACTCCATTGGCTGCCTCTTTGATTCGGGTTCAAAAAAATGCACCCATGTTTCGTCCCCGGTCACAATTTTTTTCAGAAACTCATCTCCCTCCAAACGGAAGCGCTGCAAGTGTTGGGAGGCTATTGTTTTCCTTGCCTCTTTATTCTGATCGGTTAACATTCTTGGAACCCACTGTGCACAAACTTTTGAGTACCCCAATTGAATAATAATCGTGATCACACTGCCTTTACTAAGAGAAATAATGCGACACACTTCATCTGCAGTCACCCGACGGGCACCACGAATGATGTCATCAACTTGCTGAATGTTGTGTGGAGTCACTGCACTCACCGGCCTGCCGCTCCCCTTTTCGTCAGTCAACGGTGTTTGCCCTTCAGCTTCCTTACAACGACGAACCCATCGTCTAACAGTGCTGACATCCACTGTCACAACACCATACACCTTCTTCAGTCTTTCATGAATGCGTATGGGCGTTTCACCTTCTGCATCCAAGAATTCAATCACACAACGCTGTCTCAAACGAACATCGATGTCGGCCATCTTACAAACTTCTGCTGTGCTGCCACCTGTTGACACAGAAAGTTACTACTGCAGTGGATTGCAGAAGAAGGTTTGAGGAATGGCGCCAAATTCAAATTTTTCACTTAACTTAATTTTTTTAAGTAGAAAAAAAATGGGAGGCATTACTTTTTGACCGACCCTCGTACTACACTGGGCGATGCACAAGGACCATCATTCAATCCGAAGGCATTGCACAACACAGAAATTGCACGTAACAGAACAATAATCGTTTGTACAAAATCGTAATCTCCGAAACTTCTCCATCGATTCCTTTGACTGACACTACGTTGCATTCGAATATATGCGTGTTTTATATAGCTGCTGCAGCGGTATGTAGTATAAGTAGTGTAAGTAGGCTGTTTAGGTTTTTTCATTGGTAACGCCGCCGCCACGTAGAGCTCTGTATGAAAATCACTGGCTGTTCCGTGTGCAGTCTGTGGCTAGTTTGCATTGTTGTCTGCCATTGTAGTGTTGGGCAGCGGCAGCTGGATCCTAACAGCGCGTAGCGTTGCGCAGTTGGAGGTGAGCCGCCAGCAGTGGTGGACGTGGGGAGAGAGATGGCGGAGTTTTGAAATTTGTTTTCAGAATGGATGTCATGAACTGATATATATATTATGACTATTAACGTAAATACATTGTTTGTTCTGTATTAAAATCTTT